>NW_024467836.1:1878756-2228218 GCF_001890725.1 Aspergillus wentii DTO 134E9
CCCTCCCTCCTCCTCCACCATTACTCCTCCACTCTTATTCCCCCCTCTCCTAATCTCTACCCGGATTTCTCCGTTATTTTTTTCTCCTTTACCCTTTTCTGCAGGGTTTCTTTGGGAATAATCTTAATATTTGAGATCAAAATCTCTGTGCTTTGTCTTTTAATCTTTGCCCCCTTCCAAAAGTGGTGCCCGTTTGGGCTTGCCTGCCCTCCATTCCCCTCCCTAAGCGCCGCTATCGTCTATTCCTCTCAAAAGTCGTGCGCCTTTTCGCCTCTGGTGTCGCTCGTCGCCTCTCCGGCTGATCCTATCGCGCTTCTTTTGCGTCCGCTTCGTGCCTGACACCTACATCTGTCTTTCTCTTCTACCACCTCATCAGATCATCCGGCCTGCGCTCCTTTCTTTTCTTCTTTTTGGTCTCCCCATCCCAAAAGCAACGGCGGATCTCTCTCTCGTTTGCGTTCGCGTTTGCTCTTCAGACGGCCACGCTCGTCCCCCTGTGGGTAATCGTCGCAACTTGTTTCGTTGCTCTGCGTTGTCATCGATCTAGTGGAACCTGTTCGACGTCGGTCAATTTGCAACGTTTCTTCGGTGCCGTCTCATCTAGTGCCTATCCCCGTCGTTTGCGCATTCGTGTTTAACTGCAAGGGCGTCACATATCGGGTTAGAAGCGCCGGTCACTTCGCCTCTTTGTTCTTTTACCCCCTCTACCCCCTCGCTCGTCCAGCGCACCTCCTGTTTAACTCTGTGGTGAGATATCTCGCCGCGAGACAGTGGATGCGCGTTGGAATCAACCAATTTGGACGACCCTCATCGACGACAAAATAAGAGGTGAGGGTGGCAGACCGCCTGATCGCCACCATGAACCAGATGAATGTACCTGGGATGAATCCCGGGGTAGGAGGCCCTGTGGGTGGTGTCCCCATGATTAATAATGGTTCGACGGCTCCTCGTAACGACGGAAATGTGAACATTCCCGACACGATGATCAATAATCTCAACACATATATCTACGACTACTTCTTGAAACGCGGCTACCACGAATGCGCCAGAGCACTTGTTCAAGACGATTCGATTAAGCTCAACACCGAACCTCCCACGAAAACGAGTCCGGGTCACCGTGGGGACGGCGCCATAAATGGCGTTGACGGCGATGCTATGATGATGGATAAGGATGGCGATAAGATCAAGATTGCAGATGATCTTCCTCGGCCTAGCCTTCCCAGCGAAAGCCAGCAATCATCTTTTCTCTTAGATTGGTTTAGTCTATTCTGGGATTTCTTTTGGGCTCAACGGAAGAAGGGGAACAGTAATGACGTGAGGCAGTATCTCCAGCACACTCAGGTACCCATATACACACTCTGTCACTCACTAGGATTTTCTTGTTCTCATATATCTAACTCGGTTCTCACTATCTAGAACATCATGCGCCTCAGAGAACAGCAACACAACCAGCTGTTGCGGCAACAGCCTATGATGGCCGGACAGATGGGACAACTCAACATGCGCCGGAACAATATGGTTCCCCCGAATCTTCAGAAGACTGTGTTGCAGAACAATACTCCCGGCCTGTACGCCCTTCTTCTCGCCCATTCTTTCGTATCATCCGTAGTGTGTATTTGGTGCTAATGGATTCACAGCTCCCAGCAACAGTTGGCCCAGTTCCAAAAGACTCAGCAAGTGCAAATGATGCAGCAGATGCAGCGTGAGCACTCCGACATGGACATGAACGGGCATCGTCCCCAGTCCCCCGCGTCCGCTGATAATGCTCCTTCTCCATCCAAACGGCCTCGTCTTGAAGGCGGTCCCATGAATGGACAACAGTTGGCACCCAACGGACGCGGACAAGGGCAGGGCATTCCCGGTCAGCCAAACCCGCTGTTGATGCAGAACGGAATGAACCGAATGAATCCGGCCCAATTTCAGGCTTTCCAGCAGTCGAACCCCGCTACACAACAGAAATCCATCCAGGTATATGCTCAAAACTTAGCTCTTCATCACTCACGCTCAGCATTGAATAACCAGGGCATGCCGAATGGTTTGATAAATCCCGGTGTCATGCCAAACCAGACTGATCTGGTGCCTATGCCAGACGGCCAAGGTATGTATCCGATGAGCGGCGACTACTATGGCGCGAATGGACAGATGGCCCAGGTTCGGGCTGGAATGCAGACACCTGGCGGTCAGCACGGCAACCACGCTCTCCAAGATTACCAAATGCAACTTATGCTGCTTGAACAGCAGAATAAGCGGCGTTTGATGATGGCTCGTCAAGAGCAGGATAGCATGGCCCGTACTGATGGCCAGACCCCAATGCCCGGGCAACAGGGGTTGCCGCCAGGCACCTCTCCGGGTAGCAGGGCGGGCGCGTCACCGAATCCAAACGATCAAATGAAGAGGGGTACGCCAAAGATGCCCCAGACCGCTCTCCCCGGATCCCCCAGCGCTGCCGACCCGATGGCCCAGAATCGTGGATCCCCGGCTTCCATGAACTTCAACGGCGGTCCGATGCCTCCCGACATGGCTGCTCCGTTCTTGATGAAGGGCAACATGCCTCCCCCTAGCTCAAACCCGGCTTTCAGTGGCCCTCAAATGGGCCAACCGATCCCCGCCGGAGCTGGAAACCGTGGAAGCTGGCCTCCTCAACCGGGACCTCAAGGTCAACCAATGGCACCGCACCAGTCCCCAATTCCTCAACCCCAGGCCGGAACCCCGCAAGAACGCGGCAACATGCCTCCCCCCCAGGCTCCGCCAGCTGCAGGCCCCAATGCCGGCCGGGCTCAACCCCAATCTCCTTCAACGGGACCCGCTGCGCCTCCGACGCCGCAGCAACCCAATAAGCCGGCACCCAAGAAGAAAGACACCAAGGGTACTAAGGTATGTATCCTTATTCCATTGTTCTGTGATGTCCTTCTTGTCGCCTTTATTAAATATGATCATAGCGACCCTCCAAGAAGGCAACAGCCACAGCCGCTAATGCGAACCCGGCGGCCACACCATCCTCCGAAGCGGAGCACCCCCCGACTCCCACCCCTCCAACTCCTATCACCCCTCAAAATCCTAACTCGTTTAACAAGAACGGGGCAAATGCGACTACGAACGCTCCTCAACAGCCGACATCAGCACCCGCGCCTCCTCAACCTCTCGTCCAGCAACCACCACAGCCAGATCAGACCACTCAGTTCAGTGACCTCAACATCCCAGATGTATGTATTTCTGCTTCAGACCTAATGGTCAATTTTACTGACGGAGTTATCAGGCGTCTGCTTTCAATCTCGATTTCAGTGCTCTGGAGAATCCAGATATCCTAGAGAACTTCGATTTTGATACCTTCCTCAACACCGATGCGGATACGGCCGGGTTTGGATTTGATCCAAACATACCTTATTCCACAGATGGCGTCGAGACCGGTGCCACAGATGGCATTTAAACGAATCCGAAGGCTATTCAATTCCTAAATTCCATATACCCTTTTTGTACATTCCATACATTCCAAGTTGTGCGATTCGGTTTCGCTTTCTCGCTTCTTTCTCATCCTCATTTGTTGCCGAACGATTGGATATGTGCCGTGAGACTGGCGTTGGTGTATCCGTTCTTGCATATCCCTCTCCCTCTACTATAAGCCAGTGTGACCAGTGTCGACTGGCCTGAAATGGTTTTTGAATTGTATCCGAGCTGGGTATTTGTGACCTATTGAGTTTTCTTCTTTCCTTATCTTCCATTCTTTCTTATTATTATTATCTTACTTGGTTACTTAATTTTCCTGGCTCCTAACGAGCCCCAAGCTATCTAGCAGAGTTACATGCTTCACTTAGTGCTTGGGGTCCTCGCAAAAATGTGCCTTTTCTTTCATTCCCCCATTTTTCTTTTCTCTTCTCTTTTTCCCTTTTCCCATTTGCTTTTCTTTATTTTACCCCTTGTTTTTATGGGTGGCGTTATATCTATGAATCATCTGTGGTTATCGAGGAACCCCCCTCTCTGGGAAATGGCTTATATGAATCGAGGAAGAGATACAAATAGGATGAAATGGTATTTTCATTCATTCATGTCTTCTTCCATGATTGTCTTACATTGCATGCTTTGTTCTCCCTTTTATGTCCATTTTTCTTTTCTACTTGTGACTTCTCACTCGTGGCAATGCAAGACTCGCTTTTTGCTCTGGTCTTACGGGAACCAAACAAACAGTACAGGGGTTAATGTTAGTTTCATCTGTCAGTGTTGAAAAGAACAAAAATTCCTCCTCTCCTTTTACCTCTCCTTCCCCCAACTGCAGTCACACATGGTAAGGAGAACAGAACACCCATCCATCCATCTATCATCCGCTTACGGGGTTTATGGAATTGAAATTTTCTATCTATCCATTGGCTGTGTAAAATTGGCAGATACTGCTTTTTTCTCTTATGTGATCCGCCTTTGCAAATTTCGCGCTAGCGAAGAGAGTTGCTTACCTCTTTGTTGTTTTGTCTTTTTGTCTGTTTGATGATATACCTCGGGTAACGCGCCTTGCTACATTGATGATTTATTTTCTCGTGGTTCAGTTTCCGTCTCAAAATCCCGCAAGCCTCGATTTCTTTTCCAAAAGCAGCGCTGGATATCTTAGTTCTGGATTGTTGCTCAATGCATCAAGTGCTCTAAATTACGTATACTTATTTGTAGTTCTGTCAGTATGAGAACGTACTATTCGGAATGCATTAATCATAGATCCTAGCCCTATTCGGAGATAAAAACGGGGACCTGATATCCGTATATTAATAGATGCGTGTCTCCTCCCTTGCCATGCCAGTCAATCCCATCGCGTCCAAGGGAAAGAGAAAGAGGAGTGTCAGTTATCGTCCATGCTCACATCGGCGTCTAACGAGCCATGCTTGACATATTCGTCAATGGCATCCTTCCTCCAAATATCATTTTTTTCCCTGCTCGTTCACTGCTTCACCTTCCAGAGCCAAATCCTCTCGCACTATGTTTAGAAGAAACTTGATAGCAGCATTGGCACAACCCTCCTTAGCTGCCGCTTTGTCCCTGACACCCTTGACTTCGCCAATGGCACCTGCTCGAGCAAGGAAAGGGTCGTTCTGGAAATAAGCTGCAGCTGTATAACCTTTATCGGTCTCGATCAAACGCCCTTCATTACTCTCAATCCGAATTTCTGGACGCTCCAGCGAGAGAAGATCACACATTCCTATTGATATAAAATAGAAGCTCCTCCCGCCATTGGAAGGAGGCAGGTGTATGATTAGCATACCGCGTCAAGGGGAAAGGAAGGTGCATTACTTTCGAGTTTCTCGCTATGAGCTTGCAGACTCTCGAGCCGTTTCTCGATCTCTCGGGGTGTGAGTTTCCACCTTTTCTCTTCAATCTTGTCCGGGATTTCAATAGCTTTGACCCTACTGTTAGTCAAGGGAAGCAAATTTGCGTTCATAGCCTTCTTCTGGGATTGGGGCGTGTTGTTCGGACGGCCCCGAGTTCTGGCCCTCTTGGGTGTACTAGGGATAAGTCTACCGGTCCTTTCATCCTCGGCCGGTCTCTTTGGAATAGAATCGTTTACAAACCTGCTGTTGCTCGAGAACAAATCCTGGTTCCTCATTGCCCTTGGCTGCTGCAGTATCTGTGAGGTACTCTGCCCATCTCTTCCTAGGTTTCGAGATAGGGCAGAGGTAGCTGAAGCCAATATTTGGGAAATTTGATTGGTAGAGGGGATATTGCGGCCACCTGCGCCTTCGGGTATTCTGGGAACGAGTCTCAACATGTTTTCGTCAGACCTTCTCAATATGAATGGCCCAGGAAAGCCATGGTGGACGCCGTTCCCGAATACAAGCAAGGCGTGTAGTGCCATGTGTGCCGAAGCATTTCGCGAAACAAATTCGTCGGCGTAATACTTGGATGCACCGAAGTACGAGGCGCCTTGCAACTCAACTTCATAACGACGTCCATTCTCATGGTCATATGGTGTATACTTCGGCGCAGGCAATCCATTTTGAACACAATAATCTGACCGAGATAAATTTGTCATAAGCTAAGCATAAAAAAGAATACAGAGAGGATCTACCGTCACTCACCATGCAGAAGCTCAATCCAATTCCAGCCTGCAGTTATGACATCTTCTGTTGGCACACCGGGCACCCTCCATTCTGGAAACTGGGATTTTAGGGATTTCAGGGCCACTGAGCATGCTACAGCCTTGGCCTCCATCTGGGAGTTGAAAACATGGTCTCTGACAATCGTTTGACCGTACATGGTCAATTTCACCCCACATTTGTTGTTGTTGCGTTTCGCTTTTCTGGTGGCATAATGAAACCTAGGAAGTAGGAGTGCTTGGATAGCCAACACACCGAAATACCACAGTGTTTGATTGGGTTCTAAGGTTGTTGTATCAAGCGCACCCAGACGAGGAAGGCTTTCCCTGGGCTATACGAAAACACAACATTAGACGAATACGAAGTAAATGGGGAGCTTGAATCCATTCAACAAAACATACCATCACTGAATGAGTTTCTTCTCTGGATGCACTACCCAACTGGAGAGTATGCTTGGGGAAGGCCATCACGCTTGGGACATCAGGTGAAGCTTCTTTGATCCTTCTGTCTACATCAGGACTGGAAGTACCGCCATGTGCTCCTTGGCCCTGGTCTCTCCAAGATACCAGCGAAGGTGCACGAGCGGCACTTTAAGTACCTGCTGAGACTCCCTGACCTGAATACGAATGAAGAGTGCCAGGTCTCTGGGGTAAAGCTGCATCACCTTCCCATTGTGACATGGTCCACAAAGGCTGTCCACCCGCAATGGCCATTGTGTAGGGTATCGGTGCTAGAGTCAGAGCACGGCTGACTGAGGAACTCAAGGTATTTATTTCAGAAGAGGAAGATGCATAGGGTACAGGATCTGTCATCTCATGACCATTTGGTTTCATTTCCTGTGTCCTTCCAGGTTCTGTGCATGGGACCTGGAATGTAAAAGGGAAAGAACCGTGGCCAAAGACTGGTGGGTTAATATTCCAACCACTACTCATTTTCAATCGTCTGCACTGAAATCCCAAAAAGTAGATGGAATGAGATCGAGGACGTTCCTTTCCAGGGCTTGGAGAAAAACCGATGGAGGAAAATGTTGATTCTCAACACAATAGAACGGAAATAGTTGGGGATTTTGAGGGCGGAAATCAGGGAAAGGGAAGGCAAAGAAGGAAGAACAGGAAGGGTAAGGGTGGAGGTTTTCAGACTGTGTGGGTTGTTGTTGACATCCTGCCTAATCTGGAAACCACCTGCAGGGACAGCCAAAAGCATCAATTGATCGTTCAAGAAAGGATTCACTTCGTGGTTTAATGAATAAACAGAAAAGGATACTACAGAGTGAATATAAACAGTATTTTAAAATATTGTCTTTTGGAGAAGACAGCCATCTATGATTTTAATTCTTTTTCTTTTTCTGTGTGGTAGCCATGTCGATTAACCCTATAAAGCTTGATATTGAACAAAACTCCTCCATACTCGATACCATGTGGTATCCATAGAAGTCTATAACGCCTGTCCACAATTAGAAACTGGATAATTGATATGGTAGGAAGGATATATAATCAGTGAGTGTCAGTGAGGTACAATATGAATAGAACTGGTGATCATGAAGCCTGACAAGGTCCCAACTCAAACATTCGAACTTGATCGGTGACAGAAGCAATTCACTCAATATCAACAATTTCAATAGGAGCTCCGCTGGCATGGAGATTTGAATTGAGATATTCATCGAAGCCGGCTTGATGAATGTGATCATCTGTCTCAGCATGTGTGGGTGAAATCGCCACGAAGCCTTCTTTAGAAACGTGTGCGATTTCTCCACCAGCGGAGCCAGTAGATCTATTTCGCTTAGATTCACTCGAGACCTCAACACTTCCACTTGTATGTCTAGCTGTCCTTGTGGGGGTATTGTTGACTTTGTTGTCACTTCCCTTGCGTGGGGTCTCGATAGCACCCTCATTTTCTTTATTGTCAGACATGGCTTCCTTTCTGCCCCTGATGGGTCCACTAGGACTGGAATGAAGCTTGCTCGCTGACGCAGTTTCCACGACTGGATCAGGGGGAATATTAGATCTAGCACTAGACCCAGATACATCCCTAGTACCTGGCTGCGAAATCTCCTTGAGCACAGATCGGCTTCCGGATTTGGAATAGGATGCCGAGCGAGCTTCTGCAGCAGCGGAGAGCTTCCTTCCCATGGGGAGCGTGGCAGATGGGGTATTCGTGGGTGCATGCGTGCCAATAGGCAGCATCTTGGGCGGACTAAGAGCTTCAAGAAATTGGCTGTACTGTTCGTCAGCAAGTGGACCAACGAGACTAGGTTGCTTGCTGTGCTGATAGCTAATTCCAGTCATGCTAGAAAAGGCACGACTGCTGGTCGAACTCGAAAGATAATCCGGCATAGGGATGTCTTCCAAGGATGATCTTGCACCTCGATGGCGCATAGCAGGATCAAGCATGTATGGATCAATGAAATTATCAGGCACGGGTGGCTCTTGGGTTGACCATTTCGGTTCTCTTGGGGTGTTTTGCCTCATCATGACCGGCTGATAGTTTCTATATGCCCAAGCATTGTACAGTGTCGAGTTACTGACCTGACTAGCCCCTGTTGGCATGTGTCGGGATTCGTGTTTGGTTGGCGAATGAGCATGAGCTTCATCTAGTTCTTTGGGCTCGCTAAATGCGCTTCCCGACTGGTATTTGAAGAGGCGTGGTCCTTGAGACCACATTCCAGAATTAGGCCAGGCGATGTTAGAGTACTCAAGGACTTCTGCTTTTTGTCAACGGCGGTTCCACTTTGGATGCTATTCAAAAGAACAAGCTTACGTAGAGGGGCATGCTGGAAAGAGAACGCAACAATATCCTTGACTCGCTCAAAGGGCAAAGTCCTGCTTGGTCGATAAAACCCTTCGGATATCACCACCCGGATTCTACCGTGAAAATCACCTGCATCCCAATGTCTCTGCTCTAGTATCTCCTGGTGAAAAGGCGGAAAACGAAGGTGATCCGGGTTCCCACTCTTATCGACCTCTGAGCTACGTCGTTAGAAAGCCTGTCGGTTGAGAAGGGAGGTGTTTGACATACGGCTACTCAAGCCTGAAGATCCGTTAGTATCTCGTATCCATTGTATGTAGATTGAAAGATATGACTTACCAATAATATGCGGCCAATTAGTTCTGTCCCTAAAGGCAGTACCCCTATTTGGAAGTAGAAATGCCTGTTCAGTCTCTGTATGTTCCGACCTAAACAAGGCAACTCACGAGACACAAACCCCATCAACGAAAACCCGAGCCTCAAAGCTGAGCTGATCTTCAGGCTGTAGTAGATTGTCCATCAACCGGCTAGGCTGGGGCTTTTCCCAACTATGAATAGACACCCGGAAAGAGGCATTGTGAGGCAAACTTGGGACGAACGTAGTGAGAACGGGTATCTGGCCCAAGTTCCCTTGAGGTATGTGGTAAGCAGCAGGGCCGACAATGCCCGGATTTTGGAGAAAAGGCGAATCTAAAGCACACCGTTATCAATCTACTGCCCGTAACTGATCGAGGTAAGAGATGAAACCAACCTCTATCCGGAGTCACGAAGCATTGTGTCTTGAACTCCTGGATGGGAATCTTGGAATTCTCCGGGAAAAGAAGCACATCCCAAGACTCGTAGCGCATCCTGAATTTATGCGGTTCCCTCTTCGGGATAAGATGAAAAACGAAATCTGAATCTGGTAGAGAGCTAGAGAATAACAAAGTAACGACACCGGAACCACGTCCTTGGAAAGAAAAGGAACAAGCCACAAAGACTGCAAGGCTCAATGGGACGAAGAGGATGGCGGGGGTAAGGATGGATATCTCACGAGGGGCAAGCCATGGGAAGGGAGTTGTTGCCCCCAAGAAAGGCAGCCGTAGGTGTGATTTTATTAAAAGGGAAGGCGTGAATGACGAGCCCCAACGGTCAAGACTCGTGACTAGATAGCAACGGGCCCGGTAGGTTCAAGGGAACTACGATTGTAAAAAAATAATTTGGAAAAAAAAAAAAAAAAAAAAAGGCAATCGTGCGCTTGGTTCAACTTTTGGACGCCTAAGGTGGCAACAGTACACATAATTTGGCAGGGAGCATGATGTTCATGGTTTCGCTATCTCAACCTGAAAAAGTGGACGATGCCAGAATCGCAAGCAAGAGCAGAAAAGGAAACGCGAGAGTGCACTGCGTAGCGAAGGGGGAATCATCCGTAAGAAAGATACAAAGGACAATGGGAACATGAAGCATTGAGGATCATCCGAGAAACACCAGGACCTCTTGAAAGGGGCCAACGAAACAACCAGATTTACGATAGCGGCAGTTGAACGCCTGGGAATTGGCACAAACTTCATAACAAGCCACCCTCCCAAACTTCAAGAGAAAACTTGGTATGCAGAGAAGCCTTGAACCGAAACTCCAAATGGGGCTTTGAAAATGGCAAGAAATCTACCGCCCCCAGTAGCTACAAAGAACGCAGTCCCAGCAGGAAATAAATCAAGTCCATACCACAGCACCCGTTCCGTACGTAGCAGGACAGAATGATCAAAGAATCAAGTCTGACCCACCTGAGGTCGAATGCATAACCACAAAGAAAAGGCATTGAATGTGTGAGAAGAAAACTGTGCTCCATAACGAAGAAACTGAATTCGAAAAATCGAAGACGAAGGAAAACAGTGTGTTGTACAGGCCGTCAATCTAGCATAAAGCATGACGTAACATTCTCAAAGGAAACATGATTCAATTTGACTGCTTCATGAGAAATGAACTTTTCGCAGAATGCCTGCCCAAGGTGTATAGGAGGGGAAAAACGCATCAAAGACAAATTCATTTTCCGTCACACGCAAAGACGAGAAGATCCATGGCCAGAAACATGAAAGGAACAGGGGAATTGAGATGAGAGAAGAAAAAGAAACATAAGAGGGAGAAAAAATAGTTTGAAATAAGAGAGAACAAAAAACACATAAGCTGGGGTAAGAGCTCATATCTTGCTAAAAATGAAAGCGCTCACATGTGAAGAAATACGTAGCGCAGGAGAAAATGCCCATCAAGAGCTGTAAAGGGGAGCTTTCGCAGAAATAAATAGCAGACTTGTTATGACACAAAAGACCCATCATTGAAATGACGCAAAACTCCTGCTGGTGCTTTCAAAAAAAGGAACGCTTTTTTTACTAAACGTAATCGTTAACAAGGGTTTCATCAAAAGATGCGGGAGCTGGCGCAGTATTCTGATGGCTACCAACCTTCATAGGAGCGAATCCACCATACTGATGTGCCGGGGGCATGCCCATGGAAGGGTACATGGGGGGAGGTGGGGGAGCGGGGCGGTAGGGGCTGCCGGCAGGGCCGGAGTTGTTCTGGGAGCGACCCCAGCTCAGACGAACGCGAGAGTTGCCGATCGGGTAACCTTGCATCTGGTTGATGGCCATCTCAGCGGCATGGCGCTGGACGAACTGAACAAAGCCACAGCCCTTTCCAGGGGGGATCTTGACGTAGGTGATCTCGCCGAAGCCCTGGAAGAAAGAGCGGAGTTCGTCCTCGGTAACATATCCGGAAAGACCGCCAACGAAGACTGTCGTGTTGTTGGGGTCAGTGAACTGGTTCATGGGCTGAGGAGCACCGTAGAAGCCCATGGGAGGGGCACCCATCGGAGGGTACATGCCTGCAGGACCGGGCATGCCCATGGCGCCTGGGATGATTCCAGGGCCCTTGTTCTTAGGAGTGGCGGTGGAAATGCGCATCGGGCGGTTTCCGCAGTAGACGCCCTGCATCTCGCTCAAGGCGCGCTGCTGGTCGTTTTCGTCGGAGAAGCGAACGAAACCGTAGCCACGAGACATGCCGCTGATGGGGTCGGTCATGATCTTGGCGGACTTGCAAGAGGGGAATCGGCTTTGGAAGAGCGAGACAAGGACGTATTCGTTAACCTCGGGGCCAAGGTCACCAACGAAGATGGAGAACTCGGGGCCACGGTCGTCACGGCTAATTCAATTCAAGTTAGCATCCTATCAAATCACTTCAAACCGTGGAAATGTACTTACCTTCGGTCAGCGAGACCACCGCCAGTAGCCCAGTTCAGCTTGAAGACACGGTTGGTGTTAGGCATGGGGGTGCCGTTGAGAGACAGGGCCTTGGCAGCAGCGGCGGCGGAGGTGAAATCAACGAAACAGTAGCCAGCATTGCTCCTACTACCATCATTAGGATCGCCTTCATCAATTATATGGGACTAATGTACTCACCCAGAAAACTTGTCACGGATCATCTTGACGTTGACCTGCTCGCCCATCTGGAACCACAGGTTGCGGATGAAGTTCTCATCGATCCAAGGCTCGAGCTCACCCATCCTATGAAAAAAGGTCAGACATAAATTTACAGAACATGCACATCATATTTATGCATACCAGAGAGTGGTCTTGCCGTCGGCACCCTGCTGAGGAACAGGGGCAGCTGTGGGCTCGCCAGCAGGGCCCTGGAAGGGAGCAGTAGCAGGGTCGGCCTGGCCGGTCATAGTGGTGTCCGCAGTGGCGGGAGCGCCGGAGGCGGCAGCGGCGGCGTCAGCCGCTGGGTGCTGGTTCTGGAAAGAATCGAAGTTCTGGAAAGACATTTTGACGTAAATCGAACCCGAAATGTGGGAATGGACGTAAAGATAAGGAACTAAGACAACGGTATCTGTAGAGCTCAGTAAGTCGTGGTTTCTCATGTTGAACTCAATTCCAGCGAGCTAGCTCATTGAAATTCGCAGTGCCAAAGCGCCAGATTCGTATACGCATACCTTGAAGCTGAGTAAAGCAAGGAAGATCAGAAACCCAAACAAGAAAACTTTTCTATCCCGAAAACGGCCCGTGCGATTGAGACTTCGTTGGAGTCGTTAAAAGGAGAGAACGTGTGATCGTTGAGTATGAAAGGGTATTTCAATCCCTGAAACCCGAATCGCTGTTAGTGGGGGGATCTTTAGTGCTCCAAAGTGAGAGCAAAGCAACAGAAGACAAAATTGTGAATGAGTGCAACGAAATGCCTTAAAAGGCGCGATAGGGCACGGAACAATTGACGCAGCGGAGATGAATTGAGCCTGAGGCGACGAACAACCGAAAAAACCAAGGCCAAAGAATCGGTCAAAGGATTGATGAAGGTTGAAGCGAAACGAAGCTACCAGCCGTCGACTCGATTTCGCACTTGATACCAGGACCAGAATTCGACTAGACTCGCCAGATAGAACGGGATAAACGAGAGATGAACACCTCAGAAGCAGTCGAAGGAGGTAGGATGGTGAGATGCGCAAGCGAAAGAGAACATAGAGGTGCTTTCAAATCATTCACCCAACCACTGCTGTTTTCGTCGATGACCCTCCCAGTCTCCTCCGATTGCGACCGGCCGAATGGGTAAACCCAGCCATTAGTTCACCCGCCGAGCCAAGCAATGTAACAACGACGTCGTATGCTCGATGATGACCTTAAGAAACCGGAGATTATCGTCGTAGGTCTTTTGGTGAGCGACCGTTGAAAGCCTGGTACGAGTTTTTGTTCCGATGGATACTGGTCAAGGCGAGAGCGACGGCTGGCTGGCGCAAGGTAACAGGCAAAGTCCATCACCGTAGCGAAAGCAATTGTCCCAGAGAATGCGTATCCACGTGAAGATGAGAGGGAAGTGAGAGCAGCAGAGATGCGCATGAGGAGGAATTGGCAGAGTATATTTGAGGCCACCCGTGGGGGTGACCGTATGCGATGAAGGGATGGATGAGGCTCTCGATATGAAACTCTCCCCGCGCCAGATTGGAAAAGAAAAAACAAAAACAGAATAGAAAAGAGAAGAAAAGAACATACCAGGAAGAATATCAAATCAAGGCGACCTTGTTAATTACTTTTCGCAAAGGAAAAAGAAATAAAAAGGATATGCGTTGAATAGCCGTGGCGCAGAAAGTACCCGTAAAACAAGGACGTGAGACGAGACACCAAGAACTGGAGAAGCAAGAGAACTCCCGCAAAAGGTAGGAAAATAGGAAAAAAAAAGGATGGAAGGAAAAAAAGGCACAAGATCCGCAAACCGACACCGTCTTTTCCGTTGAAGAAGGAGAGGGGATGAGAACAAGACAAAAGAGACGAAGGAAAAAGAAGAGGGGTAAGAAGGAGGAAGATAGGCTTTTGGCGATGGAGGAGGGGAGGAAGAAAAAGGGAAAAAAAGAGAAAAATAGGGCAGCGGAAGAATAGACGAACGAACAAACGAAATACACAGCGAGCGTCTTTTGGAGAGCGAAAGAGAAGAACAAGAGAAACGATGAGGGGCGAAAGAGTTGGTGGGACGAAAGTTTGCCGACAGAAGGTTTTTTTGTGACCAGCGATCCTCATTTTTGTTACGGCAGATTGCAATTTGAGGTATTTAATACATGCACCTACCCCTACACCAATCTATATTATTGATATCAATATTCCATCTTCAATATTCAATTCAAGTATCCTTTAATAAACATCTTCTAATACATCGTAATCTCTGTGGATAGATCGATCTCGGCAGCGCTCGGATTCGATGGAGGTCACCTCTCTCATATCCAACTGAACACGAGTCGGAGTATAAATGGATACTGCACAAATTGCACATGCATGGCATCAACTGACCTTTTCGGATAGCTTGTTGCTATGATCTCTACCTACTTGCCTATACCAATACAAGGGGAACTGCATCGATCTGCAAGGACATGAAGCCCTGAATCGGTGCACATGCAAAAACAAACCAAGAGCTGCCACCCCTGCCTCGTGACTCGTCCAGTTCCAGCCACACACACCATAAGCATCAGACCCTTATCATCATCAGCATGTCGTATTCTCCGATGGTGGGCAAAGACCATGAGGTAATTTGTAGATCGATTTCCTAGACAAGTTTTTGTATTTGGTATTCTTGGATGAAATGGACAAAGAGTCAGAGTCAGAGGGCAGCCAAACCCCCCACTGGAACCATGGATGGAGAGTCTTCTGTCATGCTAGTGCATACATCCATAGTGTGATAGCACCTTCGAGAAGCAAGGTTTTATTTATTCTTTCTTTCTTTTTCTCTCTCTTTATTTCTTTCTTTATTCATCCGTAATATTATGACTGAAACCTCTTTGTTCCATGTAAGGATGCTGATTCGATAGATGGACGAATTGTACTATTTCCATCTAACCACCAGATCAGCCGATCTTTCTTACAATTGCTCAATTCGACGTCACCAATTCTTAGTCTTACAGACTTGCACTCGGGCGACATTTTCCTTTTCTTTCTTCTTTTTCACTCTTTTCTTCTCATTTGATTTTTTTTAACACCGACTAGACAAACTCCACCAGTGCCAGAACCATGGAAATCAGGGTTCTGACAATCTCATTGGCCAGGATCCCAAAACCGGCGTGGTTCGTAACTTCGTATCTGATACTAGCATCAGGTAAAGGTATTCTCCTTTGTTCCGTTAGACAGACAGGTTTATAAATATACAATATTTATCTTTGATTGAGATCGAATGTGATGGAATTATCTGGCTTATCCTCATCTACAAATGGAGGTAGAATAACCCCGGAGCATCATGCCTAGTTTGGACTAGAAGAGGTTGATGGAATCAGCTGAAATTACTTCATGCACTCCGCACGGCTTGGCTCAATGGTACGCGTACGCGACGCGATCAAGCTATTAATGAGAATTACCCTGATGCTCTCATCAATTAAACAGCTGGTATGAGCAAGGGATGCTCCAACTGCTGGTTATCAAAACAAGAATCGAATCCTGGAAAGATAAAGGTGGAATCAGCTCATCCTCACTTCCTGCAAAGGTTTGCGGGGTTTCATCCAATCTGCCCTTGCGTATCTAATTATCTACACCTTGCAGAGCAATAACAATATTAAATACATCCATATTAATTCCAATACAGAATGCAATGCAAAAAAAAGCAGAGCAAAACAGGTTAAAATAACAGCTCGAACCATGGATCCCACTTCTTCCGTCCTGCCCAACAACACCCAACAATAAAAGCCCGAGATTGGACGAGTTAATACCTAAATACTGGTAACAATCATGTCATGTTGCGAATATCACAGCTAAAAAGTGAAAAAGCAAAAAAAAAAAAAAAAAAAAAAAACGGTAGCCTTGTCGATATATATAGCCATCCCTGCGATAGCCATCAACTCCTTCAGGCGTGGGATTGGATGAACAGCCAAATTAACCATCGAGGCTGGGCAATGCCGATCCACTCGGAAACAGTCAGGCTTGTAGTGTGAGCAGGTAAATTAATACTAGCGTTGATTTCTACTCATAAAGCACGTTTCTAAATTGTGTGTTTTGCTCCACCAAAGCCCTGGATTCATTGCTTTTGTAGACTGACATGGCGCGTTTATTAGCTGTCTCATCAGTCTGCAGAGAACTTTCTAGATCGTGGCCTTTTAGCCCTTTTGGTCTTTATACAGCTTACCTATCAGATCTGGGGTATGTCTTCATCTAATACAAACCATACATGGCATTTTTAGGCCTGTGCTTCAAGGCAATATCAATTATATATCTCATATGTAGTATACCAAACTTCAACCTATGGCAAACACCCCTCTCCAGTAGAAATACTAGGATCATAAAATTCCCCTTGCTGGCCCAACTCATCCCCCAACAACTGAATAGTTCTCTCATACACCCTACCAGCTTCCATCTCCCACCTGTCAGGAGTCTCCTCAAAACCTCCCGTACCAAATGCATCAGCCATATCATCGTCGTCAGTAAAGTCATCATCTTCATCATCGTCGTCTTCAGCACCCGTTGCGTCTTCCTGTTCCCTTGCTTCCACGACTGTAACGCGACATGTCTCTGCAATACTCTTGATCCTAACCTTCTCTGTCATGGAGACGACATTACTTTTATTCTCAAATCCAGAGAGAGGAGCCCCAGACTCCACATCCTCGCCGAGTAATAAAGATGCAAAGACGGAATCCAACTTTCGAATCAGACGAAAGGTAGTCCCCGATGTGAAGGGGTAATCAGGAAGATATGAATTCACCAAAACAGCAAGAGAAATCATATACGGTATTTGAAGTGATGCTGCTAAATCGTTAGAAATATATCACATCAAAGAAGGAGGCACAGATATCAACATACGCGTCCCACTAACCCACAAAACATCAACAAGCGCCTCGATATCCTTGGCGACTTCATTGAAACTCTCATAGCCTCTCTCAGACGCCTGTTGGTTTTGGTCTTCATAAGAGCTGCTGAATTTCTTCGCATGTCGCCGGTTGATGGAGAGAATGTTTTTGTCAATATGGTTGATCACTGTTGTTTCTTTCATCGAGCCCGCTTTGAGCGGGTGGGTTCTTGGTTTAGGTAAAGTAGATGGAGTCACTGTAGATGCTGATAGTGACGAAGGGGCTGGTGATGGAAGTGGTTGGATGAAGCCTCCTGGGCCTGTTGGGCCATCGTGAGACATCGAAGCCATTGGTAAGATTGAAACGATATATCTTGCAATAAGCTAGATACTATTCAAGTGATTGGGATATAAAAATAATAATCAGTATCGACTAGATGTCTTTTAGTTGCAATAATTGTATCTGATTACGTGCATATATCGGAATCTTGCAGTCATGTTGTTTCTGTCTAGAATCTTGATGGAGTGAAGAAGATGTCATCGCCAAGCCAGGTGGTCTGTGCGACCATTCCCTAATTCGGCCTGTATAGTTACAACACTCAAAAGCCAGCGGAGTTTGATTCTTTGACACGTTGAAAATTACTTAATTTATATATATCATACAAGCTGGCCCAGATAGCTTTGTAGATATTTTGTTACAAATCTTGAGTGAGCTAAAAGCTAAGAGCTAGCATGTCGTGAAGTTCAGGATCTATTCGTTCAAATGTACTGACTTCAATTGATCTGATATTAAGTGTAGAACCATAAGTAAGGAGTCCTATCATAACATCACATTTCTTAATATGCATGGATATATCTAATGGCCGAAACCGTAGAAACACTACCTAAAATCCGTACCTGAAGCGAGGACCAACGAACGTTAGCAAATATTCAAAGTAAAACGCAGACGGTCATCAATCGAGAAAACAAGATATTTCAGTGGTGAGAAGATTTTAATAGTTATCGCTGGTGCTTGAAGACATGGCATGACATCGAATATGGAGTCTTGCTACTATGGCCCCAGCGGGCTCATCATAGGACTTTGGAAAAAAGGAGATGAAAACACGAGTTGTAGCACTTACAATCACTCAAAAGACACTGAATCTTATACCCCTGAAGAAAGGAACTTTTTTTGGGCCCAGAACCCCCGGAACGCCTCGCTAAACCAAATCCTCACTGGACATTATGTTTGACACATTTATTCAGGCTGATATAGCATTAGCATTGGCCATATAAGCTGTCAAGGATGAAAACTTACCCTGATCTTTCCCTTGCGTCTCTTCATGTCTTCAAGCTTCTTCTTATCCTCGCCAAACCTCTTCAGCAGTTGATTCTGTCTCTCCTTTCTCTTCTCGCGCGACTGGAATCGGTAGAAGTCTTCCAGACCCTCTTCCTTCTTCTTCTGCTTCTCCATCAATTCTTTAAGTTCATCCTCGCGTGAAACAGAGTTGAGCTTCGGCCCACTGGTAACAGTAACGAAACCATCCTCGTCGGGCTCCTGCGCCTTGCGTGCCTCTTCGCGCTTGCGAGCTTCCGCGACCTGCGCAAAGACAGTCATGAAGTCGTTCACAGAGTTAAGCAGTGCAGCCCGATCCGGATAGCGGAAGCGCTCATGGGCAAGATACCGCGAGTATCCCAATGAAGGCAGTCGGTCTTCAATCCCTTCGCCCCAGACAATCTTGGTGCCCTTTCTAGCTGCCTTGGTCGCGGCCTTCAGACTAGCCTCCATGCTGGGCTTATCGGCGAACACCACGACGGCATGTGAGCCACTCGTATGCAATTTTCTATCCCAGGTAGATGGTGGGCCGGCATTGTCCAGTTGGTCCTGTAGCTCGTCCACGGTCACCCTCTTCCGCTTCTTGCTCTTCGAGAGGTTTCCTTGGGTGTTCGCTGCGATGGCATTTTTCTTTGTCGGGACGTCCTCGAAATGAACCTTTTCAACCCGGCCAGCGGATAGTTGTGTACCAAATAAGTGTCGCAAGTGTAGCTCAGTGGTGTCTATGGGAACATTGACGACGAAAAGGGAGCGAGGGGAATCGGGGTCTGGAATGCGAGGTTCGTGAGGGCGGAGGTAGAGAAAATGCGTTGCAGGCTTTTCAAACGCAGGGGTTTCGGGAAGCTGCAAAGGCAGGATGGCATAGCCTGCTATTTCAGGAGCATCCTTCTTCATCTTGACGTGATCACTGAAAAAAATAGTTGATCACTGCTGTAAGACGGAATTTTTGCGCGGCGAAGAAATTATATTTCTTTTTGCAGCTTGACAAGTTTTGTTCAGCGGGAAATTTTACACGAGCGTCGGAGGGCGGAGACCGGCTAGTCCTGCCTCGCCGTAGATCCTCCATACATTAAAACACATACATCGACAACATTTAGACAACATTAACATAGGAAAGCATTTTTGGAATGAAAATGACAAGATAACTTTGAGCCAAATATCGACTTTTTCAAATCTCATTATCTAATTACCACATTATCCCTCCCTGTTTGTACTGATACCTCATGATCATCTTCGATTAAACCTTGTCAGGATCGTTGATTCCACCGTTGGTGATGATATAGGTCGCCTCACGCTCCGGACAGTCTACGATGGTCAGTAGGAATGTTCAAATACGCCTTGAGCTGACAAACCTGGCGAATCCTGAATTTTTGCCACACGTTCTTCTCCACGCCCCTTCCGAAGAAGGACTCGAGTTGTAGACGCATGCGCGAGAACATGCCCACCGACAGGTTTACGACCGTCTGCTCCAGCGAAAAGAGCACTGGCACCAGGGTCGCTCTGGACTTGATTCGTCTATAGTTTGTGAGATATGTATTTGTGGGAAAGAGGATGGATTATCACCATGAGAACGCAGACGTTGAACTCTAAAAGACAGACCAGTTACTTACCATCTATGCCATACAGAAAAGGAGCAGCTTCATACCTTCAGCCATATGTGCGAGTTTCATCAAAAACTGATTGAGCTTTTGCTGGCGGTCTGCAAGTTCTCCACGTCCACAGTAGTCGACACGGAAACAGTTCATAATACTGTCGATGATCAACAGTCTGTAATCACCTGCAGCAAACTCCTTGCTCAGAGTGTTGAGCAATTCCAACTGATGCTCGCTGTTAAGAGCTCTGGCATAAGAAATGTTCTCCTGAGCAGAATCTGGATCGACCCCAAAGCGCTCTGCGATCTGGGCGATACGCTCTGGTCGAAATGTTCCCTCAGTATCAATGTACGCAACCTTACCATCTGCACCGCCCATCTCCTTGGGAAGCTGTGCCATGACTGACATTGTGTGTGAAAGCTGTGTTTTACCACACCGGAACTCGCCGAAGACTTCACTGATACTCATGCTCTGGAACCCACTAGTATATGGTCAGAGATATTCACAGCATTAAAATGCAGAGACTCACCCTCCAAGAATGGAGTCAAACTGCTTGCTCCCGGTTGAGATCCGAACCACTCTCTTCCGTTGATGGCATAACTCCATAGCTGTGATGAACCCGGAAGCAGAGGGCTGTATTGTGTCAGTAATGAAAGTATCTAATAACTTTCGTATTGATAGGCTAGGCTTTAATACCTGAAATTTCTGAATAGCCTCTTTAACCTTTTCAACCTTGACTTCACTGAATCCCTTAATCTTCAAAAGAGTCTTTCGCGTGGCGCCATGGACAGACTAAAAGCATGTAGAGTGAGCATGAAAATTAAAATAGAAATTATCTTGGCAGTAATTACGGCAACAGTGTAAAATCCATTCGCTTTGAGCTTCGTGATATCTGCGGCACTGATGCCTTTTGTCCAGGTTAGTCCAAGGCATTTAGAAGAGGGCAATCGGAAAAGTAGATACCATGGGCTTGAATGCCATCGATGTCGACAATGAAATCCTATTCAAGAGCCAAACGTGTTAGACTGACAAAGAATTACCACGTAGACACCAAAGGCCAAAGGTGTGCGTCCCAGAGGCTGTGAGGAAAGCAAAGCTGGGAAACTCTACATCTTCAAACTCATCACCAGACACAGATTCAGGCATCCTGTCTCAAAGGGTATCGATATTAACCTAGTCGAATGACTGATAAATAAATAATGACGAGGCAATGATAATGACGATGGAAGAGATAGAGATGACAAGGTGAGTGCTGGTGTTGTAGGTGTTCTAGGCAGAGGAAATACTGGAAGACTGTCTAATATAGGAAATAGGGCAGGGTCACGGGGTCCAGGCCAGAACAAGGAACGATCGAGAGACACAGCATCTAGGTAGGTATGATTGAATACCCAGGATCCAAATTCCAATTTAACGACAGATCTACTAAATATGAGATAGCCAGTACTTTCCCATCACACATTAGACAAATTCCAACGAGATTGAATAGAATAGACTGAGGTGCATAGACAGACATAATCATGAGCCAAACTTCGAAACAAAAAAGAAATGTAAGTGAAAATTCTTGTTCGAATTGAAATTGACGCTTTTTCTTTGTTTTTTTTTTTTTTTTTTTTTTGCTCTTTTTTTGCTTCCCATTTGACGAGTATAAGAGGAATATAGTAGAAAAAATAGAGGTAGCCACCGCGTCAGGTACCTTTTTTTTTCTTCTCTTTTTCTTAAAATCCATCCTTCAGCAATAACAGCAACCCCATCCGTACTATCTTGAAGCCTTCTCCATACATATCAACGCACTTGCTTCGGTTCACCAATGTCTCTCCCGCGCTCAACTAAGCCCTTCGCCTTGTCTCGTCTTCATCTTTTCTGGCCGCACCTATAATTCAAATGAGAAGATACCCATACCCTTGAGAGAACAATAGACGCCAATCGTGAGGCTTGGACCCTCCATGGAAACCAAGCCTTTGAAAACCAGGGACTTCGTGAAACTTTTGTGTTGGTCGTATACATAATAAAGAGAAAAAAGAAAGCCGGTGCCGAGAACCTGAAACAGGGGCGTAATATATGCAAAGGAAGAAATGTGGTGAAAAAAAAAAAGGAAAGAAGATGAGTGATAGGCCGAATTTTGGCAACCCTAATACAAAAAAGGAAGAATGGAAACAGGCTCCCTTGAAGTGGGATTAATATATCAAGTAAGGAACATTGTTCCTTTATGCGACGGCAGTCGTAGGGGCAGCAGCGACGGGAGCAGCTTCGGTGCTGGCTTCGGCGGCAGCGGTAGCGGCAGCGGGGGCAGCAGGGGCGGCGTTAGCAGTCGCATCAACAGGCTGCTGAGGAGCGGCCTCGTTGTTTGGGCAATCCCGAGAAATGTGGCCAGCTTGGGCACATTTGTAGCAGACCTTACCGGCAGAGCTCAATGGGCCGCCATTGGGAGCAGTGCAGTCGCGAGAGATGTGGCCCTGGATCAAAGTATGAGACAGAATATCCAGACATGAATTTCTGAAAATAGACACTCACAAGCTTTCCACAGGCGTAGCACTTCATAGCCTGGGCCTGGCAGTCACGAGCAAAGTGGTTGGGACCACCACACTTGTAGCAAGTGGCAGCGCGAGGGTAACCCCCATATCCTCCACGGAAGCCACCGTTGAAACCACCGCGAGGAGCACCAGCACCACGACCAGCACCGGAAGCAGGGGCGGTGCAGTTGCGCTGAGAAAGAGATCGGGTTAGGTTTCATTCGAGCGAGTATCGAAAAGAGAGCCAATGGGCTTACAGCAAGATGGCCGGGCTGGCTGCAGTTGTAGCAACGGCCGTTAGCGCCACCGTTGAGACGCAACGTAGGACAGTCGGCCTGAACGTGGCCCAGCCCCTGGCAGTTGTAGCATTGCTTGGCTAAGAGAACAAACGTATTAACACCCCTGAACTTCTCTACTAAGTGGAAAGGAGGATCCTTACTCTCGGTGGTACGAGGACGCGGGCAGCTGCTGGACTCGTGTCCTGTCGAGGGATTAAACAGGGAATCGCGTTAGGTGTTGCACATGGTACATACCAGGCTGCTTGCCTATAGGAACACATAAACACATCAGCAAACTGTCTCAGGAAAAGAGTACGATATATCAAGAGGGGCCACTCACAGTTGTAGCAGAGACGCTCAGACGAAGAGCAGACCTCTGCGTCAGTCAGCACGTTTCTCATCAGTCGTTCCCATTTCATGAACTAGGTACTGACCAGCATAGTGGCCAATGTTGCCACACTTGTAGCACGCACGTCGAGACAACAACATCTTGGCGGTATATTAAGCTAGACAAAGGTGTTTCGAGTCAGCTCCAAGTACTCGGCCTTGTTGAAATGTCGCATTGTCCGCGCATCGATTTCCCCCGCATTTCCTCTGAATGAAACAGAACAGCCATTTCTAGCCTTTCCCAGTGAAAGAAAAGATGCAATGGATCGTTCCTCCGTTTTACAATATGAAAACAGCCAGAAAACAGGTCAAAGGCCATAAGAGAATCAAAGGATCGGAGAGTGGGAAGAGAAAAAACCGAACCCGCGATGCGCCGCCCACCACCAACCAACGCCCACCAGATCGAAAGCAAATCACGAGGGAGTCACGGCAAACACTCACTCTTCCAAGAACCAACAACGGATTTCAGAGCTTCCTTGTCAATAAGTCTGTTTGAGGTGTCAGCTTGAGAACCTTGGAGAAAAAGCAGCTCTTTCAACAGCCCACTGGACAGACTCGAAAAAAAGTGGGCTGACAAAGAAAAGAAAAAAGTTGAAGCGCACAGAAGCACAAGGAGAGCAACTCACAACGCAGCACACCAGACTAAACCACAGCACTCCAATCCCTCCGGACCACGAGCAGAAAATTTCCTTGAAATTCCCGGAATCCACAAAATATAAACTGGAATAAGGTGATGATAGTAAGCAAGAGAGAAAGAAGAGACACTTGGAGGGCCTCTGTCAGGGCAAATTTTGCAAAACTTTAGCTCCCGGGCTTTCCCGCATTGCGTAAGGTTGCGGCTGTTGACCCCCAGATTGACAGAAACAGCCTGAGGCACACGTTCCATCCCTACCTTAGTTACATGCATACTTTCGACAGGCGTCAACCACGATGACTTGCAGAATGCAGACGATGATCACTTGCCAGCTCAAGGAATTCCAAATAATCTTCGGAAGCGGAATAGTAAAAATATAAATCTCAATTTTGTCTGGCAGTTTCATACTCGTTAATGATTCTAACTACATGCAACGACAGACCTCGCCTGCTTGCCTACAGTGTTTCTGTAGGTGGTATTTCATGTGCATTACTCGTGTACCACAAATTATACTCGATCATCAATATAGTCGCCTTGCCCCTTACTCTTCCTTCTCAATGATTGCTGGTGCCTTGATTTCGCGACCTTTGAGGAACTCGAGTCCTTCACCTCCCTATAGATAGACGTTAGTTTAGAATTACGGGAGTTAAAGCGAGAAAGTAAAAAAAAAAAAAAAAAAAAAAAAACTTACGTAGCTGATCAACGGAGACACTTCAACGCCGACTTTCTCATCCTCACTGACCACAACACCACCCGCCTTCTCAATCCAGCGCTGTCCTTGCTTCATGATATCGCGCTTGCTGGTGTCCTGGTCATCTTCACCAGTGCCCTTGGCATTCTTCAGCGGTGAGAACTCGTCCTCACGTCGGACTTCAATGGAGGCGAACTTCTCCAGAGGGGTCAATGGGAAGACATCAAAAACAAACTGCTCCAACTTGATACCGTTGGGCTTCTCTGGCTTGAAGACCTCTCCAGTCTCGGGCTTGATGCAGGGGATCTTCTTCTTGGCAACGTGGTGAGGCAATTTGTGAGCCCATGTCTCAATAGACTCGAAGAAACGGAAGGAGTAATAGTGGTTGACGATGTTCGCCGCGCGGAACTTAAGGACGTCAGGCTGCTTAGGATCCTTGGCCTCGGCGGTTTCCTTGTCAATCTCGGAGTACTCAACCACATCGGGCTTGCCGTTCTTCTGCAGAATCAAACCAACCGATTCGGTGGCATTACGCTTCCGCACCACCTTGGTGGCGATATCGACATACTTGGAAGCAGCGAAGCCGATGAAGACAGGGTCAGCAACCTTGACAAGGCAGTTGTCAACGCAGTAAGTGTGAATGTGCTCGATTCCACGGCTACGCATGTCATCCCGCACTCCCGATGTCAGAAGGGCCTGGTAAATACCACCATTTCCGTCAGGTGCAACGGCAACCTATACTCCATAGTTAGATAACCAGCCTAGATTTTGGATTATATAGTTCGGGGAAATAGTACCTTGCCCTTGCTCTCCATCAGGATCTTGCCCTCGTTAGAAATGCATGGCAAAACGCCCTGCTCAAAGATAACCACATTGCTCTTGCTCAGACCAAAGTAGTTGTGCTTCTGGAAGAACTCCTCGGTAGGCTTGCGAGTGGGGCCACTGGTCATGACATACCAAGGAATCACAGCCTCCTTACCAGAAACCTTCTGAGCGAGGATCTGGAGCCTGGCAATCCGCTCGGCCTGGATCTGGAAGAGCGACTTGTGACTAGGGAGCTCAATATCAAAGCAACCCTTAGGGGCAGAGCTACCCAGTCGGGTTCCCTGTCCTCCAGCCATCAAAACCACCGCAACCTTGTTACCTGCCACGAAGTTCAATCCCTCATCGTACCACTGCTGGATTTCCTTAGGGTCTGAGTCAAGAATCGAAGCGGTAGCCACATCGGGTAGGGGCTCGAGAGAGACAGGCTCATCACTCTGGGTTTGGGGAGGGTTCAAGACCTTGTCGGCCAGTTCGTTGATACGGGTGGGGTCGAAGTTGGAAAGTTGATGGAAAAGCTGGGTCTTCTCGGTCTGCTTCAATTCGTCGACGAAGGCAAGCACTTGTCCTTGTCCAGCGTCGTCGTACTTCTTCTTAAGTTGCTGGAACTCTTCAACAGAGGGCTCACGAAGAGCATCCTGTGAGGAGATATGGAGCTTGTCCACGAGGTTAGAGACTGTCTCCTTGATTGCAGAAGCCATTATGTTATTGTGGGTGGGGTTCAGAAGGATGGAAGAAAAGAAAGGATGAGAAAGGCAAGGGGGGAGGGGGATGGAGGGGTTGATGAACTGTTTACAGCGCGGGGTGAAGCTCCCTTAAGAAGATTCTCACTGACCGCCAGGACAACAAACAGTAGGTAAGTACCTACCGTAGTAACGTACCTACCGTACCTTGATGGATCGAATTTTATTTTTAGTTTCCTATTAATACTGGGTACTACTATGTACCAAATAAAATAAATAGCTCGTAACGCTATAAAATACCACTGAGACCCTCGTTTTACATAGCAGCATGTGACTGGCCAATCCGGAATGGAATCGAGGGGAAATCCTGTGTTAGCCCCTCTCGGCGGGGCACGCCGTCAATAGCTGAACATAAAGTCGACAGTCCGGTTTCACCGACAAGTGGCCTTTACCATGGTGCATTCAGAGGACATGCATGCTAGAGGTACATAAAATGGGATACCTCAATGCCCAACTTTTCAACTGTGTTGGATAATAGTAGTATTTACAAATTCGACAGCTCATACCCCTCCCTGTCAAGATTGATGTGTCATATACATGGAAAGGTATGGACAGGCTATGCGAAAAACAACTTTATGATACAATATTAGCGGTGCCGTCTTTCTCGATATCGGTCATCATCCCGGCGGTCACGTCCTGAGCGTCGATCGCCATCATAGGCCCTGCCTCGATTTCTATCGTGATAGGATTCTCCCCGTGTAGGGCTTCGGCTGAAAGATCTATCACGGTATCGGTCCCGGTAGGAATTTCCTCGTCTCGGGCTTCGACTAACCCTTCGGTCAGGACGCGAGCCTCTTTTTGGGCTCCGGCTGGGAGACCGCTCACGCGGAGCACGTCGTTGTTTTGGGGCGCCTTTGTCGAACAGCATTCCATAGTCATCATCGTCATCATTTCTGCGAGCGTTATCGGATGCTCTGTACTGGCGCTTCTTTTCAAGGTTGGCTACACCACCAAAGCCACCTCGTTGACTGCTCCGCTTGGTGATAGTGGCATTACGCCAGCTCTCCGACAACTTCGAGACCTATATAGCCGTTTAGAAGAGAGGATAAGAGTCATAGGGTAGGGTGAAATTATTAACTTACACTCTGAGAGAAATCTACATGGATCCGGTGATCGTCAATAAGTACTCCCTGCATCTTGAAATATGCCTGTTCGCAATCCTTTTGGTTCTCAAACTCTATGAATGCGTATTGCAGACTGTCGCCAGTCCGCTTGTCCCTAATGACCTCGCAAGATAGAATTTGTCCGAAACGACTGAAGATCAAATGGAGATCCTCATCTAAGGTTGCCATTAGAGTGTATCAATGGGGTATGGAACAATGGAGTTCGCACCTTGGGTGACAGGATTCAATTTGCAGACGAACAGAACATTTTCTGGTGGCTTGACCTCTGCAAACGGGAGGTCACCAACCATTTCCAGGGTCAGCGCTTGTGCTCTTGCCTCGCGTTCCCGCCGAAGCCTCTCCAATGAATCTTCGTCCATGTCTTCATCGAGATCCTCATCATCGGCAATCCTGACTGTCGACAGCTGTGCCTTTGATGGCAAAGGACTCTCTGGTGGCTCTACCAGACCTGGGGGATCGTTGAATGGGTCATCAAGAATGACAGTGTGACGGATACGAATATCTTTTAGCGGTCGACCGCGGTCATCAATGAAGGATTCATTGACCTTCTCAAGGACGTCAAACCCTTCCACGACCTTTCCAAAAACCACCGCCTTCCCATCCAAGTAGTCAAGGTTATCTCCAAGCGTAATGATAAACTGGCTGGCAGCGATACGTAGGTCCTCGTCATGTGGTGAAGGAACCGTCGCCATGCTCACGGTGCCTCGTTCGTTGTGTTTCAGCTTCGGTGGAAGTTCGAGAGGAAATGCCCTCTTGGACGGGCCTTCCAAAAGACCCCATATTGAAGATCCGCCATCACTCTCCAAGGAGTCGGGTCCGATGGGGTCACCAGTTTGGAAGGTGAAATTTTTCTGGACGCTGTGAACCGGCGAGAAATTGTAGTATTTGACTTTGCACAGCTTCAGGAAGCTACAATGGTAAAATAGGATAACTTAGTTTCTCGTTCAGCCACTCGACAAAGACACAAACAGAAATTGAACATATACTCACTTCTCACACGCTTTGGGCGACTCATCGACCAGAAGGTCCATGACAATGTCGCCAAGCGACGTCTCCAAAAGTACACTCATGACGTCCTGCCCGCGCGGCTGCGGTTGTTGCTGCGAGGATCGACGGCGCGTAACACGATCACGGTGAGAGGGAAAAAAGATCAAGGAAGAGAAGAAGAAGTAAATTAAGCGGCAAGGATCTGAGCAAAGATATCAATCAAGAGCACACGCAGCTAGTAGCATCACCAAGCTTGCCTCTTGTCGGTGTGCGATGATGATGTGAAGAGCTGGGATTGCAGGGCGCCCGGAATGGGAACAAGTTCCACCGGCGATCCATGCGGAGAGACCGCCCTGGTAAGCAAGTCTAAATCGATCGACCTGCCAACCACCGGGGAAAAGATCATTGCAGCCCGGGATTTTTCACCATAAGCCAACCAGGGAAGGTCAAAAGGATCGTGATACAGGCCCTGACGAGGGACATTTTTCGATCAATAACAAATTGTCGATGATTTCGAGGAGTGCAGGGCCTACGGAGGGCCGATCCGGCGCCTCTCGTGTAACGGCCTTCTCAACTCAACGGCATATCCTCTGAGAAACCCCGTTGGATGAGAGATGAAAATCATCCCGGGTGGAAGCAAAGAAGAAAAGAAAGCACAGTCATCGAAACAAGCTCACCGATATTTAGGAAAAAGCATCGGGTCGATCGAAATTCAACAGCTCCTTGTTTGTTCCTCCGGTGGCTTCTGGTGGCTTTTAGGCTTCGCACAACCCAGGCCCTGAGATGTGACATCCCTTGAAGAAGTCACTTTTACTGCTTTCGACAGCTCGATACCTGGTACAACCCAATTCCCCATGTACGCCCTTCCCCGGGGATGTAACTCTTCGCCATGGCAAAGGGTTCCAGGTTAATTAACGTCTCCTACTTCCTTCCTAGTTCTGAGCTTTTGCTCTGCAGTTCCACGACAGAGGTGTTGGAAAATAACGGGCGGTCTTCTGCAGTATCATAGATGGCCCAACCGGATTGCACCAGCACAGCAGTATTCTGCTGAGATGATATACTGCACGTGGTGCAGGTTTTCGACAAGCTGAGGCATATTTTTAAAACAGTGACATGATACGGATCTTCCTTTGCCAATCTGTGGCTGGTCTTGTTCCTGACGGCAGCATATCATCCAATCCTCGTTATTAACATTATTCAAGTCAAGTCTTTCAAGAATTATCCCCATGCGCGTTATGCGTGCCCTACAATTTTCATTTTATTTCACTGTATGCCATATTTACTTTTCCCTCTACCCCTCCATCTCTATTTACTTTTCCCTATACCCCTCCATCTCGCTTCGCTTTCTTCAGTATGCTTCATGAAACGTTGTGCCTTGTCAAACCCTCAAGTTGCACGGTGACGAATCTTGTATCCAAGCCCCCTCTAAAATCCCAAATGTTCTCATGCATTTGATTTGAAGATTGCAAAGTCGCGAGAGCCAGACGCTCTGGTACTTGGCCCAGTATGATTTCTCAATGCAACGAATGAAGGAAAAGAAAAGTGAAGGGGAAAAAAAGCAAGCCGTTGTCATGCACTCCGTACTTTTGTCTCATGCCCAGGTCTTTCTATGTGGCAAGACCGCTAGTTTCCCCTCTGTTTTCTGGTTGAGAGACTTGATTGAAATCACTGACGCCCATGGGAGTGAAACAGCCCCAATCGCCATCGTTGGTGATGTGAAAAACCATATTTGTCGGAGTGCAGCCCAAGAAGCCAGGTCCAACAGGGCTTTTGGAGTATCCCTGATCTTCGTGCATACTTACTAGACTTCCCCGGCCCCACGGATCTCCCTTTTTCTGCGTCTAATTAATGACAATATTTGTTATTTTCTTGTCTTATTTTTTAGTCTGTCCATGTTCTTTTCTTTTTGTTTCGCTGCGTTTCGCTCTCTCCATCCAATCTGGTGAACACCACTAGAGGCGAAAACAACTGCCAGCCAATGCACACCCATCCCGGTGACCTGGACACGGTCTTTGTGATGATCCATCTATACCAGGGAGCCTGTCAATCTATTATTGGAAGTTCAGCCTCCTGCACCCTTTGTTAGAACTGGCAAGATATCATGGATTTGGGAGCTCTGAGGTCTTCTATTGAGACATGGAAGCTCAAAGGTCCCGAGACATCAAGATGATTTTTTTGAGACCATCCGTTTGCAAGTGCCCTTCTTGGAGGGGTGCAGCCCAGTCTCCTTTCGCCCAAGTGATCTTTGTGACGAGAGCAATCCTTGCGATCGCAGCCATTATAGTTCATCAGATAGCAGACTGGGTATCAAAAGTACGGACCGAGTTCGGATTGCTAAAAGAAACTTTTGTTTGATGCAAAGAATCGCAGAGGCCAAGCCGATTAGCTCTGCAACTGGTCGACTATTTAGAGGGCAAACATTCTCATTTTCGTTGCTCCAGCCTTGAAAGCAATAGATAGGTACCGGCGCTTGTGAGTTCATGCAAACGTATTCGGCGGCTGCCCGCTACAACAACCGACACCTTCATACTGATTTGGTTTATCGCCTATGTCCTTGTTATTTTCGATGCGAAATCATGCCCTCTCTCCACTAGAGCAAAAAAAAAAAAAAAAAAAAAAAAAATGTGGCAACCATGAAAGAAAAAAAAAGTTACATAGCGGAGCGTTTTCATATCGATTGGCTGAAACAATTCACGGGGAGCTTTAATTTCCCAGTGTAGGTTGATAGACCTCGCTATGGTTACTATCAGGTCCTGTTCGAGCCGTGTGACGTTGCTTTGTGACACCAGGCCTCTAAAACACCGGGATATTCTTACTGTCTGACCTTCCATCAGCGTGCTTTTGGCACTTCCAACCTACATGGCTTTTGAATTGGATGCAACGCGGAAATTTGCATGACCCTCCCTTGGTACGACGACAGGCAAGCCAAGTATCAAACTAACCACCTTATTCGAATAGATTGGTGAATTAGTGACATTTTCCGCTGGCCCTGGAGTCAATTTGGGTGAGGTTATGACGGGTCTAAAAGTCCACGTTCAATACACCAACAGAATATCGAGAGAAGGGGGGAAGGCCATTCACAAACTTAAAAAAATCAAATCAGAAAAGAAAAGAAAAGAAAACAGACAATCAGGAAAATGACGAACAGCACATGGGCTTAAATCTAGCCCTGCTTCCGGATCGAGCCCTTCTAATCCTTCCCTGGTTCCCTTTCCAATGCTTGAGGTCTGATTAAGGCATGGTCATAATCACTCCTGATTCATGAGACCTTTTTATACTCCCAAGCACCCGGTGAACAACTACCTTTTTTATTCCTATACTTGTCTTGACTAATATGTAAATTTCAGAATGAGGAACATCATGCCTCCTTCCGAACTGATTTCTGGAGTAATGACCCATCCGTTCTATCACTCAGAGGAAGAGACCAGTTTCGTTCAACAGTCAAAGATGGATCCTCTTTCGATACCACGTTCGACTCGAAACGATCACCATCAAGAGACCGTGGATAGAAGTTCTAGCTGCGTCAGCCCTTCTGCAGAACCCGAAGGCAAGAGTCGCAACCCAGCAAGGCGTCGAGCTCCAGTTGCAGTAAGTTAGATATCTCGCCTTGGAGCACCCATGCTGATTCCATCAGTGTGTACGATGTCGGAAGAGGAAGATCAAGTGCAGTGGCGACACTGGGGATGGACAAGGCTGTTCGAACTGTCGAAATTCAGGAAACACGAACTGTCTGTTCTTGCGGGTGAGTTGGTTGTCTTTGGTTTTTTGGGCATGCAAATACAGGGTAGAGGGCTAACCTGATACTGCACAGGTCAACTCTCACAATGCATGGCCGTATCCCACGATGAATGCTACACAACCTTCATCTACGAGGCTGGGTATATATCCACCTCATATGGCCTCGAAACCAGGAGATTACTCGGTGAACTCTCCAAACATGCGTGTTGCTTCATTCTCACGATCATCCGACTATGACATGGGGTTGGACTCCCAGCATGCATTCAGTCGACAACCGTTTGGAGTCGACCCAAGTCTGAACTACGAAGAAGACCCATCGACCACTCATTCATCGGCCTACATGGTTCCTACTGGGCATCAAGGAGCTCTGCCCGATTACTATGGGATAGCCTGGAACACCAAAGGATGGAGTCCTGGAATGCCCATCAACAAGGCCTCAAACGGAGCTCTATACCATGACCAAGATGAAAGCTCCCTGACGCAACCGAACTATTCCTACATGTTACCTGGACAAGGGACTCAGGCAACGGATGCCCCATCACTTGGTCCTGCTATGACTCTCGTCTCTGATGGACAGGGTACTGATCGGACACTTCCAACCCCTACAATTCGAAACCAGCTTCAAACCAGTATTTCCACTCTCCCAACATCCCCTGAAGCCATCTCTGGCCTACCTTTCTCACAGGACTTTCGAGTCGGAAATATCTGGGCTCCCAAGAGTGCTCCATCTACCAGCAGCCGTTCCTCGATGCGAGCAATGTCAAACGGGGCATACAGCGCCAGTCTCGTCAGCCGTGAGAAACCCATCCCATCTAGTGCACAAGACATGGTCTTTGGGTTCATTTCAATGACTTCGGCCGGCACGCCATCCCCGCTGATTCCATCGAGTGGAGCATTCACGGGTACTGGTTTGGATACGGTCGATTCAGCCGATGACTTCCGTGCCGCCACGGATGCTCGCTTAACAAGATCTTACTCCCGTGACCATGGCCGCCTGATGTCTCTTACAGATTGCAGTCCAGATGTCTACGGCTACAGCAGCAGCGAGAAGAACAAGAATCGTTCAGACGACACAGGCTCAGCTGCTACCTTAATGAATGGTTTACCATACACGCCTGTGAGGCATTCCGACAACCACGGAGCCTTACCCTTCCACCTCCTCCCCACGGATGCTATGCCGGACTACCGAACATCGACAGAAGTTCACCGGACATCAATTTCGTCTCATAGTAATCCTGGTGGCTTCTATCACCAGCAGGAACTATTGAAGCCAACGTAGCACCGCTCGCCTGTACATCAACGCCATTCAGTGAGAAAAGAAATGGGAGGGGGAGGAGCGAGAAGATCTAAAGGGCAACTAAACAGTCACAAACCTGGCATGTTTGCCTTTAGTCTGTGGCGCAATTAGGTCAGGCTTTTCTCTGTCTTATTTTTTGATCGTCGGTTCATTCGAATACCTTTTGTTGCTTTTACTTTTCTGTACTGCCTTTACTACATAATACGTATCCTTTGACAGGTCAAAAAATGTTACACTAATATTATAACTGGGTAGAAAATATCTCTCATGGGTGGTTTGGTTGGCTTTCATTCATCTTCAACAAGTGTCGTGTGGGTGGCAGATGTCGCAGTGTTTCTTTAGTCGAATGGCGGGGTCTGATTGTCTTAATTGCTTTTTTCGATGTTTTTTTTTTTTTTTTTTTTCTCTCTCTCTATTTTCTTATTTAATTATAGTTTTCTTTGTTCTCATTATGATTATTTGCCTTCCTATTTCTTCTTCTGCTTTTTTGGTCTTTTGTTCAAGTTACTGCAAACTAAGCTGGACCAGCACATGTCATCACCATCACCTACATAAGATGATTTGACCTGAATATACATGTCAAAAACATATTTCCCTTTTTTTTTTTTTTTGTTCTTATATGGAATCGATTTGTAAATTAATGACGATAATCATGATAAAATAAACCACCAACTCTTCATCCTTGTAGCCTTTTTTCTTTTTGCAGGGCGATTGTGTAAGGTAACTTGACTACCACCACGACTACGACAGTACCACGGCAATTCATTCACGTGGATAGCGTTTCTCTCAAGACCTAAACTCATTCCAAGAGTACGGAGCACACAGGTTAAAAAGGATCTAGACCTTTACTGAAAAGGGAGACGGAGGGGAGATGCCTATTGTCTACAGAGTACGGAGTTACTAGGGTGGTAGAAAGCGTTGTCGTACTGTTCCACGCTCATCTGACAGAGCAAGGGACGAAGGGTCAAAGATAGAAACGTTGATTTTCAACATGACACGACTAAAAAAAAGTGAAGAGGGGGAAAGAGAGGGGGTGAAGGTGAGGAGGGAGGGGGAGGGGAAGGCTTGAGATGGATTGTCTTTTTTTGGTTTGGTTTCTTTTTGTCCTTTCTTTCTTTTGTTCTTAACAGTACATCGATGGAGGTCGATGCTGGAGGTATTGAATTGATGAGTAATTGCGGGAGAAAGCTGGTAAGGGCTGATGATGACACTGTTAGACAGTTGGAACGCAAGGGAAAAACAACTAGCGAGGAAAAAAGAGGAAGAAAAGAAAAAGTAGTAGATGATATTTTTTTCCATCCCGGGGAGAAATCAAAAGCCCAAATCTTCATATCTTCCCTGCCATCGTCATGGGCATGATAATGGGCGTAATAGTAGGAACAGGAGGCGCCAACAACAACACCACCGCCGATACCACCGCAATTATCACATCCAGCAGGGTTGATGACCCCCGGCCGCGTCCGTTTCCGTGCGCGAGTCCACCTCCAACCACTCCCTTCACCAGGATCGGTCCATATGCGCTTAGTCCTTGCTCTTCTTGGGGCCCTTGACCTTGGCGATTCCGCGGAACTTCTTGGAGCGGTTCTTCCTTTGCTTGCCTGTTTGTCGAAGAAAAGATACATGTCAGCCCTTGTTCTTGTTCCCATGTTCGTATGATAATATCCGATCTGATGATTCTGGAGGAATGATGATAACGTACGCTGCTGTCGGCTGGCCTTCTCGATCTTGGTAGCGGCACCGATGCGGACCAGGCGGTAGTGAGGCTCGAACTTCTTCAAGGCCTCCTGGGAGTCGTAGACCAGAGCGAAGCCGGTGCTCTTACCACCACCGTATTGCGTACGGAAACCGAAGACGGAGACCTGGTCCTTGTTGGACTTGTACAGGTCGGCGAGCTTCTCGCGGAGCTCATCCTTGGAGACGTTGGCACGGTTGGGGTGGAGGACGTCCCTGATGAAAAATGTCAGATTCGATGGACAACATTAAATTTCCCCTCCAGGTCCCAAAATCATATAATCCAGCATTAAAAAAAAAAAATCAGGCAAAAGCCATCAAAACGAGCGTTTCTCGTTTTTTCTCTTCTTTCTTTCTTTTTTCTTTCTTGTATCCCCATCTCCTCTCCTTTCCCCCCATATGACCGGGACTCTGGAATTCAACGCAGGAAGGGTAATAATCTTACACGACCATCTGCTTTCTGGCGAGCAGCGGGTTGCGGATGAACTTGCGCGTCCGCAGGGTAACGGGAGTGTCGGCCATGATTGCGGTGAGGTTGTTGACGAGAGGGTTGAACCACCACAAGTTGGACGAAGGCTGAAGGTAGGGGGGTTGTCGCTGTCGATTAGCCGGGCTCGAAATGCGATTCAATTTCGTTTTCCCTTTCGTTGTGCAGTTCCAGCTGTGGGCTCGGCTAGGGCAGAGACTAGCCGCTTCGGGTATAGGGCGCACGTGATGGGCTTTCTCAGTAGAACGGCCAAGTTGAAGTCGAAGTTGACAATAATTGCTTGCGATTGTGATTTTTGCGAATAATTGAATGCTAAATGCTGGATGCTGAATGCTGAAATGGATGAAATCAACACCCTCGTCGCCCAGTACTTCCAGCTGGTCGACCCCCACCATCTCAATCTCCCCGATGGCCCAACCATCGTCAAACCCGCCATCCAAACAGCCCTCTACGAACGCATGTTCAACGAGGATACTGTATGGCCTATTCCACCGGTGAATTACCGGTCTCGAGTGTTAAAAATGATCATCTCGAGAATCGAAGAGTCCATCTCGGATCCTGAGGAGGATGTATGACCAACCCTACCATCACCACTATGATAGACGTACGCAATGTGTATACACATATTATGTTTGCTTTTAATATTGAATATTGAATATAATTGTTTACTATGAGACGATAAATATCTAACAAGAAATAGGAGATCATATCCGATCTCATGGAAACCTGGTCCACCCTCATGACCACCCCCAAACCATCCCCTCTCCAACAAGCCCAACAACTCTCCTACATCAAATACACTGCCCCAACCACCACTGCCAGCACAGTCACTACCCCCCGCACAGTCATCACCTCCGAATCAAGAGGCCTCATCCTCTCTGCCGGCACAACCGGTTTCCGAACCTGGGAAGCAGCCCTCCATCTCGGCTCTTTCCTCGCCACGCCCGCCGGCGAAGCCCTCGTCCGCGGGAAACGAGTTATTGAGCTCGGCGCGGGTACGGGGTTTCTGTCTATGTTTGCGGCCAAGTATCTAGGTGTGCAGAGGGTGGTTGTCACGGATCGGGAGGAGGCGTTGTTAGATTCGATTCGGGACTGTGTGGGGAGGAATGAGTTGGATGGGCGCGTGTTGAGGCCGGCGATTTGGGAGTGGGGGAGCCCGTTGGATTTTGAGAAGGGGGATGATGGTGAAGATGGGGTGTTTGATGTTGCGCTCGGGGCTGATTTGGTATGCTTCATTTCAATCTCATTCGCTAACTAGTCCAGTCTGTGAGGCTTACGATGATAGATCTATGATACCGATCTCGTTCCACTCTTGTTATCAACATTAACGACCCTTTTTGATACTTACAAGATCAAGTGCTTTATCATTTCCGCCACCCTCAGAAATCAAGATACTTTCCAGACATTTTTGAACGCTTGTGGTAGGTTCTCTTGAACCAGTGTATCAGACGACGTTTCTAACTCGGTGCAGAATCAACCCATTTCAAAGCAGAGTGCATGGAGTTCCGTTCTCCAGCGGAGGAAACACAGACAGGCTTCTTCCATGCTACTGGGATTCCAATTCGGACTTATAAGATTTCTAAGGTGATAGAATATGCTTCGGATTTGGTTTAAAAAGGATTTTTGGGGTTGGTGGTTGCTAGCCAGCAGTACTTGCCAGTAATATTGATTATGATACACAAAACGAGTGACGATGTAATACATCAGCAACTGATTCATCGTGTTTGACAAAGAGTGAAAACATCCATGAAAATCTATAAAAGTAATCAAAACACCATCTATAGAAAGTAACCATGTATTATGCAATATAAAACACCGAAAGATAGATATATATCACATATAAGATCACATTGAAGAGCCGTCTGCTCGTGGGGTATCGTATTAGAAAGAATAAACATGCAAGTAATACCCGCTATCGATAATGTCCGAAAAAAAAACACAAAAGCCAAAAAGTGCAGATCTGAAATGTTGTATAGCGACAGTAGGCGATGTATTGGATAGATAAACGTTGAATGGTATAATGTAAAGTCATGTAAGATAGTCATATAGTCGTGCTGTAGATATCAAAGGTTGGTTGATACCACAAGTGAAAAAAAGACCAGAACTGGTCTACTCGGCCAAAGACTCTCGCAACAAGTCCTCATCCAACCCTTCTGCGTGAATGGCGCTGGGAGCCCGAGATCGGGGATGAAATCCCTTGATAGGACCGTTTTGATTTACGCCGGGATATCTGAAAACCAAGCCCGATGCCGAATCAGCTTTTGAGTTGTTCTGAGCAGCACCAGCAGAGTGAGGTCTAAAAGAAATTGGGGCGGAAGTTACAGGAGAGTCTGGAGTCTTGGGAACCGGGCTGATCCTCTGTGGCTGAGACTTGGTGTTGTCATCAGGCTCTTCAGAGGATGCGCCCCACCGACCACGCATCCAACTTCCCACACGACGACCAAGCGAAACTTTTCGAGTCGGGGTTGTAGATTCGATGGGCTCGTTCTCGGTGGATGAGGAGTCGGCTTCGGGGTTGGTTCTCACGACAGAAACAGAAGCGAGGTAAGACCGGGGCGAACGCTCAGGGATCTTCTGACCATTTTCCCCATCAGCCATGGCCGTATTGGACGAGAAGACCGGCACGGTGGAAGACATGTCAACACTCGGCGAGGCGATCTTGCGAGGGAATCGTACTGGAATGGTCGGGTGCAGAAGACTCATCCGCGAAGGACGGTTGCTGGGCGTGTGGATGTCCATGCCTGCAACGGAGAAGAGATCGTCGTGAGACGGGGACTTGCGGGCAGAAGAAGCGCTATACGGAGACGCAAAGACATCGTCATTGGCAGCTGGATGAAGGCCACACTCTGGCTCCGCACATTTGGAGGATACTTCCTCACTCTCTTCAGGAATTGCAGGCTGCACAGGAACACCATCACCAAATTCAGCATCGTACTGCTCAGCGAAATGGCTGTAGTCCAGATTGAGCAGCTCATCGTTGGCAGGCTGGTCGAAACCCTCCGGCGCTAGGCCTGGCAGGACAGAAACATCTGATTTCCTGTGTCGATTTCCCAGATAGGGAGACGAGAAGACGGTGCTGTCAGGGCTGGTAGGCCGAGAAGATTCAAATCCCCGGTCAACTCGGTCAAAGATAGACGCTGGCCGGTAGCCCGACTGGGGAGAGCTCGACAGGGAATCGATGGCTGGCGACTGCGAGGACCAACGGCGAGAAGCTGCACCAGTAGGCAGGGGAACCGAGGCTTGAGAGTGAACCGTGGAGTTGGACGAAGCCGAGGGGTTGTGGTTATGCAAGGACTTGCGGGAAAGTGGGGTACCCGATGCAGAGTGCAAGATAATCGGGCTTCCAAGCAAGGAGCGTCTCTTCTTGGAACGACCAAAGACCCGCTCGCGCTTGGAGCCAGCCGAAACGGACGAGCTGTGGTAGTGGTGATGAATGTGGTACTCCTGCGAGATGCGACGTGCCTCGCTGGACTCGAGTTCCTGACTCAGAGTCGTAGACTGGGGAGCTCTTCCTTCTTGGCCTTCGGTGGTATCGAGGGGCTGGTGCGTCAGGACCTGATCCCGCAGGTTCTGTACCTCTAGGTTCGAGCTGTCCAGCATCTCCCGAAGCTCCATAATGCCCATCTGTAGATTGGCGTTGTCTTGCAGAATGTCGCGAACAAAGCGAGACACGACGTTGGTTCCATTGGGGTTCCGACCCAGCTCCTGAGCTGCGGCAGCACCCTTGAGACGGCCAGCAGCACCGTCGAGCTCACGTTCGACGACTCGTCGGCGCTCCATGCGTTGAACCATCTCAGAGTGTCGCTCTTGCTCATCGCGGGTCTCCTTCTCCATCTTCTCGACTTGGTCTTGAAGACTTTGAAGGGTCGACTCGGCCTTCTTCCAGCGCTGCACAGCAGATTTGTTGTCATTTTGTGCAGTCTGCAAGTTATCCTGCAGCTTGGACTGTTCTGTCTCCATTTCCGAGAGTTGAGCCTCAAGATCGGCCGCCCGAGCTGCAGTAGCGGTTACTTTGCGGAGCTCAGCCTCTGTAGTTTCAAGGGTAGCGGTGAGAGATTTGGAGTGAGCATCAGAGTCGGCAATGTTCTTATTAAGGCCTTCGAGTTGTTCGAGAAGGCCACGATTCTCTTCGATGATACGGACATTTTCCTCTTCTACTTGGCGCTTCTGACGTTCCAGCTGGTCGATGTTAGAGTGGAGGCGTTGGCGATCTTCCTCCGCTTCTACCATGTAAGACTCATGGCGGTGTAGTAGGGCCTGAAGAGCAAACGTTAGCGACGACGACCCCATAATGTCGGTGGATGCAGAAGGATCTCGATCTCCTGCAGTGGAGGCCATGACGGACAAAAACACAATTATTCAGGATGGGGGATCGCAATCCCTTAGAATCCATCTGGACTTGTATGGTACGGGCAGACCAGTACCACCAGTGCCACAGGTTCTTATTATTGTGTACGACTTGATCAAAGAAGGGGTGGGGATAGACAAGAGAGCAAAGGCAAAGAATTCCAGAGTGGAATGTACACGAAAGGGGAGAAAAAGGAATATAGAATGTGGGTAGGGTAAGCAGCGGGCAGCAGCGTGTCACTGCGTAGTAGATAAATGTATGTCGTAGCATGTACGCAAGTATGGTATGAGACTGGGACTATGGAGCGACAGAATGGAAATAGATAAACCACCAGCCCAGGCGAGTATGAATCATCGCCAGAGAGGGGTAACCCGGATAAAAAAAGAAAATGAGGCAAGAAGAAGGTGATGATGAAAGGAAAATTAAAAAACGAAGGAACGAAAAAGGAAAAGTAACGAGATAGCGTACCTGACCAAGTCTGGCAGCAGTTTCAAGGTCTTTCTCCAAGCCCTCCAGCGCCTGATGGTTGTGGGCGAGGAATGTACACTCGGGGCGGCCACAACAGCAGCGCAAAGTGGGCGACGAGGCCGACGAGTGGGTGGGAATGCCGGGGAGGTGGCCTGCAGGAACCGGGCTATGCGAATGAGATGCCATGGCTAGCAGAGGCAGAGAGGAGACAGGAGGAGAGAATGTGAGGATGAGTTGGCACCCCCTGGACGCAGTGGACGGCGCGATGAGCTGGAGCGGAGACGAGCCACCATCGAATGACAGTGAACAGGAGGGGGGGTTGAAGTGGATATGCAGCCAAAGACAGGGCGAGGAATAATACGAGTTTGATTTCAGCTGGGCTTCAGCATCCCATCACAGCATGATTATCCTTCTTTTATTCCTGCCAGCTGCGATAAAGGCCGACTTGGACGGTTTGGACACTAGAAAACAAAGGCGGAGAAGGCCCAGTCAGACGGTGACGTTGATTACCATATTGGCGGCCACTGATTGGCTGGTGGGCATAATACGGTTACCGGTAGTACGGTACAGCCACTCCACCCGTCTCCGGTATCAGGGCGGTATTACTCTCTCTTCCCTCTGCTATTTATGCGTAATCTACCTGTATTCTATGTAAATATGCGTACAGCACCAACCACCTCAATTTCGACCCGCCAAGAACCGATCCTACATTGCGAGAAAATGCAGATTCCGATCAGCCAAACTCCATTATCCATCCAGCACAGACAGTCCAGTCAATCCACTCCGAACCATATTAGCTACAGGAGCTCTTGTCCACTTCAGCTCGCCTTTATCTACTTCATAGCCTTTCATGGCCCCGTTTCACAGAATTTTTTTCCACACCAGGCCAGCTCAATGCGCATCCTAATGTCCCTTTCAATTCATGCGGCCCAACCATCTGGCAGTCTGGCGCTGGTCCAATGCAGCAAGTCCCACTGCTCTGATGCCGTCGGGCATAGGACAACACACAACCATCGTGACTCACTTCTTTCATGCTGTCAAAGGGGAAAAAAATTCGTGCTTTAGTCTGTTCCTATGGGGTCCGTCATATTCGTAACTGTTCTCAAAGCATTTAGATGCATGTCCTACTGCCATTTGCCATGTGAAACCCATATACATAGTGAGGCATACATAATAATACGTAATTGATCACCAGAGGGGCTCATCGCGCAATTGCACAAAAGAGATAGAAAACGAAGAATGGAGAAAAATAATGAATCGAGTAGTCCCAGTCTTCAAATGCACTTAGAGTAACTTAAAAATATTCAGACGCTCCAGTGGTCAAATCAAATCAAGAAATCATTCCGCACATTGATAAACGCCCCAGCGCCGCCTTCCTCACTAATCTCATTCACCAGTACTTCCGTCTGTTGGTATAGTCGCTCCAATGCGGCCGATGACGATTTGCCGAGAGATACTGCGCCTGTCAGCTCTTATCCGCAGATATGAAAAGCGGGCTGAAACATGAACTTACCTAAAATGGCCGAATTCAACTCCTCTGCCACAATTGCCCGCCCTCTGGTGTCCAGATAGTGACCATGCATCGACCGTTTCGGATGAGAGTATGCTACTAGCGAGAAGATGCCATCCAGCATCTTTTTGTTACCGCCTCGTTCGTCTGTCGGATAGTCTATCCGCAGTTGTTGTCCATACTGCACAGCTTCGGTCAGGAGCTCGTAGAATCGGGCCATCGTCTCAGGCTCCTCGGTATCCATCCCATCGGCCTCCCAGCCATCTCCTTCCTGCATCTGCTCGTCCAGCTCCATTTCCTGGTCGAACACGGCACCGCCATCCGACAGCCCGTTGGATGTCTTGCCTCGTTTTGGTGCCGCCAGCGACACTTCATTGCATCGTCGTATCATCTCCAAAAACTTGCGACATCGTAGTTTGAAGTGGATGTGAGGATAATCGTGTAAAACATTCGCGTAGTACGCATTGGTGTACTTCAATGCTTTGTCAATATCGCCATCGAGAATCGCCGCTCGAATCTCTGCGGTCGCAGTTAGCGAGGATCAGGAAGGGGATGGATGAATCTCTTACTCTGTCGATTAATCGCTTCCACGTCCTCTTCCACCTCGTATTTCTTGAGCGACTTTTCACGATCACTCTGCAGCGCTCCCGATTCTGCAACAACTTCTCCGGCAAAGGCCCGGGCTGTTTCTACATAGCCATCATGAGCCAATAACTGTGCAACCAGCTCCTGGAGCAGTGTACTCTCATCCAACGGTGGTTGTAAGTTCGCCGTGCTCGTTGCGTTGATCTCTGAATGGATAGAAAACTTTTCTTTCTGCAGGGCATCAGGTTAGCATTTAATACCCGATCAAATCTATCGAACAGCACACACCTTGACCATGCCATCAATGTCGAATATGAATGGCAGCTGCCCGAAGTTCGCAGCCAGGTGCACAGGCGGTTGCTTCTTCATTCCCACAGATGGGTACAGCTTCACATTTCTCAGTTCCCGGAAGGCATTACCTAGATGGATATTGTCAGCGTCCGCTTGTAGAAAGCTATCCCATAGTAGCACCATACCCAGGAAATCACCATTCTTGGTAAAAAAGGCACAGCCCGTAGAAAAGTTCACACCACATCCCACTGTGTCGCCCGCTCCAAAAGTCGGACCATACGGTCGCCCTTGGCCTTGACTTTCTCCAAAAAATGACTTGCCATCATCGCCGTGATAGGCCCAGGATTCCTGCTCCCACCCGGGAAGTCTTTCCACAGACGCTTTATTGCTAGAGAATCCGATTCCGATCATTCTACTATAGTCAGCATTTATTACAATCCTACTAAAGAAAGTCCAAAACATACCCCTCCTTCGGTTTCGAATGGATGGTAATTTCAAAATAGTAGATTCCACATTGTGGCGGCATGGGGTTATCAGCACGGACAGCGGCCGCTTCATGATCATGCTTATTGATCGGGCCTGTATACCGAACCTCAAGACCCCCACCAGTAAGCTCGAGTCCGGAATACTTATCCGCATCATTCCATCGAGCCGGGAGGGGCTGGAGGTTTTCGTCGTCGGTTTTGGGGGGTTCTCTTTCGATGATATCATACGTCATTCCGCGGTGGGATGGGGCCATGCGGTGGAGATTTACATGGCTCGAGGAAGCAGAGAGGGGATTCGAAGCGGCAGAGGAAGAGGCGACAGCGTCATGCTGGGCGGCGAGCTTTGCTCGATGGGCGGCATCAAGGCGGGAGATGTATCGGGAGTCGCGGAGGTATGATGGGGTGAAGAAGGGAGGGGACGAGGAAGCTTCGGGGTAGCTGGAGCCAGGGCCGTGGAGGAAGGTATCGTAGCGGGGGAAGCTGTTGAACTTGCGGGAATACAGAGGAAGCGAATCGCCCGGTCCTGGCGTCGACCTCCAGGCGGAATTCATCTGCATATCTGCATCCACGGCGGCGGATGAGAGCGTCTGTTGGCGGCCGTCGGGTGGGAAGGGCGCGGGGGGTAGATAGGATGAAGTGGAGTGGTGGGCGGAAGAGGGAAACAGGTGCGAAAAGGGACTGTTGCTAGAGCTTTGTGGAGAGAGTGCGGTCCCGGACAGGACCGAGGCGTAGGAAGAACGGCGTGGGATCGAGGAAATGCTGGGACTGGGATATGAGGTTGTTAATGTTGGAGGAGCTCCTCCTCGAGCTCCACCGGATGGGGGGAAAGGAGCATTGGTCATGCTGTCGTCGTTGGGCGGATCCAACAAGCAGCCGCCAGACGAGCACTCTCACACGAGCTGGAAAAGCCACCCACGGTTGGCTGTCTTGATGCTCTATCAAGACGAGGCTAATAAGTTTATTCTGAAAGCCACAGTCGTCTTCCTTTCTTTCGTCCGGTTCTTCGGTTGATGTCGTCTGTTGGAGAAATGGCGTCAATATTAGATGCCCTTTCCGTAAACGGACGACGACAACCGGAAGCAGCAACAACTTTTTATCTTCTTTCAGAAGATGAAGATGGTGATGATGAGTAGATGTTAATCCATTAAATCAAGGATCCGTAAATCAATCAAGAAGCCAACAGACAGACAGACAAGCAAGCACCCGACCGTGTACGATGGATGTCCTCATGTACGACGGTTGCAGAGTATGATAGAGAACAGAACGAGGGAAAGACTGAAACCCCTCGAATCCATGATGGCTGGTTAGAATGGGACACTACTCCTCTTCTTCTACACTACGACAGGCATGTTATTATAGCAGTGCCCGTAGGGAGTACACTGACATTACACTGCGGGGGAAGACGCTGGGGCCTGTCATGATCAGAAGACATCTAAAGACAAATAAGGAATGGATGATTAGATTAAGAATTCGTTAGGTAGGTGTTTAGTATTGATCTTGATGGTAATTCTTAAACATCTCAGGCAATCGATTCTCTGTAGATGGATGAATATATAGACATACCAGATACATATCCTATCCTGCATATTCCTCAACACCCCCTCCTTGTCTGACATGATTTCATCTTGGCCAGAAAACAGGTGATCACACCATCTCAGCTCCCCTGCCAGAATCATCATGCTCGGATAGTATCGAAATCAAGCTTACAGGTTCATATACAGCTCCATGGTATATCAAAAACGGAATAATGGCCGACACGCGACACCATGACAGCATATAAACTTAATATATACCAGACGTTGCATCCAGAGCAACAATGTTCAAGGATACCCTATCGGTAGCCTTGAAGCTGACATTAAACATCTTCAAATACTACAATGAACCGATGGTAAAACAATGCTAATAATTGAATACGTTAACAACCATAATCCTTTTATCTCTGCAGCTTTTCGCTTCGAGACCAATAATACAATGCCCATAAATTCCTGCATGGCTGACATGCGGCCAGAAAGATACCCCCAATAAAAATCAAAACCCAATTCCTCCGTAAAAAACCCCTAGTGGTACACATAGAAGATAAGCCAGCGGTTGGTAACAAGTAGAACAGAAACAAAGAAGATAATGTAGCAGCCAGACCAGTGTAGACATAAATAGAGAGCTCTATCCATCCATGCCTGAAGATAACAAATTAGAATAGTGGTTGATGAAACAACTCTTCAAACCGACGCCGAAACCAGGAACAAAAAGCCGACAAACGCTGAAACCCGTCCAAAAGATAAGAAAAAAAGCAAAAGAAAAAAATATTTTACAAGAATGTTGATATGCGAGATGATCGAGTGGATCAATAGTGGTGCTGTTGGGGCATAGAAGCCTAGGCGGTCATTGCAATAGCGGGAGAAGAAGCCTCGACCATTGGCTGAGGAACTGGCGTGAGACCCCCATCTCCAGAGTTGCTTTTCTCGCTGGGGACACCACTGGCACTCTGGTTGGCCTTGCTGTCGCTGTCACCCGTCTCAAGAACAGTCGCGTTGACTTCGCCGTTCTGCTCGGGGTTCTGGGACTTGGGCAAGCTCCAGGTGGAAAGCTGCCATTGAATGCCGGTAAAGCTCTTGAGTTGTAGAGGCTTGCGCTGCCACTTGCGACACGGAGCACCCGAGCGATCCAAAGCACGCAGACCAGCATTAATGGCACCAGTGTTGGCCTTGGGGCCTAGCTTGTGACCAGGTGGAAGGGGTTTGGCTGCGTCGAGGTTTCCATCATCACTATAAAAATTAATGTTAGTGATCATGCGAACAGACTAGAAAAATAGACAAGGGCAAAGGAAACATACAGTCTAGGCTTCTTTTTCGGCCCAGGCTTCCCTCGCGCCTTGGGAACCGCTTCACCCGTCTGGTTGAGACCTCTCTTGCTTCCAGGCTTAGGACCAGGCACACCCTTCCGACGAGGAGTTTCTGCAGACGCAGCACCTGTAGCGGGAGTTGAGGCAGCATCTGAGGCATTATCGACGGACGAAGGGGGAATCGGTGGGTCCGCGAAAGACGAGGCAGGAGAGGATTCCTTCATATCCTTTGTTTCCTTCTTGATGGGAGAGCTGAGAAGGTCGGTGCTGTTGATCTTGCTTTTAACGTCGGCAGGACTGGCAAAACGACTCAGTAGGTCAGAGGACAGCTTGAGGACGACCGTGCCTTTGGAAGTTCCAGTCCGGCTGGAGCGACCGTTGGCGGTAGACGTAGCAGAGCTAGACGACGGCATTGTTCTGAAGTGAGGTTGTATGGAAATATTGTTTCCTTTTTCTTTTCTTTTTCCCTTTTGGTCGTGTGTTAATTTTTTTTTCTTTCTTCAGTCAAAGAAAAAAAGGGGAAAGAAATAAACAAGCCGACAAAGCCGGAATAGGGAGTTTTCGCAAACAGAAAAGTAGGTAGGTTGGGGGGGAGTGGTGAGAAGAATGAAGTATTTCAAAAGGCGATTGTGACGTGGGAGAAAGAAGTCAACCGCCTCACGTCAGGATGGCTGGAGAGTTGGGCTGAGAAAGTGGTTTTGTTTGGTTTTGGTTCCAGCAGGTCAAAAGCGGCGGCGAGACACGACGAGGCGAGGCAAAAGTCTGTACGCAGGGCTGATGGAGGATGATGACATAGTCTGCCTTGGGAAGTGGTGATGGTGAAGATGGATGGGGGATGGGGGGGAGGGAAGAAGAAAAAGAGGGAGAAGGAGAAGAAAGGGATGGGGATGGAGGTTTCATTGTGGTGTGGTTTTGGTTTGTGGTTTTCGGGTTGGTGTGGTTCGTCTAGTAGACTTCTGTGCGGTCAGGGAGAGAATTTAGTAGGAGAGAAGAAGAAGCCGGAGAGGAGTTGAGGTTGTAGTCTCCGCGTTTCGTACGGTACGCGTATAGACACCTAGGTGCCTAGGTATAGATAGGCATAGATGGGTAATAGTATATTATAATGTTTCTTCATTATTATTTACTATATATTCTATTCTATTTGATTGATGATTCTATCTTTCCTGCTCTTGAATGAGTGCTCATTCTCTAGTATGGATCGCCAGTCCCGCCGGCAAATGTTGGTCAACCAGTCGTTAGACTTTGGACAACTTCCCCTTCCACAGCTTCCGACGCAGCGCTCTAGATGAGCAGATCTTGGATAGATCATAAGACGAGTACAAGCCGAGAATAACTAATCCCATGGCCATCTCACCTTCTCCTCCTCCGGCAAGCTCAGTGTCGAGGCCAATCATCTGATCCTATCACCAGAACAACAGTAAGTTCCTCGTTAGTTGCTCCTGTACGCAACCAAGAATTCCAAACCCGGTCGGGTCGCCACATTCGGAATCGGAGCACAAACACCAGAATTGGATGAAACGAAACGAAAATAAAAAGGAAATGAGGGGGAACAAAGAGTTAGAAAAAAAAAAAGAAACCATGGCTGAACTGACCCGTTCATCCCGTCATCCGTCGCTGCTCCGATCATCCATCATCATGTATTCACCCCTACTGCATCAACTAGCCGTCCCATGACGCAGTGTTTGGTATTATTGCTCGACCGCTTGTCTTGGAATTGAGACCAGAACAGTAATCATACAAAATACTACTAAAAGGTACCTACTATCATTATTTGCACCGCCTCTCCTCCAGACAGTGTAACAAGATAACCATCCTATAATATAATAAACTATGCCTAGACACTTGCGTAGGCACTGCCATCCACATCATCTAAGCGCCAACAAAATAGCATCCAACCAGGCCGAATTGATCCACTGCCAATGCAACACTACTTCTTTTCATTTCAATAATGCCTCACCACTCACCAACGTGAGATATTCACCCCCATTCAACGATGGACAAAATTTCTTCGATAAAAGTCTTCGTAAAGGAGTTGACGAATATATTCAATGGTATCAATAAATGTTACAATTATTTAAATCTAATACACATTTCAATCTGCCTTCTTTTCCTCGTTTTTCCTTTGGATAACTTGAGCAACAGCTTGCTGCACTTCTGGACTTCGCCTCACACTGCTCAACACCAATCCCTCCTTCATTCCCTTGCGCAAGGTAGCCACGCCCTCTCGATCCCCACGGAACGGAGCAAAGCCCAGTTGTAACAGTCGAGTGGCTTCGGAATCAGTTGCACCTGAAAGCTGCATCACCTGTCCCAGGCGCTGGAGAAGTTGCGGGTTTATTCGCTCAGCTGCGGGGACAGATGACGACTTGGTTGCTTCTGGCGGGGTGAGCTGGGAGATGAAGATATGCAGCGTAACAGAGGCCCGTCGGGCGAGCGTCAAAATTTGGAACGGAAGAAGATAGAAAGTCGAATGGGTGGAGATTCCTAGTATACTTTGCAGAGCTGGAGGAAGATATGATGCGGGCATGAATAGCGCCAGGGGGTGAGTAGTCAAGGCAAGTTCGAGTGTAATCAGAGCAGCGAAGGTGAAGAAGCGCCACTATAAACAGCCATGTTAGATAGATTTAAACAATTACAGGGACACCACTCACGTAACGGCCCCAGTTAGACCACCAGGTGAAATTTAGAAAAATGACCGTCGTAAATCCTGCCAGGTACTGCGGAATGATCGACTGGAACGCCGCAAAGAAGAAATCTTGCATCGTCTTCTTATTATTCCAAGTCAAAATCTCTGGCCCGAATCGATCGTATGCAAACCGTTTGGCCGGGTCCAGCAACGTATCCTGCGCCAGCTTTAGGTATACAAAGTAGTTTTCCGACCCCGCGTATGGGACCCCATTGCCCGAGACCACTTTGTCCGGATGATGCTGGGCTGCCAGCCGTCGGAATCGCGACTTGATCACCTTGTCATCAGCCAGTGGGGAGACGCCCAGAACACGGTAGAAGTCGCCTGCGACTCGGACCTGATAGAATGTTTCGTAGAGCGTATACAGGAGGTAGCTCGTTACGACAAAGATGAAGATGCGACGGCGATGTTTCGCATACCGTGGAGATGGGGGCTGAGGCCGGGGATCTCCTGCGCGAATTGTGATTCCATAATAGATGTTCTGGAGGATAGAGGTTGCATACTGGGGAGATTCTTTGTTAACCACGACCGTTTATATCGCGGTTGGGATAATGCACTTACATTAGGGAGAAATGCCCAACCAGCAAAGGACAGGAGGGACGACATGACAGCGCCAAATCCTCAACTCTCCATGAAATAATGTAGACACCCAAAACTAATACCTGTATATCACAATATGACTTGCATAAGTGATGATAATCAACACGACTGGCCATGATTGACACTTGTCTTGCTGCCCCAGCATCCCACCGCCCTACATACCGCCTTCCCGATCCTCCCCGCAAGCCAACGAAAAAAAAAAAAAGTTCTCGACTCTAAAGAAAAAAAAAACCTCATTATCGCCAATTGATATTTAGATATAGCTCTGCGGGGCACATTTTGTCCACCATGGCAATTGATGCGATGGATATCGATACTAGTCCTCCGCAGACCGGAGTGATAGAACCCGAGCGCAAACGCAAGCATAAGAATAAGGATCAGCACTCGTCGCCATTGAAGAAGAAGAAGCGGAGGCACGAGATCGCAGATGAGGCCGCAACATCGGAAAAAAAGAGCAAAAAATCCAAGGCCAAGGCGAAAAGCAAATCGGAAACGGCATCATCGAGCATTCCCGACTCTCCTTATACGCTGACTACCGCATCACTCTATCTTCCTCTGTCGCCCATTTCCATCTCCCCGACGCACGCTCTCGCTTCGCTTTTGGCTGAGCATCTTTCGCCTCTCCTTCTCACGTACTACCCGCCCCTGAAGGGTATTGTGCTGGCCTACTCCAATGCCTCGATATCTAGTACCCCGCCCTCTGCGTCATCCGCCTCCAACCCCAACGATCCAAACCCACAGCCCTTGACCCTCGCGACCACGGCAAACGAGTACGGTGTTTTGTACGTCTACTTGACAGCAACCTTCTTGGTATTCCGCCCGCAGCGCGGTCAAATCCTCGAGGGATGGGTGAATGTCCAGTCGGAAGGTTTCTTGGGAGCCGTGGTCCTCAACCTTTTCTCCGTAGGCATTGAGCGGAAAAGACTCCCCACGAGCTGGAAGTGGGTTCCTCCAGGCGAGGAGGGAGAGAGCGGTGCCACTGATGACAGTGGAGACAAGCAAAAGAATTCCGAGGACGACGAGGACTCTGAAGCCTCCCCCTTCTTCAACCCGGAAAAGGAACACTTCAAGCCCGTTGCTCTGGCGTCGGATGCGAACCCACTCTCCGAGACTATCGACCAGGAACTCGCCGGTGGAGAGGACGACGACGCAGCCGCAGAAGGCTACTTCCAGTCTGTATCTGGCCATCGGGTGCGCGGTACGGTTAAATTCCGCGTCGTCGACATCGACGTTATCCCGGGCACTGAGCGGGAGCGTGGCTTTATGAGCATCGAGGGTACCATGCTCACCCCCGAGGAAGAAGCCAAGGTCATCGAAGACGAGCGCAATGGCAATTTTTCGGCTGCCATGACGCCCCACAGACCTACCATGTCCGGAGCGTTACCATTTAGAGGAACTTCTGCCCAGGCTGAACAGCAAGACGCCGCAGAGGCCGAGCCTTTAGAATCACCAGTCAAGAAGAAGGAGCCCAAGGCGGAAAAGGAAAAGAAGACGAAGACCAAGTCGAAGAAGAAAGAGAAATAAATGATATCCTCGAGTTGAGTTGAGGTGGTTTATTCTTGTCATTTAACTACAATGTATGCACGCTTGTCATTCTCATGTCATATATTCGATTTCATGGTTGGCGTTAGAAAGGACAGCAATCAAAATTCATTATCTTGTTAAAGCCGATGGTCGTAATGGACATATATTGTTACTTTGCTATTATAGTGTCCCCATTAATAAAGATGAAATCTCAATTTAGATATTCATCGTCTTTGGCACCCCAACAGCCAATACATCCACACCACTCTCAATCTCCGCCTTGGTAGGCATATTCCCCCTCCGCATCAACTCTGCACTCTTAGCCATGATAGGGTCCATCCCCATCGTAGCGACAGCAACCACCGTGTTACCTTTTGTGTAATACGCAACGAACTTCGCATTCTCGGGCTCACCACGAAGAATCAACCCATCCCATCCATTGGGAGTATTACCGCAATACCGCAACTGAGCGCCCAACGCAGACCAGAAAATAGGAATGAACACCTTGGGCTTGAGAGACTGCAGCGAGGACGAGAAACTGTGCACGATGGATCGGGCAACGCCTCGGCCGGCATTCTGCGCAACGTTCCAGTGCTCGATTCTTGTGTATGTGCCCTTTTCTGGGTCGGTGCCTGGTCCGTGGTAGGGGTATGTTGCAATATCTCCGATGGCGTAGACGTCATTGTTGAGACCTGGTACGGCGAAATGTTCGTCTGTTTTGATGGAGCCGTCTTGCTCGAGCTGGATGGAGGGGTTTTCGCGCAGGAAATCTGTAGCCGGACGAACGCCAACGCCTAGAATGACTAAATCGGCTGGGAGCTGTGTGCCGTCTTTCAGGTGCACAGCACCGACACTCTTGGGGTAAGAATCGGATGCAATTGCTTTGGCGACGGATGTGGCTAGTTTGAATTTGACGCCGGCCTTTTCGAGGTTATTCTGGAAGATCCGGCCAACTTTCTCGCCCATGACGGTTTCCATGGGGGCATTTTCCATGCCCACGATGGTCACGTCGTTTTCCTTGGCGAGGGCATTGCCCACCTCCATTCCGATGAAGGAACTTCCGATGACCACAATCTTCTTGTTCTTATCCCCCACTGCTGTGAGGATATCCTGCACGTCGGTGACGGTGCGAAGCAGGAAGATATTGCTCAAGGTCTTGAACCCTTCCATTGGAAGAGAACGTGGCATACCACCCGTAGCAAGAACCAGCTTGGTGTACGGGTATGCTTTGCCGGATTTTGTAGTGACAGCCTTGCTATTGAAGTCGACGGAGATCACTTCGTCAAAGACAGTGTTGATAGAGGCGGACTTGTACCATTCCTCAGGGCGCCAGAGGATCTTCTCTACGTCAGGGATTAGAGCCTTGGACAGCTTGGTTCGGTCGATGATCAAATTCGGTTCTTTGGAGATGATGGTGATGGTTCCTTTGTATTTCAATTCGCGAATAGCCTGCACCACTCCAAGGGTTCCGCTTCCACTATAGAGAGATCAGCCTCGTTGAGTTGATATAATCCAGAAGGAAAAAGACGACGACTTACCCTCCAACAATAACGACCCTCTCCGGCTCAGAGGCACTGCACTTCAGAACAGGATCCCTCTGTCCAAATCTAATCGCCGACTCCTCACCCTTGATATAAACCGCTCCATTCTTCTCCACGACCTCGAACTTATTCAAAGCATTAGGAGCAGGCGCATCCTCAACGTCTCCACTGCCAATATTAAAGCATGCTACAGCACCATCAGCACCCACATCATTCATACCAAGAAATCCATGGAAAATGAAAATACCCACCTCCATGCCATGGGCACGTAATCCTTCCATCCGGCGAAACAACGCCCAATTTCAACGGTGCCCCGTAATGCGTACACTTTGGACTCATGGCATGTACTTGGCCATTGAATCGGACGACCAATACTTTTCCACCATCGATCCCCTCCACCTCTGATTCTACCTTCTCCATATTCTGCACATCCGTGAGGGACGAGAGGTCCTTGAGTTTATATTCCTGCGCCATATTGAGCGATGGGGTTTTGGATAATGTGGAAGAGGAAGTCGACGAAAACAAACGACGGGTTGGGGCCCAGCGGGGATGTTTTGAAAATGTGGAGGAGGAACCAAGGCTCGTGGTTTGAGCTTGATTCAAGGATGACGACAATGGTGATGGGTGGATGCAGCACGAGCAGGAGCAGGTGTTGGAATTACGGCAGCTGCAACGACAGCGGGGAAGAGGGGACCTCGAAACACCCTCGGAGGGCAACACAGATATAGAGGATAAGCACGCAACGCTTTCGAATGAGCTGGAGATACGTGGTCCAGAGCGGGGGAGGGGTCGGTGCATGGGATCAATCAATTCTCTGGAATGTTTCTAGGATGAGGGTGATAGGTAGCTAGGGAGGGTGTTGGATAGGGTTGAGTAACGCAACGCTGGGGTAATTGTCGAGAAATCCAGAACCAGAAAGGCTCCGAGTAGGCTAGGTTTCACTCGATGGCATGATTTATATTTCGCCTTTCTGGTCCTCTGCCTTCGTATCTTGCTGTCATGCTTTTCGAGTGCTTGACTCTTCATGACGTCGCTGTGAATACGTGCAGGAATGCCCTCCGCCAATCAGGGCCGAGTGATTGCTCACCAACCGGTTTTCTAATGGACTTTTGTATATCGATGATGATGGAAAGAATCAGTAAAAAACAAAAACAAAATTAGAGTCGATTAGCAGACCAGCCTGGAGTAAACATCATAACCATATTCCAGCAATGATTTTGTACAGGATATCGTTGATAATATACACACAACAGCACAAGTATTCATAGCAATTCCGCTGCGCCCCGACATAACAAACCAAATTAACCCCGTACATGGCTAGGAAAAAATAAAAATAAAAATAAAAATAAACCGTAAGATTCAGCAAACCTCATAACACGTGTCTATATATCTCAACCTCTTCTATCGCCGCGATTTCCTTCTCCGACTCGGTGGTGGAGTGATGCTCGACTCATGTAGCGTCTGGACCCTTGGTGTCGTCGATGACCTCGTTCGCCTGCGCGTGCTAGGCAGGGTCTTTTGCACCCATCCCGGCCCTTGTGATAGTCTTTGAGATCTGGCAAAATCCTCGTCGCTCCCATCTGGGGAGACGGGTGGACTGGATTGGGTCAGGTCTACTATATCGGACATCTGGGATGCCTCGGGTGGCTGTGAGGCAGGCTCTCCCTTGGGTTGCAAGTTGGTTTCCGGGATCGAACTGATAGGTGACAAATGCGGCAGCGTGACTGACTGTTTGCTCTGCGGTTGTGCACTGGTCGGTAATTCGTGCGCAGCCGGGGAAGCCACGCAGCTCTCCTCAAGAGACATTGGTTCCATGGTGTTGTCTATGTCTTCGTTGACAGTTTTGTCCTGTGTCTTCTCGGAGTTGCGTTGTTGGCGCTCTTCTTGGGCCTTGTCGATTTTATAGAACGGATTCGGAACTGTCGAAGACACGGAGGAGCGAGATAGCGGCCGGGCTGGGTTCTGACTCAATTCTTCTTTTTTGGGCTCTGGTGAAAAGCGAAAGGGAGGCGGGTTTTTTCCCTCACAGAAGGCTTCCAGATAACGGTCGAAGTTTTCAAATATTTCGGGGATGCTAATAATCTCCAAGTCGTCGTCCATATTAACCGCCGGGTAAATAGTATCAGAAAAATCGGGAGGAAGAGGCGAGTGCGGTGCTGGCTGCGGATCCGTTTTTTCTGCTTTAATTTCTGGTAGACCAACGTCGGATTCTTTATCATCGCCTGAATTTTTTGCAGCTTTGACGGGCCTAGTGTTGCGGGCTTCACGCTTCGGGCTGCTTTTGATATCAGCCTCGAGGTGCGAGGAAGGTTCAAACCCGGTAAATTCTGGTGACTTGACAGGAGGGCTTACACTCCGCTTCCCAGGAGTATCTTTCGCCTGGAGTCCTTTAACGGGATATTTGATGCCGTCAAGGGTTTCGCTTTCTGGTACCTCTGACTCCTGGACTTGCGAGCCATGACCTTTGTTCGGTGGTGAATGGTCTTTTTTGGTGGACGCAATGCCGGCCTCGTCTGTTGCCGGATCAGAGATCGGGACAGGCTCCTCTGCTGCAGGGAAACTTTGTCGGGTAAGCGAATGAACGCCGGACAATTCCAGGAGTAAAAGAGGATTAATTTACTGACAGGCTGGGTTTGGTAGCTTCCCGGCTGGCAGCTTTAGCAGCCCGGAGAAGCTTTGGTTCCATGAGATCTGCAAATGATACCTCTCGAAATCCATCATCTTCCGCCTCATCGTCTTCAAATCCCGGCATTTCGAATCCGCTGTATTGGCGAGGGCCGTTCTCTTCCTCTTCACCACCATCTTCTTCCTTTTGTCTTCGATCCCGTTGGGCAAGTCTTATATTGAGTATACCGCCGTCGTACACATGATGTATTTCAGCTACTAGATATTCCGATATCCGGGGCTGCCAGTTCGTGGCCTTAGACATGTCGAGTTGCTTGAAAGCAATGGTCGATCCTTTTTTCGCCTCGCTTTCGACCAGGTCACTGACTGAACCCAGATCGTTGGGAAGGAGAGGAAGATCACCGGGTGTGTCTTCGGGCACCTCATTTGAACCTTGTTCTATTCCGTCCATGTTGTCTGGGATATCGCCATTCGGTTGCTCCGGTTCATCGTACTCGAGCTCCGCGGGTCCCTGTTCATCATATTCAAGCTCCATGTCACCATTGATGTAACTTTCATCACCGTTCTCGTAGTACTCCTCTTCAGGTTCTTCGTAGACCTGGACCCTCCGTCTCCTTCTCCGTTTCTTTCCCCAGCCCTTGCGTTGCCCTATAATTTCATGGGCCTCAACATCCCATCGCTGCTCAAATGGGAAAGGTGGGGCGCTCAGAACTATGTCGTCGAAAATACACTCAGTAGCTTTGACCACAAGCTTATCTTCCCAGTTCACCTCAGAGTCGTCTTCGATTTCGTCAAGATCCTCCTTAAGCGCGTCCTGAGGTTGAAAGTTGTTTTTCTTCCCTGCGAGCTTTTCCCGAGTCGCCTCTTCATCTTCCTTGGACCGTGGCGTCCTGACTCCCAAAGATCCGAACAACATACGTCTGGTGCTTGAAACATCCAGCTTGGGCTTTTTGGCGGGTTCCGCAGCTATTTCATCCGGTGACTGGCGTTCGGCATCGACTACAATCACGCTGTCTTCTCTGATATGCTGTTGATCTTTGTCCTTGCCTGGCGGGACATTTTCCTTTTCAGAAATAGCTTCAATATCGATTCCACCGGACGCGAGATCTTGCAACAACTTCTGCCTTTTTGCCTCAAACTCTGATAGTTCTTGTTCCTTGGTCTGGCGCTTCTGTCCGACAACAGGGTTGTCTTCGATTGGTGGATGCCAGTTTGGATTTTGCTCTTCCCACTCCCGAAGTGTAGCAAAGTCTGCCTGTGAAGATAAGACACCGATTTCCTTGAGCTTTGAAAGCCTGCGGCGCAGCTTGTTACGCTGGTTGCTTTTCTTGGTCCTTTGAGAACCTTGGCCAGGTGGGTTGATCTTGGCGACAGGCTTTGCCTCGGAGACCGAGGTAGACACTGAATCGTCCGAATCCGACGATGATGTAGAATCGCCATCTGAATCAGAGCTGGAAGAATCGGAGCTGGAGTCATCCGAGTCTGAATCTGAATCTGAATCCGAATCCGAATTTGAATCCGAATCCGACGAGGAACTCGAGGTCTGATCCGAAGACGACTCACTAGAGTCGCTTGCACTTGCGCGGCTCGAAGCAGGTTCTTCTATATTTGAGACTTCAGCGACATCGGGCTTTTCTGATTTTGAAGGGACTGGTGACTCCTTGGCAGCTTGTCTCTGAAACCTGACAGACTTTCTGCGGGGGGTGTCCTCCCCAACGGATCCGTCAACGTTGATGACGCTCGGAGCAAAGTTGTCATCTGGGGCCGTCTGCTTAGGGCTAGGTTTTACTTTGGGGAGCTGCTCTGGTTCTTCGGTCTGTTCATAATCCGCCCCGCCGGTTTCAGGAAAACCGGAGGATTCCAGATCTTCTTTCAAACCCTTCAGCTCATCGGCCAGTTCCCCCACCTCAAATTCGGACAATTCAGCATCACTTTCCGAGGCCTGTGCATCTCCAGTCTCGACAGTGTGCCGGATGACCGTCCCATCACCAGCATCCTCCTGGACATCCTGATAAGCATCCTCGTAGGTATCTTCATGGACATCCTGGTGAACATCCTCGTAATCATCCTCCTGGTCATCTTCATAGTCTTCCTCCTCGCGTTCCCCGGAGATGTCCCTTCGAGCATCCAACAATGTAGAGAGTCTCGGCCCTAGATAACCCTGTTCGGCTGGTGCCCACTCTGTGTCCTCTTCTTCGTAGTCTTCGCCACGTCCCCAGCTCGAGAAGACAGTGCGTCTTTTCTTCCGAGGAGGAATAGTAATCGCCGGCCGCGAAGAAGTAGGTCGTTTCAAGTAAGGTTTGCCAAAGGGAACTCCATCGATGAGATGCTTTCCATCCCCCGAAATTTGATGACGGCCGGATAATCGCCTAGCCCTGAGATCTGATATCTGAAGAGCCCGAATTCTAACATAAAGCCAAAGTCAGATGTTACAACCTTTCACAAAACCATGGGAAGAAAGGTAGAACTTACACAACCTCATCCCCATCCCTAAGCAAACCCTCCACCTCCATAAAATGCAAACATTCCGACCCCTCGACTTCAACCGCATAATCTTCCAGTCCCCATTGTCCACTAGCCTCCTGATCAAACAGTCCAGCCTCTGTCTCCAACGGTACAACTTCATTCAGATCCTCCAGAAGTTGCGCGATCGTGTATCCGCCATTTGCGTACGAGGCGTTGGGTGCGCGCGTCGAAGCAATCGCTGTTGAGGTAGATGGAATTCCATGTGATGAGCTCGATGCTACTCCATGTCCGAGGAGAGACGGTGCTGTGGTTGTCCAGAGAATGCGCGTTACGGGGAGACCGTGGCGTTGGATGATAAGGTGAAGACGCATGGTGTTATGTCTTTAACCCCCCTGTTCGCCCCAGTTCTATCGTTGGTAATTGTTCACTAGATATTAGAGGGGTATCATCGAGGAAGGAAAACCACGGCTGTATGGTGTGGTTGAGGCGTAACGGTCTTCAAAAAATAATAGGGAAGTCGCGTCAGAGGGCAGCCGCGAAAAATTGCGATAGTCGGGAAGAAGAGATGAGAGCTCAAGATGACCACCTAGATATGACGAATTAGAATGGCATCCATGTGGCGGCTATGCACATGTTGCCAAGGCTAAAAAGCACAAAAAGAGGTAGTGAAGAATGTGATGAGGATATATGATGATGTTCGTGTTTAGCAAACAGTTCGAGACGGAGCTCTTTCCCAGCCATTTTTGCCGCTAATCCCGTTTAAAACCGCGGCATCTCGACACCTAAGGCACCAACTATATCGAGGTATTCATATGATAGTTTGAAGATAGTATTATTACAGTAAAGATATAGGTGGGTTATAAGCTCAAATGGTATTAAATTTGATTAATATGCCTAGAAATTTTGCCTATTAGGGCTCATTAAAATGTCATTTTGAATGGTCCGCATCCTGGATCGCAAATGCGGCTAGTATATGCCCACGAGACTAAGAAATGCATTGTTGACGTTGGTGATGTGACAATGCGCATTTTCCAATCCTCAATGGCTGTGACAATGAGAAGTATTCGATGTGAGTATCCAAAAGTCTCATCAGGCCTCTGATTATGACCATGTTCCATCCTCGACAATTCAGGATGACTAATAGCACATTGCTACTGGTATCATCCATTGATAGCGAGTCCTAGAGCTAATATCCGATAATCCCTATGACATAGGGATGCAAAAAGAGCCAGGGTACGCATCGTATATAAATGCTTCACGGAAAATAAGCATGTCGAGATCGCAAAATCAGCTCCTGGAGCTGGGGCTGCGTGGCACCGGCTTTCTGTTGGGAACTCCCAGATTCATGGCGCGGAATTCAGCTCTGGGCGGTCTTTGAATACTCGTGTTTTGGGGTGCCTGATATTGACCCTGTGCTACCGAATACCGTGGCGGGAGATCCTCTGGCGGGGCCGTCCTTGTAGTCTTGAGTATACTCTGTTGGCGAGCGACGGGAGATGTAGGAGGGGAGCCGGATTGGGATTCAGGAGGGGTCGAGGGAAGCATGTCGAATGACTCCACGGATGTATTCGCTTCGTGATTGCTGTAGGGCGTTGACGGCTCAGACTCCTTTCCCGGTTGGACTGGAGACTTCACGTCAGCTCCAGTTTCAACGGTTGTCCGAGCAGAAGAGGCATCTGGTGGGTTATACTCGCGACGAGGACCATCAACAGGACTCAGATTCTCCGCCATAGCGTCCTCGTAGCTTGGCGGAGCTTCTTCGTAGGGGTCTTCCAAATTGGCTGGCATGGGTGGAGCTGCGGGCCTGGGAGGTATCGGAGGACGATCACTTGTCTCTGCAGATTGATCAGGACGCGATGAATTATCTGTGGGTTTTGCTTGTCCAGGAAGATTCATTGCGTCCAAAAGTGCCTGGGGTGGAGTAATTCCAGAGTAAACCTTGACCGGCATTCTCAAGGGAAGTACGATAAGTTGAGGCTTTTTATAGTCAGTTTGCGAGTACAATAATGACCAAATCATTCTAGGGCATACCTTGACGTTTCCAACGCTTCCGTGGCTCAGTCCAACTCGAATCTCTATCTCATAAGTTCTTGAAATATTGCATGTCTCAAAGGATGGCGCTACTGAATTAGGCAAGGGCGTGCGATTCCACATGCTGGGATCTACCGTCCACTCGGATTCGACAGGATCGCTCCCTCGTCCAAGAGGAATCCCCATGTTACTGCGGCTCATGATGACCCAACTGCCGCTTTCTGTCCGTTTCAAATCATGGGCAATGATGTGGGTATATGCGACTAACTCAATTTGCAGCATCTGCAAGAAGATTGTTTCCGATGACTCTGACAGCTTTTTGACCAAAACACGCAGTGGAATGGGTTCATTGCACGTCAGGATGGACGGGTTTGGGAGTCTTGCATCTGCTGACAAGCGAGGAGGCTCACTGGCAAGGTCGCGGAGCGAAGCATTAGAAACCTTCTGGAAGAGACTCTTCGTCTTGGACGTGTTGGAGGTTTTTGAGAATTGATGTTGACGCCTCGCATACGTCTCTTCACTGGGATTTCCGGTCCTCGGTGGCTCAATTGGAAGGAAATTCAGGGGAGCAATCTAAAGCAAAATCAGCATCAGATTGAACCAATATCAAATGAAACTTCACACACGTACCCCTCGGATGTTTTCCTTGTAGAACTGAGGCCGGACAACGGTTGCTTTGACATAATATTTGATGTCGGCCATTCCCGGAAAGCCGCTCAACGACGGGGGAAGGGTTTTCTTGACATGGCGGTGGGTGTCTCGAGCGACCTCGACTTTGAGCCCAGAGATATTCAAATTGGTGAGCATGCTATTCTGCATGCTGCATGCATTGTTAAATGGGAACTGGGTCAAATGTTAATTCGGCCGAACATGTCACAAATAAGCCGATACGCACCTTGAAATGAAAGGGATATTCATATTTTCCAGCAGCAAAAGTGTATGAAGTACCCGGAGATGAAGCCTGAAAAACAGCCGGTGTTGGAAAAACAGATACGACCTTATACAGAATCTGCGCGAGCTGGTTAACAATGCCTGCCCAAGGGAAAGGAGAAGGGAGACAGTCGCACCTTGTGAACCTCCGATTCCGCCCGTCTCTTGTCCGACTCGTGATGGGGATGTCGAGGCCCTGAAAGACGCGTTCGACTTTCTCCCTCCAATTTCACTTGGATTCCTCCTACTGCAGCCTCAGAAGGGAGGTGGAGGACGACCTTGCCTGAGAGAAAGTCGAGATTGGTGAAATGCGTGTGAGGTTTGTCCAGATGTACGGTTACCGACATGGCGATCAAAAGCCCAATTGGGCCTGGCTACGGAAGCCGCTCTTGGTCTAGGTAGAAATTTGTAATGGAGATGGAGATGAAGATGGTGACGATAAGGTAATTATCAATACGCGGTGGGATGAACCGAATGCCGCACTGTTCGTCGGGACAGCAGGTTGATCCAGTGGGATAAGGCTGAGCGGGGAAGAAGAGTCAATTCCCAACCTGCAGCTTTCTACTGTCTTGGATAAATAGTTGGCGATTCAACTATGGATGGAATCGATGGAAGAATAGAAAAGAAAGAGAAGAATCCACACGGAAGCCGGCATCCAAATCAGGTCCAGAAAGAGGGTTCTGTTCGTCTAGACTGAGATACGAGAGGGGCGGGAATGACGTTTTGGGCTGTCTTATTTTTTCTCCCTTCACTAACAAGGCGTGGGGCAGGAGAATCAACAGTCCGGAGTTACATTCGGTATTTCTTTCAGCTGGAATATGGATAAGATTTAACATGACCGTTTGACTATTTCTTATTTTCTCGTCTATCATACGATTTTATTTATTCTTCCTGATTCTTTTTGTTCGTGAATGTGGTTCTATTTTGGTCTGGGCGTTTGCAAAGCCACCCTCGGGTTCATCTAGCAGGCACCGCCACTGTCAACAACCGGGATAATAGTCTTCTAACCAAGGATATTGCGCAGTTAATACAACGGCTCTTCTCCATCGCCGTCTGGAGATGTCATCATCACTTTTCTCTTATTGGGTATCACGGAGTCATTAATATCAATAGTAGATTCTCTCTTCCAGCGTCGTCTCTAGGCATCAAGATTCTTCGGTCCGGTTGCTGCGCAAATTCAAAGACCTTCCTTGGCCAGCATATCTATACACAATGATCAGTTAGACATGCATATTAATCTGGAATAGGGGAAGTTTATACCCGCAATGTCAAGGTAGAATGCAATAGCGTTGAACCTGCGACACATTAGCTAGCTGAGCTAAAAGATTGAAGACAAGGCGCACTTTTGCCTGTTGCCTGTGATCTCCCCAGCCAGCCTCTTCAATCGATTACTCCAATTGATGAGATCTAAGTGGCTCACTCCGACTAATGTGCCCTTGTAGCCTTGTTCTCCTCCCCATCGACTGCTGGCAACGCTGACCAGCCCATCGTTGTACCCTTCGGTTTCTTGGAGGATTCGATGAGATAGGCGGAAGACAGACCAGAAGCTCGGCTGCATTGCTGCTCCATATGAATAGTAACTCTTTTACTTAGCTGTCGGTCTTTATTAAGAGCATAGAAGTACATACCGCACATCTTTAACATCTGGGGTTGTCGGGTTAAATGTGTTCACCATATACTTGCGTGTCAACTGTGAAAAGCCTGCAGTCTCAACCTTGAGTCGCTCGAGGGCATAGTATATCTGAGGCAGACGTTCAGCTATGAGTAGAATATCAGCCCTTGCATTCAGATCGATTGACAGTCATGTACAAACCTCCAATCTGCTCAAAGGCATAATCGGCAACTGCAGAACCTATGTCAACTCAGCAACATTCTTCCGTCATCCCCTTTGTACCTACCTCTGTGGGGAGTTGCAATGGTAGTCAGCGACAAGACCTTGAAATCTGTTGGTCGTAAATGGCTAACCATATATCTCGAGTCAAGTCCACTTTCATAAGTCAGTATCGACCGCGATGTTAACCAATATCGCCTTGAATTCCTCACCCCTAAATGGCATCTGTAAACGTGGTTCTTCCTCACGTGTTGACAATAAGTCTTACCATGCTATGACTGTAAAAATGTCAGATCATAATCTCCTTGAGTATACAGAAACAAGCAGAGATGACATACGCAACAATGTTAACACTTTTCCCACGCGCCCCGATAGCGATATCTTTTGCCAATTCCTCTGCGCGCGCTTCAATGGATCCGGACGGGGGCACTGTCGCCGTAATGACTTCAATACCCTTCATCGACAATGCTTCTTTGATTCCCCGCCAGTACTGCACCCCGGGAAGATATGGGCCAGCCAGACGCAGCTCGTCAAATCCCAGCAGGCCATGCGCAAGAACAACGGGATGTTTTGGGGTTTCTGGTTCTGTTTAGCTTTCTCTTCTCCCTTCTAAACGAGAGTGCTTACCGTAAGTGTCACGTATCACCTCATATTCATCCCTAATAACACTTCCCAGATCCTCTAGGCGAGGATCGAGAACGTGTGCATCTGGATGTTTATGTGGACTGCCTCTATGTGGGAAGCGATGCAAGCCTCGGGTCGAACAGCGATTGAAATGAACGAAATGGTAGTTAACAAGCCTGCTTCTCCTTGTCACATTAATAATAGTGGAAGCATACCCCATATTCCCAATGCAATTGTTTTATACACGGTTTTGAACAAAATTATACAATGTTGGATGTTGGTCAGATCATCACTACATGGCCAATTCCGTCGCGAGATGTGCCGCTTTAGATCATGTGACTCGATGGCATCACATACGGACCCTGTCCATGCATGCATTTTTGATACTAAAAGAAGCTGAGATGGTGGGGTCAAGTAGCTCAGTTATATGCAAGTTAAGTAGATATTCATAATGTGTCATTTCGGTCAGAAGTCAAGCTGGCCCTCATCCTCACCAACGCCCCCCAAACTGAACAAGCTCGAATCAATCATGTAGAGATAGACATTGTTGCAATCGAATTCAAACAATAGAACAGACTATGTCCATGACCCTAACAGCAGCCTGGGTTCTCTAGGATATGCACGCGGAGAAAACAAATAGTCGAAACGCCTTCAGCTTATGTCTTGATCACAATCTTGGCCGACGGCTCAGGCTTCACATCGACCAGCGCATGGAGGAGACCATCAACAACCTTGTCACCCTGCTTGTTACCGGCATCCTTGATCTCCTCGAGCTTCACCTCGGCTTCCTTGTTTGCGTCTTCTTCGGCCTTCTTGTATCCGCTCGAGTGCTAATGGTGATGTTAGCTCGAATTCCCCGTGATGTACCTGTGCCACCGCATATCCATCCAGCAGCACTTTGTACGGCGAGATCTCACCTCAGCCTCGAACTTCTTGAATTCCTCCTCTTTTTGGCTTTTGTATTCCTCTATTTCCTTTTGCGCCTCAGACTTGGCATCCCTTATCCGCTTCGTACGGTCTGATCGAACCAGCTTTTAGATATCATCCTGTATACATCGGAGGAGAGATGGGTATCATACATTCTCTGGCTAAATAGATGCGATGCGTAAGTAAACCTATTCAACACTTTGGAATGGCCCAAATTTTCAGTCTCGAAACTCACCTTGTTGAACAATCTTCTGAGCCTCTCTCTCGGCCTATCAATAGCACAGTCAGTTCGTACGATGTCCTTCATAGGCGACATGTCCAGTGTGACCTACATCGAGGAGGGTCTGGATTCCTGCGGAGTTCTGGGCCGACTATGATGCGGGAGTTAGTTCAGTCGCAACATCCAAGGAAAGATAGTCACAAGCTCTCACCATGTTTCCTGGCGGTCCCTATAGATAATATCTGCGTGAATTTGTTTCAAAATCAAGAATGTCCAAGACCGATCGACTAAGGGACAGATAAAGGCGGAGTCGTGGAGCTTGTGATGTCGCTCCGGCGGGCCACGAATGGACACTCTAGGCGGTCAGTAGTTCTGCCGCATTTCACCGCCTGTCGTGATAACCACCGACTGCTCCGAAGCGGCTTTTTTTAAGGTGAGACGAATTGCTGGGGTTATTTTTTTTTTCAAATCTGTTACTTCCTGGTCTTCTACTTGTGTGTATATTTATTGGGGTACGTGATCAGAATGTCTCGAGCCTCAAAATTGACATTCGCTGCTACCGGTCTCGGAACCGCGGGGATTGTCTACTTTGTCCACTGGTCACAAGAACAAGAGAAAGCGGTACGCCTTTGTCGCATCCTACATTCCTGGTATAATTGAATGCTGACTTCTATCCCAGGCGATGCACAAAGGCGTGGAACGTGATATGGAAAAGCAACGCATTCGACAAGAACGACGGGCCGACTTTGAGATTCAAAAGAAACTAGAGGAGGAATACCGAAAGCTGCAGAACGTTCCCAACAGCTTAGGGGAGTCAAGTGGAGGGAATAAGAATGGGCAAGGGTCATGACATGAGTAGCTGAGTGTTGCCTTGGCTGATGTTTCCCCTGGAAGATTTGCCCCAAACTTGTATTCGGTGAGTCGGATATGTGGCAGAGGTGGGATATACTTTTGGCTGATGATATATTTAGGTTGATATTGTGTATCACATGGTTGTAAAATATACCCAATATGTACAATATAGAGAAATAGAACCTTCTCGACTTAAGGATCACGGCATTTGTCAATCGACCAAACGAAGGGTCCTAGCTCCATGAAGTGACATCAAATGTAACCTGATGTGAGTCGACATATCCACTACGTATGGCTGTACATCTGTGTCTTCACTCAATTGGACAAAAACTAGAAGGATAATAAAGATCGACAAGATATCAGTAATAAACCCCAGTTCCCCATTTGCCGAGTCCTGCATGTTAGACACGCGACCATCTCCATGCAGTACCCCTCATCGGAATGGATCCGGTTACATTTGGTACAAACGTTGAAAGTAAGGTATAAATTATTTATACCATAGGAGGCAGTCGTGATGGATTCCAAGCTTCTTTCTTCAACTAAATTGATTGAAAATGTCGACTACTTTCGAATCTCTCCCAATTGTGGACTTGAGTGTCCTCCAGAATTCAACCAAGCTAAGAGATGCCGAATTCAAAAACCTCAGTGATCGATTGTATGAAGTGTTTTCCACCACTGGATTTGCGTATCTCGTCAATACACCCTTGAGCTTCAACCATGGCGAGGTGTTTGGCATGACTCGGGAATTTTTCCAATTGCCCATTGAAGCGAAAATGAAGATGGCAAAGAAGACATTTTGCAAGGAAAACCGCAATACCTATCGAGGGTTAGTTAAATGTTTATATTTTCTCTGCTTGCCCAATACTAATGCTTATCAGGTACTTTCCAACCCAGCCTACAGAGGCATCTGACAATCTGAAAGAGGGCTTTGAGATTGGCCCTAGGAATCCCGCATCTTCCGTTTCTCACACCTCCAAATCTTCCAAATTTAACCTATCTGAGCCGAATGTATGGCCGGATGACCCGGAGTTCTCAGCTAGACCTCGGTTGGAACGTCTCTACGAGGAACTCCAAGCATTTGCATCGACGTTGCTCTCTTTACTTGCCATGTCCCTTGGCAAAGACGTGCATTTTTTCGATAACTACCTTGAGGATTCGCTGAGCACTCTTCGTCTTCTTCACTATCCCGCTGTTGGCAGCTCAGACTCTGATGCATCCAGTGCAGCATCATCATTCGACTCACTCCAGGAGGCGAAGCTGAGCTGTACACCGCATACTGATAGTGGCATTCTGACTCTTCTCCACCAAGATGCAACTGGCGGCTTGCAAGTCCGCAATGCATCTGGGAAGTGGGTACCAGCCCCATATATACCCGAGTCGCTGGTAGTTAATATTGGGGATTTGATGGCCAAGGTTTCTGGGGGTCAGTTTGTTGCGACGATGCATAGAGTTGCTGCACCAAAAGCTGCGTCTACAGATGGTGGCCAGGGTGTTCCCGGATGTAATGGCCGGCTGAGCGTTCCGTTTTTCTTTGAGCCAGGCGAAAACTGTATTGTAAAGTCGGTTGATGAGAAGGATGAGGGTATTGTTTATGGGGATCACATGAGGTCGAAGATGAAAACATGGGTTGAATACCAGGATGGCAGCTAGAACTAGCTTAGATACCGTAAACTATTTTGATCTATGCAATAGCTTGAATATATTGAATTCCAGCATTACAAAAGCTGCATACAGCAGTCTATCCTCTTTGGTAGGTAATCGACCTGTACTATCATGATATCATCCCCTATCTACACGCTGTCTGTATAAAACAAGGCCGGCTATTATCGGAGGCCGGCTCAATTCCGGCCTTGAGCGACTAAAAAAGCCTATCCGGGGCCCACCCTGGCTTATCTGGTCAATCAGATAATGTACCGCGCTCCTTGGGTCTTGGCGCTTGGTGAGGAATAAAGCAGGAGATGAAGGCGAATACTTCATTTTGACGGCAGCTTGCTTATAAACTGGGGTTATCTGGGTGGTACAATAGATCAGGGATATAATAGGGCCCAAGGGTTAGTATACTGCTTATTTATTCCATGTTTCAGCGGATCTGAAGGCGAAATACCCGCCAGGACCCTCTCCATATACTACTGTATTAGGAATAGCGTGTCCCCGTGATCCAGACGTGCCCTTCTTTGCCAAGTCTTTGTATAGAGCTGTTGATCTCGATTCTGATACCCAAAAACGATACAAGAGGGCGTGGTGGTGACGGGATATGGGGGGAGAACCTCAATATTCATCATGGAGAAGACCATCCCTTGTGATACTACGGTGGCATGCATTGTAACGGCCGTCTCCACGTTCTTTTCTTATCTCTTTCGTAATGGCGCCTCTGAGGCCGGAATTGATACCGGCCTCTGAGTATTATAAGAATCGCGCTGTTTCCCGCCCATTCTCGCTCTCTTTCCTTCTCCCTTCCAAGTCCTCGAGAGGCCGCACTTCCTGACCTGTTCGAAACCCCCTTTTCCTTACCTTTTTTCTCCGTTTCTCTTTGCCTCGAGCATTTCTCTTCTTGCCTTCTTCATCCCTTTTGCCTCATATCTCTATACACGTTGTCTTTTCTTAGATAGACACCCTCTTCCTCTTCATCATGACACAGACCAAGGTCCCCCCAACCTCATCTACCACTCTTCAACGCTTCCCTCATGTCCATGATGACCCTTCCACCCTTCCCAAGTCCTTGGACCCCTTCACCATCACCACTTCTACGGGCTTCCTACCCTTCATCCATGCCCCTACTACCCTCCCCGATGCCTTCAAGCCCTTGATGGAGCTCATGGATCGTCTGCCTGTCCTCAAGCTTGATGGCACTCCTGGTCTGCTGGCAACCTACGAGTTGGGTCCTGCCGTGGGTGACCTGCCCGACCTGACTGCAGAGGTTGACAAGCTCGTCACAGCCGATGGCTCTCCCGATCTCGTCACCGTCGCTGCTGTCTTTCGGGATTACTCTTTCTTGGCTTCATCGTACCTCCTTGAGCCTTGCTGGGAGAACTGGTCCAAGAACCCTGACAATGGGTATGGCCTGGGGAGAGACTTGTTGCCTAGGAGTGTGGCTTGTCCTATGTATCGATGCGCCCAGCTGTATGTTCCTTCCTCACCATCTTCCTATCTTCTATCCTTTCAATAATACCTATGTTATGATGATATGATACTAACATACCCAGCCTGGACATTCCTCCCTTCATGTCCTATGCTGCCGCCTACTCTCTCTTCAACTACACCCTAGCCGACTCCTCCAAGGGCCTGGTCTATGACAACCTTCGTCTGGTCCGTGCCTTTGAGAGAGGCCTTGACCCCAAGAGCTCCGAAGCAGGTTTCATTCTCACCCATGTCGACATGGTCAAATGGTCGGGTGGTCTGATCGGCGGAGCTCTCAAGGTTATCGATACCATCGAGCAATCTGGTCCTCGGTCTCAGGTTAACGATGGATTCCGGGAGATTCTGACTGCTATGGAGAAGATTGAAGCTGCTATGGAGGGTATGTTACCTGATTAATACCAATTTATCTCATATTCCTCGTAGCAAACGTGCTGATTGATCATAGACATGTGGGGTAACTCAAAGCCCTCCGAATACCTCTCCTTCCGCGTCTTCATCTTTGGCATCACTTCCCAGTCCATGTTCCCCAATGGTGTCATATACGATGGTGTCCTTGACAACAAACCCCTCTATTTCCGTGGTGAAAGTGGTGCCAACGACAGCATGGTACGCCTTACTCTCCTCCATTCCCTTCTTCTTCTGAGCTAATATAAATAGATCCCCCTCCTTGACCATCTGCTCCAAATCCCCATGCCATCCACCCCTCTCACTAAAATTCTCCACGAATTCCGTGCCTACCGACCTCTCCCCCACCGTGAGTTCCTCGCATATGTCAACTCCAAAGCCGGGGAGGTCGGAGTTCGTGAATTTGCCGTCCAGGATGGTGAGACTGCTGTTCTGATGCTCAAGACTCTGAACCATGTGCGCAGCTTCCGTTGGCGTCACTGGCTGTTTGCCCGCGAATATATCATTCGCAGAACACCGCACCCTACTGCTACCGGTGGCAGTCCGATTGTGACAGTACGTGATGTCATTTTATAAAAATTGCGAATCAAAGCTAATGAGTGTATAGTGGCTTCCGAACCAGTTGTCTGCCGTTATGGATTTGATGATTTCTGTCTATGACACTTACCTTGCCCCGAAGGAATTGAATGGCCATCAGAACGGTCACGAAAATGGCGACCAAGCGTACTATCGCAAGCAGGTTGAGCCGATGATGGAGCTCGTCCGCGACCAGAGGGATAAACTGGCCAAGGAGGTTGAGAAGTGGTGCCAGGAGAGAGGTGTCTGATTCCAAGATTCATCGACTCCTTTTTAAACGGCCTTGGCCCAAAATGTTTTGTTGTCTTGCATTGTGTTCGTTCGTATAATAATTACCTTCTGTATATAGATACGTGGTATGATATGACCTGTTGGGTGAATTGCAAGATATTAGATAAGACTTCCAAAAATTAATTCTACATCATGACGTTCTCCCTGTAGAGAGTTCAACTATCCCAACAGGTTTCAGTCGTTGCACGAACTGTCCGCATGATTTCAAGTGGGCAATAAGAGCGGCCATTGGTTCCAAGATATGAATGTATGTATACCCTTGCAGCCGAATATCTGGCGTCGATATGGTCAAATGACGTAAATAGCCTGCAAAAAAGCAACCGCCAAAACTAAAAATCAAGTAAAGATATCGATACCCTTGGCTCTCGCGTAAGAAACTGCATCCGACGAGAGTTCTTCACAGCCCTTGGCAAATATGCGGTCGACCTTGGCTATATTCTCCTCCGAGGAGCGAGCATCCGCAAGCATCTTGACTGTACAGCCGGTTATAGCAGTGTATGACAGGTTGAGGACCTTCAAGCCTGACATCTTACTGGTAAGACGGGCAATCAATCTATCGTCAAGGGCACTGATGTGTGAAACGTTGAGTTCCACCAAGGCATTGAAGTTGCTGCTTCCGGTTAGCATTTCGAGCTGAGTGCCTCTAATATTAAAACAGCTGTCTATATGTAAAATGCGTATGGGGGCCTCGAGCTCGACAAAAAAGACCTGTAGGGTGCCGATAGTAACCCAAGAGATATCGCTTAGAACAAGCGTCTTGAGATTGGGAAGTTCAATGGGGCGGTCGATTGAGAAAGGAAATTCTCCTACACCGGTGCCCCTGCGGATGAGGATAGATTCTATGCTGGATGGCAGTCCAAAGTTTCCGTCAAAACGGACACCACTAAGGTTCAAACGACGCAGTCGTGAGCATCCCACTGGATCCATCTTAAGAGGGTAGTGCTGTAGTACTGGTGGGTCCCAGTCAAGCTTCAACTCTTCGAGGTTGGGAAGTGAATGTGGATCTGAGGGCTGCGAGTATTGTCAGCAAACGCAGCGTGGATCAGCAAAACAGGGCTGGAGGTACATGTAACAGTCCAGGTATATCAAGCGCAGGAGTAAAGTGAGCCGAAGGCATTTGTTCTTGAGAACCGAGTGTCACAACCTTCAAATTTGGAAGTTTCATCGGCCAATTTACACTTGGTGGGGAGGACGCTTTCGTGCTATGGAACTCGACCCGTTCGAGAAGAGGTAAGCCCGTAAGAAGCTTGGTTATATGTTCTTGTGGCATAGTAATATGTGCAGACACGACGAGTGTTTTCAGCTTCCTAGAACCTTTGAACAGGTCGTAAAATGCATTGTGGTTGAAAGGACACCAGACTTCCAGATATTCAAGCTTTGGACACCGGCTCAGCAGCTCTAGGCTTTTTTGAACAGAAGGTGTCGCTAAGTTTTTGATAGTTGCATGGGTGAGCAGGCCTTTGGATCGGCGAATATAAGCCCGGACAGAGGTCCAGTTCATTTTCCCACGACCACCAGAGAGATCGACATGCATCCATAGATTTCTCATTGAAGTGAGAAATTGTTCCCATTTGCGCGAGACACGCAGGATAGCCCTAAGATCACAGTCAGAGCAGCATTTCATTTTTTGAAGGCAACTGAGCTTACACAATCTGCTTGAAGTCAAAGTGTTGCAAGACCATAACGGCCATTTCCAACGGCAAGACAGTGAAGGGATCCAGACACTTTTCAGTCATCTTATCCTGGAGCTTGTCATGAAGTTGCTGCACAAGCTATAATGGGTTAGCAGAAGTACAGTTATAATTGAATAATTCAAGCTCACCTTGCGACGCGGATGATTACTAGGCAAAGTCTTTAGCCCATAGGCATAGACTTCAAGTGCTTTACTGGGCTTTCCATCCAACAAAAGCGCCTTGGCGCAACGTAGATACCCCTGCTCTAAGATCAGTTTGGTTATCTGCCAATGGTCATTGTAAGTGGCTTACTCGTTCATCATGTTTATCTTTCTTAACCATATGCCTGGCATCTCGCAGTGCCTGGTCATACTGGGACAATTTGGTATAAGTGGCAGCTCGAACATCAAGCACACCAACTGCATCGACATCTTTAACTTTTAGGGCCTGGAACAATTCTTGTTATTAGACCAACTCTAGTAATTCAGCCATGGTGAAGTACCTCAGTAAACGCCTCTACGGCGGCTTTGAAGTTGCCCTGCTGGTATAGTCTCTGGCCATGCTGCTGCAACGCCGCCGCTTCACCACGCGACAAACCTAAGAAACAATAGCGCCGTCAGCCATGGCAACGCCTTTCTGAACAGACGAACCCATTGGACCCATCACACTTACCCGAAGAAACCATCCTGTTGCTGTGGTCCCATGGTCTGATGATCCATGTGATGATCCTCCAGAAACGGCCACAATAGTCTAATGGCGGTGATGACGCTGCAGGATCGGCGGGGCAACGGTTCGTCGAGGCGTTCAGCGTGCCGCAGGGGCTGCGCAGCTGGTGTCTGCCGCCACCCGGAGTCCACTAGTGTTTACTTTCTTCCCCTTTTGGTATGTCAATTTGTCTTCAGCCAAAACCTTCAGCGACGGTCGGCCTTTGAGCTGTCGACCTTTTTGACTCACCCGTTAATACTAATCCCACAGGTATCTTCAGGGCTCTCTGTTTAGGAGACCCATCACAGCTTGCAGGCAAGCCATGGAACCGCACAACCTGGAGGCGGCGTCAACGTACATCAACAATGTTCTTCTGGCCCGGGGTCTGCTGAAAGGTGGCACCCCGATTGATTTCGCGCACCCGGAATGTGACGAGGGAGGAGCTGATGCTACTATGGCGAGAATCATAAACTTGATGAATGATTTGGTCTTGAGAAGAGATGTATGTGCCGAAATGGTGTGTTTCGTTGTCAGAGTTTGACCAAAATAAACAGCGCGAAGCGGACCATCGAGAGAGCCTGGCCACCACAATCCGGACACTCCGTGGCAATGAATCCCAGCAGACGCTTGAAATAGTACGTTGAGAGAAAATTGGGACTTGCGGGTTGCGATTTTTGGGAGGCTAACAGTTTGTCCAGGCCAGACTGAGGACAAAGACCTCCGAATTGACGCGATCGGTTGCTCTGGCCGAGGCTCAGGATCGCGCCTCGAAAACCAATCTATCGAACGCAGAGGGTACAATCAGGGGACTGAAGGAACAGGTGCAGCGCATGAAGACCAACATCCAGCAGATCCGAGGACAATGCGCCAACGACATCCGCAAGCGTGACTTGGAAATGCAAAAGTTGAAATCGCATCTGGCTGAGCGCCAGCGAGGAAAACGGGAAGGCCTAGGTGTGACCACCATCAACATTAATCCGGCAACCGACCGAGGATACAAAACCAGATCTCTAGCAGGTGGCGAGGGCGTTCATCATCCGGGATATAGTCTGAAGGAGGAAACCAATGACTTTTTGACGGAATTATGCCAGAACCTTAGCGACGAGAACGACACGCTGATCGTGCTGGCGCGCAACACTGTCCAGATGCTGAAGGATCTACAGGGAATCACCCAGGTAGAGGAGGATGGGGAAGAAGTCGTGAACGGCGTGGCAAGTTTTGGAACACATAAATCATCGCGTGGGCCTGTCACTACGCTTCCTACATCCTGCGAAGACTTATCTGGCCAGATGGACATGGTTTTGGATCATCTACGAACATTGCTCACCAACCCATCGTTTGTGCCCCTCGAAGAGGTCGAAGTGCGTGATGACGAAATCAAGAGGCTTCGTGAGGGCTGGGAGAAGATGGAGGCTCGATGGAGACAGGCGGTTACGATGATGGATGGCTGGCATAAGCGTATCGCCGACGGAGGGGACTCGATCCATATTGAGGAACTGAAAATGGGAATGGGGCTTGATTCCAGCACTGGCGCCGACAGAGATGCTGAAACAGACGGTGAAGTCGGGACCAGCATGGACCAACCTATCTTTGAAGACCGAGAAGCGGAGGAAGAAGAGGAGCAGCAACAGCAGGAAGAGAAGGTGACGGAGCGAGAATCAAGAAGCCGCCCTGAACCAGAAACCGCTTCGAATGACCCCCCGCAACGTACCAGTGAGCGGACAACACGAAGGCCTCCCAGCCGAGCACTCAAAGAGCGAAGTGACAATATCAGACCCACCAGTCGGTTGTCACGAAAGGTCTCCTTTACACCTGGTCTGCAGGGCTCTCCTTGCGAACCCAGCGGTGAGGATGACACTACTTTGCAGGCCAAAGCACACGCATCCCAGGCTATGACTCGAAGACCACTGAGGAGAAGACTAGAGTCCAAGGCATCTCAACCGGTAAGTACCTAGCAGTATAGTAGATAAAGGCTTAGACTAACTCGTGTATCAGGGTTCCAACGGCCGGCTGAGTGTTTCTGAAAAACTGGCAGCTGCAGAGACTGAGGCTCGAGCAGCAGAGCAAGCACGGAAAGAAAGTGAGACCCGGAAGAGAAGTCGAGGCGGCGCGAAAGGCCCATCCTCCAACCGAGGCACTAGGCGACGAAGCACATTGACCCATGGCGAGCTCGATGAGCTGATGGGGATGTCACCGCGCTGATTTTGCTCAATGAATACGAATATGTTTAGGATACGACTCTGTTTGATACCCTCTAATCAATCATCAATCCATGTTGTTGTACATACCTAGTTACTTGAAGAGACGTGATCATCGTGATATAGCATGTACATACTCTTTCCACAGCGGTTTATCGACGAGGCGCATGTATCGTTAATAATGACTCTATCCATCGTTACGAATAATTTGATTTTCCTGGTCTCTCTTATTGGCAACACGCGTGAAGAGCTTCAAATGCGGATTTGTGCAACCTCGGCAATTACCGGATTTGGATTTTGGACAGCATCGAAATCTCCGCATTTCTTGTGAGACTTTCTCTTCAACTACGTTACATCCATTCTTCACCTCAATTATCCTCGATCTATTCCAAATTCATATACTGAGCCCTTTTACCGTGGCATCTGAAGCGTACATCTGTTCAAATTTCATCATCCAAGCCACATAATGTCCTCAACACTAGCAGAGACCTTCAAAGGATGGGTCGCACACGACGCAACCAATCCTTTAACCTTCACTACCTTTGAACCCAAGCCCTTCACCGACACAGACATTGAGATCAAAGTATCCCACTGTGGCATCTGCGGGACAGATGTCCACACCCTGCGATCTGGCTGGGGACCAGCAGACTATCCCTGCGTCGTTGGCCATGAAATCATCGGCACAGTCGTTCGTGTCGGCTCTGGCGTCGCCAATCTTGCATCTTCGCCCGCATCGCGAGATATCAAACTCGGGGATCGTGTCGGTGTTGGCGCACAGAGCATGTCCTGTCTGCGACCCGACTGTGACGCCTGTGCCGACGGACAGGAGAATTACTGCTCGCGTATGACGCCCACATACAATGGGCGCTACGCCGACAAGAAAAGCAAATCGTACGGTGGATTTGCGACTCTCTGGCGTGGCCCAGCGCATTTCGTCTTCAAAATCCCAGACTCTCTGCCGTCGGCGGAGGCAGCTCCATTGCTGTGCGGTGGTGTCACTGTTTTCGCACCTCTGCTGAAACACGGCGCCGGGCCGGGTAAATCTGTTGGCATTGTCGGAATCGGGGGTCTAGGACATCTCGGGATCTTGTTCGCCAAAGCATTAAACTGCGATCGGGTGGTGGCTATCTCTCGTTCGTCAAGCAAACGTAAGGACGCGATCGAGGGGTTGGGCGCAGACGCATTCATCGCCACGGGCGAAGAGAAAAATTGGGCTCGTACGCATTCAAGATCTCTCGATGTGATCATTAGCACCGTTTCATCGCCCGATATGCCTTTGACGCAGTACCTGCGTCTGCTCAAGTTGGATGGGACATTTGTGCAAGTCGGGGCACCGGAGGAGCCGCTCCCACGACTCCCAGCTTGGTCGTTAATCTCGAAGGGGGTCAAGGTGACTGGGTCAAATATAGGGTCCCCTGAAGATATCAGGAAGATGCTTCAGTTGGCTGGTGAGAAGCGGGTTCTGCCATGGATCCAGCAACGGCCTATGGATGATGTGAATGCCGCCTTGGCGGATATGCACGATGGAAAGGCGAGATATCGATATGTCTTGGTCAATGACGCGAAGCAGGCGAAGCTGTGAATGTGATGATTTTGTATGTAGTTTTCATGAGTGTGCCGAATGAAGATCAAAGAGAAATCAATATTCAACCGAAGATCAAAGAAAAGGTCACTGATCCTCCAGATCCAATCATAGATAACCTATACAGTCCGAGTACGAAGAACGAGATACGCAGCAGGACCTCACATATCAGACAAAACGCTAACCCAAAAAAGGATGATAATACGAAAAAAACCCCAGCCATTCGGCATCCAGCCAAGAACCAAGCAATATTAATAGCCCTGTTCCCACGGAAAATATCCGATCTATTACCCTTAGAATAGTGGGTCGAAAAGGCGTTCAATCGTAAACCCATGTGTCTAAATTTGCGTTGGTGGAGGCTTCCAAAGGTGGATTTCTGCTTGGCGCAGAAAGAAGCTTATTTCCTTACCGGATTAGGAAATGGGTACGAGATATACGAAGGTCGGGTTTGGATATCTTCAAAGTGGGTTTTAAGGGAGTTGCATTTAGAAAAAGTTTGATGCAGGGGTAATATATAAGGCCGGGCATTTTCTGGAGTGGTTCTTCTGTTATTTATGTTCATTAAAGACCTTGTACAGAGAGTGTTTGGGTTTGACTGCCTACCGTCCAGAGTACCTGTGTATAACGACCTTTCTCTCTTTTCTTACTTCGTCCATTATACTCAGCACAATGTCATCTTCGCATGCAGGCTGGAAAGCCTATGAATATTACCCTTCCATAGCAGCGGCTATTGTCTTCATCATCCTTTTTCTGCTCGTCACTCTCCTCCACACCTATCAGCTCATTCGAACCCGAACATGGTTCTTCATTCCTCTTGTGATAGGAGGCTACTGTAAGTCTTCCGCAGCCTAGAAGCTTATGCATCCTAGCTAACAATAATAGTCGAGGTCGTTGGGTATATAGGACGTGCCATGTCCGCTAACGAATCGCCAAATTGGACCATCGGCCCATATGTGATGCAGAGCACGCTGCTGCTTGTCGCTCCGGCTTTCTTTGCCGCCAGTATCTATATGCAGTTGGGTCGGATCATTATCTTGATCAAAGGAGAGCAACGTGCTTTGATCCGGGTCAATTGGATGACGAAAATATTCGTTGCGGGTGATGTGCTCAGCTTCTTGATGCAGGCATCAGGTGTTTCTCCTTTTCGTAGTATTTGAATTTCTGGCGATCTCGAATACTAATCCATTTTTTTTCATAGGAGCCGGAATCATGGTCAACGGATCTAAAAGCACAGGCGAAAATGTCATCATCGGTGGCCTCATCGTCCAAATCGTCTTTTTCGGTTTCTTCCTCGTGAGCGCAACCATCTTTCACCGACGTATCAGAAACCATCCCACTCCGGAGTCTGTCGCCGATTACATCCCCTGGCAGAAGCATATGACCGCGCTGTATGTGTCGAGTACTCTGATCCTCATCCGGTCGATCTTCCGTGTGGTCGAGTATGCCCAGGGTTCGGATGGTACTCTTTTGAAGAGCGAGGTATTCATATACATCTTTGATGCACTCTTAATGTGGGCGATGATGGCTGCCTTTTTGGTCGTTCACCCGAGTGAGGTCAATTGCCTTTTGGGCCGAGGAAAAGTCATGGCAGCCAAAGGTGGTTTCATGGTCAGTGAACTTTCGATGGCTGTTTAGTGTAATGAAAAGGGGTGTCTGGCGTAGGAATGGTTTTATTTGCCTTTCATGTTGTTTTATATCTTCCATCTTCCTGTATATCATTTGTTTGGCGCATTGTTTTCAACAGATTCAACTTGCCTTCTTATCAGCGAGAATAGAATACAACGCAATTCGCGGTTTCATCAAAGTGGCACGCTGTATGTAGAGAGAATATTAAGGAAATGGTATATATGAGAAGCCAGAATCAGCTCATCTCCACATCAAATGTAAAATCCCGCCCATGAATCTCCATCATGGCCCATTGAGCCAATGGCCTCCACTGGTCGTCCAGCATGAACCAAATGGCTTTGGAGACCCTGACACCCCACTCGTCAAGACACCAATTATGCCGCAGAAAATGCAAAGCCAGGCAATAGTGTACCAGAATAACCAGCGCCAAGGGCCTGTGTTCTCTCAACAAATCCACGTATGCAGATTCCACTCTAATTGCCCACCGGCAGACAACAGTCATCGAGTTCATGCCCCCATGCATCGCACTCATCATCTGTTCAAGTTTTTCAATGGTGTCATGGTAAAGGTCTGTTTCGTGGGTAGCATCATGGGCACCGTAGGCTTCGTTCGCTTCTTGTAATCGTTCCAAGGCTGACCTGATGTTTTCTGGTAAATACGACTCGTAGTCATCTAATCGTAGAAGTGGGCCGAAACTGCTGTCTCGTACGGAGGTTGAAGATGCACTAAGTACTTGCTGTACACCACGACACAAGACGAGTACCTGGAGCAGATCATCAACACAGGTCCATGGGTCTTTCCAGCCTGGGGTTTGAGGAAATCCAAATGAGTAGACGACCACGATACCAGCGAAAGCAAACATGGCCTTCGCGTTTGAAGAATTGACATCACCCAGAAACTCGCGAAAGAGGGCGAGTGCTTGATTCTGGTGTGCAACGGCTGTGCTGATGTATTCCGGCCGACGATGGTTATCCTTTGTTCGAGCCAGATGCAGTGCGGATAGTGACATTATCCCATGCATGAGGAGGGGCTGTGATAATGCCTCCTCGGGAACCAGAGAGCGCCAGACGGGATCTGTCCGCCCATTTCGGGACAGAGAATGGTACGTCGAGTTGCACCATTGCATCATCAACTCCAGATTGCTGAAATTCAGACTGACGGGAGAAGCAGCAGTGCCCTCACCTACGCTGAGTTTTCCCAGGATGTCAAAGGAGCTGTCTGTCGCTAGTGTTGGTTCTGCTTGTTGGGACCCTTCAGGGCTGGGTTGGTTTGAGGACTGATGACGAGGTCGCGGACTCTCGTTTGTCCATCTTATGGAGCTGGTAGATTCATATTCACATTCCGACTGGCGTTTAGAGCAATTGGAACATATTGGCCGAGCTTCATCACACTGTATGGTATCAGAATTCAAACCTTAAAAGACAAAAAAAGCCTGATACGTGAGGGGGGGGAGGCACCTTGACTCGTCTCCGTTTGCACTCCGCACAGCCGTGACGTGACTTCCGATGAGTTCGTCGGAGCGCCATTACACGCTGACTAGTACTCTGTCATATTCATATACACTGATAGAATGTGGACTGCGGTATACCGATCAATAGAGATAATTTCGAGGGTGATAAACGCAGGAACCGTTTCTAGGCAACTGCTTGGGGTTGAGTTGCATTTTAAACGGTGGAGAGCCAAGTGGGTTATGTAATGCACGCCAGAAAGTTTCCTCGACAGTCGAAATCAAGGGACAAAGGCCAACTTTTACGTTGGATATTGTTAATTTATCGTGATTTTACTAAGATCTGATATTGAAGTCTCGAAGTAGTAGAATAATTCTGTTTTCATTGTAGAATGTAACACTGGGTCGTCGAAAAGTAGGTAGCATGCTGTGGTATCTCAGGATTTGTATAAAGAAAAGTCATCAGAAATCATCAAGCATCAAGCATCAAATATCGTTAAAATCATCGCAAATTCCTGTTTCTCATGGCCTTTTAGGCCCCCCCACCTCCACCACCGCCCCCACTGCTGCTGTTGCTGCGCCGTCTCTGGCTTTCGAATAAACAAAGAGCAGTCGTGAGGACCATCAGATCGAATCCCTGGCCGTAGTCGGCACAAACTTCGAGTTTTCCAGCCTTCTTGTAGCTATACGAGCTTTGGGTGAAGATTGCAGCGATCTTCCCCGACTCATCCACCAATTTGTAGTTGCGATTGCCCAGCAGGGACGGAGTTGAGCCCGCAACTCCTACTGAACTAGTTTTCTTCCAAACAAAAGACCGTCTAGTGGCGCCTTTGTTGCTCCTGGTCGTTACTTGTATGGTGTGTTTGACATGCGCGAAACCCTGGCAGACCAAATCTTCCCATACGACAGTGTTGGGATGCTGAGGGTTTCCTAGGCCGATTTTGAAGTGCCTTGAGAAATGGAGAAATTTACCAACTGACACGACCGGTGCTTGAGTGGTTGTGCCAGCATGGAATGTGAGATCAGGCTTCTTTGGTGTTAACGAGGAGTTGTCCACGTGGAAGAGCTGTCTTTTATCGCTGTCCATGACGTGGTAATCATAGTGGAATATGGTGTGGTAAATGTGATAGAGACGGTCAAAGCCAGCAGGCTGGTGAGGATATGATGGATTTTCCATGGTGTCTGCAAAAGATAGAGTGGGGTTGATAGTAATAAGAGATAGTAGTCGTAGCGCGTATAAGTAAGAAATTAGATGATCGAGACGATCTGATCCTCTTATATCTTCTTCCAGCCCTTTGAAAAGCTTACATTTTTGGAAATTGGTCAGTCACAGATCTCTGCAAGGCTTAGCAGCTGTGCCCCAGGCAAATGAAGATCGTCGATTTCTGACACGCTCATATTGGACGTTGACGTCGATATCGAAAAATCCCCGGGCAGTGCAAGTTGGGCGTTTTGTGCCCGTTTTAGAGTAGCCCAATCAGCAGACAGAATGGGAAGACAGATCACATGAGACATGACTAAGACAACTAGGTCACATGATATCACATGACACATAGCTCGGCGCCAAGACCAAAGCGCGTCGAGCGAAAGTGACGAGCAGAAGAGGAAGACGAAAGAAAAGCACAGGAGAGGACGACGATGATGATTCTTTGATGATACAGACTTTGACTGCTCTTTCTATTCTTCACTCCCTTATCGCGCATATCCTCTTGTTCCCGCGCAAGTTTTCTGCGGATTGTCCCCCCGGAGCTGGGGTCGCAGCTTGAATCCCGAAGATTTATTTAGGTCTTCCATGCTGTTTACTGTTGTCTTTTGAATCGCCATCTCCCCCAAATCAACACATTGATCGACTACCACACCATCTTCAAGATGTCCTTCCAGGTCCCTTCGAGTCCTTCGACTCCCGACAAATCTCGCAGCTTCCTCAGCAATGTTTCGACAACTCCTGCCGGTGCCCCGTCGGCGACCAACTCCTTCACACCGCATGGTTTTCCTGGGTCCACTGTCTATGGGAGCTCCCAGATTGGTGGTGGCTCGCAGTTCAGCGAATCCTCTCAGTCCCTCTTCACTAAATCCGGAAGAATCAACCCCAATGACAGCATCTTTGGTTCCTCGATTGCTTCGAACGATTTTGCCGCGCCGCCTCGGGCGAAATCCAAGGGCCTCTCGGAGAAACCGTTTGCTGCATCGCAGTCAATGTTCAGCATGACGAATGGCAGTAGATTTGGTGAATCAAGCAACTTTGGGGAATCCACCGGGTTTGGTTCTTCGCAGATGAGTGAGGATATTGAGGAGGACATGGAAGAGGAGATGGAACCGGAGGAAGAGACGGAGGAAGAGGATGCCGATGGCGACGAGGACATTCAACAGCCATCTAAACCATCTGTCCCTCGCTTCAGCTTTCTGGACTCTCACATTGGAAATCCCCTTCCTCCTCCATCCGCCGCGGCGGCGCAGCGAAAGGCGATATACTCAAACCCAACTAACGCCAAACGACCCAAGCTCGATGAGCGGTGGGCAAACCAGTCGCCCTTGCGTAAAACGAAGCTGTCGCCCAAAAAGGTCTCCGCAATGCCTTCTATCGTCCGCAACTTTGCTTCTCGATCGCGAACTGCCCCGGTCGATGAGCCGAGTAATGTTATACTCGGTACGGAGGACGAAATCTGTCGAATGTATGATGAAGCAAGGAACTCGGAGCGTGACACGGACTTTGAAGTCACCCTATCAGAGGTTGTAAATCGACTTGCGGCTACGTGGAAGGAATCTACGCAACCAAAGGGAATATCTCGGGGAGCTGGCATTGGTCCTGGAGAAAACGCCCCTAATGTCGCCAAAGCCAGCTTCATCGCCTCACTTCTGCTCCAACTACATCACCCACCTCCGGCCAATACAAAGTCAGGAAGCTTTTCTAATCCTTTCGGGCGCGCACTGCCCCGAAGTCTTGTGCTAGCTGGCCCCAGAGCAGATAAGCCTACACCCATTCCTAAGGTTCTTTTAGACTGGCTCGAAGCCAATGGTGCACCCCAGTCGACTGGCTTGCTGGAACTTAAAGAGGTTGAACCCAACCCTACCGCATCTTCAAACTTTTGGGAAATCGTCAATGCTGCGGTGCTCCATGGGCGCCTCGAAGACGCGGCGGGAATCCTACGATCTGCCGACTTTAACTATGCCAGATCAGCCTTGGAGGACGGGTTACCGCAGCCTGGTTACCGTGGGACACAACTGCAAAATGTCCAGAGATGTGTGAACAAAGCCCTCCAGATCCTTGACTCATGCCCTGGTTTACAACATGATGACTGGGATATCAAGGGCACTGAATGGTCACTCTACAGAAAACGCGTGCTTAGTGTTGTCGCTGATTTGGAGGAATTCGCCGAGGGAGACGAGGAACAGCTGCCACCCCAACCACCTTTGATGGACGCCCGGTTCCAGGCAGTCAACTTTGGATTGACGTCGAACGGTGGCCCAGAACCATTTTCCTTTGCGCAGTCTGCGCGCATGGCAGAAAGCCGTGTTCCCTGGACGATCTACCAGAACCTCAGGTCTCTGTACCGCATCCTGCTAGGCGATGCGGCTGCCATCATGAACCACTCCCAGGACTGGATTGAGGCCACCATCGGCCTGACCGTCTGGTGGGATGGTGAGGATGATGCTGAGATTTCTACGCAAGACCTCGGCGCCACTTTTAACTTCCAGCGATCCCGCATGCCTAAGTCGCAAGCCCCACGAGCCGTTGATAGCAACCCAGAGGAGGCCTATCTCCATCGGCTCGACTTGGCCTTGAGCAGCGCTACCAGTGACAAGTCAGACGAGGCTGGTTTCCGCGTCAACTCCCTCAGTAGTCTCGAAGTGGGACTGGCATCTGTCTTTGAGGGCAATGTTGAGGGTGTGATGGAGCTGTTGCAAACATGGTCGCTTAGCATTGCGTCCGCTGTGGCCGAAGTTGCATCTGCCGGTGGTTGGCTGGAGTCTTCTGCTGGCACCAAGCCGTTATCAGGTCTGAGTGATAATGACTTAATGGTGCTCTCATATGGCCAAGACGGCAATGCGCCTACGGGTCGTGTTCGCAAGGACGATGTGCTGAGCGCCTATGCAGCCGGCTTGTTCGAACGACCTTCTATCGAAAACGAGATCGGCACTAGGAGCGGATGGGAACTGGCACTAGAGATCTCGAGCCGGTTAGACGACTCGGACAAGATGCAGAAAAGTGTGTCGGAGTTGTTGGACAAACTACCTCTTGACACCGCAGAACAAATGGATAAGGTAGTGTTGTTATGCTCTGAACTGGGTTTGGACAAGGAGGGAAGAAGAGTTTCCGAGGTAGGCAAATCCTTCCACTACATCTACGTTGAGGAAGTAACGATGCTGACTTCTCTAGCGATACGGTGACATTACTGTCTCCAAATCTGAAGAATATGGACTTGCCCTGGTGTGCTACGCTCGTGCACACAGTCGACGCAAGGTGAAGTCTGTCGTTGACCTGCTCATCTCATACAGTCTTGTCCAATCACGCGCATATCCCGCATCTCCAGACCTTGACGAGCAGCTTCGGACATTGATTCGCGAGCCCAAGACGTGCCTTTCCGCTATTGCGTCTGTAGATGAAGAGGCCGCTAGTATTATTCAGTTCTACTTCAGCGGTTACGCGACATTGCGTCGATTTTACGAGACTCGGGACGAAGCGGTGGGTCTCCAAGAGGGTCAGCGACCTCGGTTCAAGCCTTTGGCCAGGCGACGAGCGGCGGCTCAGGCGTTGGTTGCTGTCATTGGCAGCGCTGCAGACAGTATCTACGGTGGTCTCTATGACCCTGATCGGGACTCAGCAGTGCAGGTGGACGGATTACTGGCGCTCTTGGGTGAGGCATTGGCATTGATTAACCGTAAGTCTTGTTGATATCCTCTGTCGAAAACAAATGCTAATTGTGAACAGAATCTACACCGATCCTTTCCGTCAGCCAACAGTTTACGATCTTGTCTGCGATCGAGGACCTGGAAAGCGTGACTCCCCGTGTTTATGCCCAGTGCGAGGAGTGTTTCCGTTCTACGCTGATCGAGTACCAATCTTCCGAATCGGCCGTGGCTCCTCCTTCGCCGCGCACGCTGCTGAAGAAGTCCGTTTCGTCCCTGACTGCGTCGAGCACATTTTCTTTTATCGGCAATGACATGATTGAGTCAGCTCGCACACGGTCCATGTCTGGGTCCGGATCCGCGGGCAGCTCGGCTGTCCTGGTACCTCGTCCCGGTGGCGGAAAGGCCTTGGTCTATGAAAGAGGCTGGGACTGGCGTTCAGGTTTGCCCGAAGAAGTCAAGGGTGAAGATATCCTGCGGATGTTGAGATCAGGATTAGCGAGAGGATTGTGTTTCGGCGCTCTTGGGTCAATTTAATAGAGTAGGCGGGCAAAAGTTTCGGCGTGTATGTGTATTCTGCAGGATCTGAGCCAGTTAGTTGTGTATTATGCATAATGGGTTAACTATAATTGTCAAATGTCATTTGACTCTGATAAGCAGCGACCAACATAAAAAGTCTTAATTCAGTTAGTATGGTTGACAGGCCCCCAAGTGAGCCAATTCAAACCAGATCAAAAGGCAGTCACTTGGGTATAGAAAGAGAAAAAGAAGAAGAGGGAAAAGCCATGAGATCTGCAATTTGACGATGTCTGTTGCCGTTCAATTCAATAGGAGACAAGTTGTTGCCTCAGGCAGTAAGGCTCCACGTAATGGAGGGAGTCAACACTAACACCAACAAGGGTCAGTATTTCTGCATCATCCATGCGGATTTTCCAGTTCATCAGCACCTAAACTGACCCTACAGAATCTGAATTATGCTTAAAAGTCAAATTGCTACCAACTACCATCTGTGTGCCCGATAAGCTGAGTAAGGCATCTTCCTGTCGATCATCCGGATGCCCCTATTCAAATAGATATCAAGAATTCAAGACGCAAAATACTTCTATTAATAAATGAATCCTTCAATGCCTTGATTGAATAGGTGAATATCCACGAGTTATCAATCACTTGAAATGCAGCATAGCCACTCGCAGGATCGCATGAATCTTCCTGATGCGGAAATTGATGAAGCGTTGGTTGAGCTAAACAGTGGGGGCCTAAAGCCAACAAAATCGGATTTAAACACTAATCTCCCCTGAAGAGAAACAGACAGACCTCATCCTCAAGAAAACCATACATCATGAAATCTATCAGTTTGATCGGTGGCCTCCTTTCCATCGCCAGCATTGCTTATGCCGGCCCTGCAGGCTCTGCAGGCTGCGGGAAACCGTTGCCCAAGGCCCAGGGCAAGGGAGGCGATTATCCAACCAACTTTACCACCTCAGACGGCACTGCACGGAAATATATCATTCATATTCCGTCCAACTATGATCAGGACAAGCCGGTTCCTGTGATTTTCTCTTTCCATGGTCGAACGAAGACGGCCGAGGAACAGCAGGGTCTTTCGCAGTTCAGCAACGAGGATTGGAACCCAGATGCTATTGCGGTTTATCCCCAAGGCTTGGATGTGAGTGTTATCATCTCTTATTACTATGTGAATGTATGGCTGACTATTACCCAAAGAAACAATGGCAAGGAGATCCGAAATCGAAAGGCGTTGACGACATCGCCTTCACCATGGAAATGCTAGACCACTTCGAGGACCGATACTGCGTGGATTCATCTCGCATCTACGCAGCCGGCAAGTCCAACGGTGGTGGCTTCACCAACCTCCTCGCCTGCGATGCCAAGGCCTCCACCCGCATCGCAGCCTTTGCCCCCGTCTCTGGTGCCTATTACCAAGAAGTTCCCGAAGGTGGCTGCAATGCCCAAACCGTCCCAATCGCCTGCAACCCAGGCCGCAAGCCTATCCCCGTCCTCGAATTCCACGGCACTGCCGACAAGACCATCCCTTACGATGGCGGAGACAGACGGGATAGATGCCTTCCCGCCGTGCCGCATTTCGTGCGTGAATGGTCGAAGCGCGATGGGTTCGGACTGCATAATAAGACTACACCTTCGCATGATGGGAATGTGCATGAGTATCAGTATGGCAGCGATGACAGCTTGGGCACGGTGACACATTATCGCATTGAAGGGCTGGGACATGCTTGGCCCAGTACGAAGCCGAATGACGATAACTCGGCTGGGACTTATTTGAATGCGACGCCGATCATTATGGATTTCTTCAAGAGGTGGACTTTGGAGTAAAGCTCTGGTCTTTTAATTTTTTATTTGTGTAACTAACGATATAATTGGTTGTTTATGGTATAAATTGTTCTTCTTAGTTTCATACATGGATTAGACGTTCTACAGATTGGCAGTTTTGGATCTTTTCAAGGTGTCTTTCATTCATTTATATGGGAGGCTTTGTTTCTATAGTCTAGACTATATCACTAGTATGAAGACGTTGCATTAGAGACTGCAGAGACAATCGTCTCGTGGTGGCTATGCAATATTGCATTCAAGAGCTGCACCTATTTAACACCAACGAGCCTTATTGCTTGGATTACGTAGACAGGCACTCATAATGTCTCATCTTTGTATCTACACAAATACTCATACTCATCTCAATATGTTATCACTTAATACCATAGCTCCAAGGTCAACTCTATAGCAGCCATGTCTACTACAGATAGAAACACAAACGATATATAATACAGCCATTAATGCTGTTCCAAATACAGTAAATGAACCATGTCTCCGTATCCCACGATGATCCAACAACCTTGGGGGTTAATATCGGACATTTGCCACCAGAAATAGTTCATCGTAATATCTCCACTGCTATTCCGAATGACCCAACAGGGCAAGGATAGAGTTTGACTGCGAGCAGGATTATTTGAAATCACCAGGCAGGAAAGATATTTCAGTTATCCACCAGGAATCTCCATCTGTCGCCCATAGGGCTGAGGTGGACCTGAAGACTAATGCACCGATGGAACAGACGGAAGTGAGGATATCCAGTGGTGGTGATGAGGGTCTGGCAGTCTGGCGTCCGGTGATGCCTTCTCCCAGCAAGGAGGACAGCTCAGCGGTCGATATTAGAGTTGAGGGTGATACAGATTGACAATGATGTTCATGGTTTTCTACCAAAATAGACCAACCAAGAAACTCCTCTGTATCTTTTCTCCCTTTCCCTGCTTTCTTTTCTTTCTTTTTCCTTGGTCTTTTTTTTTCCCTTCTGAACATCGCAATATCCAATCTAGGCAGAAGAGTTCTCTGATTGGCTGTCCCAATCGGGTATCGTGCGGTAGGGCTGACTGCCCCTCACGGACTTGCCGTCCATTATTACAGTACACTTGTTTTACATACTACACTGTAGTTAAGTATCTATGATATGGATCGCAGTGAGCAATAAAATGAGATCAAACAATATCAACTTAAGCAATGGTCAAGCTGCTATTATTGTCAAGATGTCGTGAATGTCGTGGTGTATTCCCTTTAGGCACTGGGGTGTCTACGCTAGTCCTCTTTTGCCGTAGCCCCGCGCTAACCGCAAGTAGACTAGACAACTGCTTCTCATCCTTCTCTCTCCCTCTGTGTCTCTCTATCGGTTGTTTATCTTCACCCCGGGCCAATACTTCATCAACTACTAATATTCATCAGATACAATACCCCTTTAATAATATCACAATCAAGCACCGAATCCTTAACCCTCGAGCTGAATGAGTTGCGGCTCTGGCTGGCGATCGTCACCCGGACCGTCGGCGCTATTCTCACAACAGCAACGATCGCGCTCGCTACGGCCCTGCAGCCCCAGTCCGACCTCCACCGATACCAGTCCAGCTGAACCTCTGCAAATCATCTGCAGTCTTCTTACTCCTTCCAGGTTCCATGTATCTACAAGCTCTGCACTCAGATTCTGACTGGCTAACTAGTGCTGGGTAGTGTAGGTACGGATGTACTGGACCAGGCCCCCCCGGGCATTTCACAAACGCGTCCTGCCTTATGTGGAATGACGATCGGAGAATACCCCGAGTCCGGCCTTGTCAATTCATGGGTTCGATGAGCAACTCTTCCAAACTAAACAGGCTTGCCTGCCTAATTCTTTGTGCTACACCAGGATTTATCCGGACAGCAGCTTATCTTGTTTCCAGCTCTTCATGGATTAGCAGAGTACATACACCGCTCCAGGTTTCAAGGCCTTCCCACTATATCCCACTATAGTTGCCCGACGCCCCATACGGCCCGTATGGATCCTTCAGAACTAGTCACCGCAATGCATACTTATTTCAAAGTCTGGCCTTAAATAGAAAGAAAGGTGACTCAGGTGAGATCATGTGGGTCATCTTCCACATGGCTCAGCCGACTGCCGCACACTCACAGCCTTGCGAAATGCCAAGCGGGCAAACCCTTGGATAATGCATTCTCGCCCTAGACTCCTGAGACTGACTGGGTGGAATATCCCATCGTACCACTACCACTTTCCAATCCAATCAAACGAGTCTATAGTGCTCTGACTCAACTGTGCTAGCCAAGCTTTATTTGTTGACTACCATGTTGGGTCTGTTTCAACTGGACTGCAAAACCGTTTCATTGCATCCTGGCCGTCCGTCGGTTTAGCCTTCAACTACGGAGTCAATGTCTCCATCGTCGTGCATTCAGCTGAATTCACGGGGCGCTCGCTGGGTTGCCGAGAGCTCTGTTTCTTCTAATTCGTACATTTACCAAAAGAGGAAGAAAGGGAAAGGCCAAATTAAAGTTGGCTACTCCGTACCCTGTATTGATAAATGTGAATGCAGGGAATCACGCTACTGATGTGAAACCATTACTTGATGTATTCAAATCAATACCGGATGATACCGATGATCGCTGAAAAAAGGCATTGGGCAAAGCCAATTTCTCATCAACATCCTAGGAATCAGCTCCGCTTGGGGACTTTCTCTTGGCTTCCAACGGTTCCATCATGGTGGGTAATTTTAGCGACTCGGAGAAGATCAGCTGTCATCTTCGACTTGTAACCTACAGAATACAACCAGACTTGACTTCCCCACCGATTGTTTAGGGGCTCGGTCTTGTCCGCTATCCACTACGCTTGTCCCCCTTATTATCTTGTACTCCCATTAGGCGTGCCAATTGTGCTTGAGTTGTACCAGTGGGATGCTCATCTCGCCCAATAGCTTGGCTTCTGCTATGAACCTTTTCTGGTCTGTGGGCTCAAGGCCGTTGTTTTTTGATGAATGCCCTGTATCCTTTGACGTGCTGCTTCGAGCTGAACGCAAGACTGCAAGTTCATGCATTCCGTGTAAGGTCATTTTTATTTAACGGTCTCTGGCCTGGGCATTGATTTGGATCAAATATAAACCAGTCGGCCCCGTTTAATTTAACGTCTTCGATCTCCATGCCATTCTCTCCACCAGCAACTCTCCATTTCCTTGGTTCCAGTCTTGATTTCTTTCCTTCGCTGTTCATTGTTGGTTTATAATTTCAAGAATTTCTCTTCTTGCCTATCGCACCGTCACGAAGCACAATCATTGTTCCTGCCATCCTGGTATAATTTTTATAATATCTTTCTCCCGTTCACGCCAATCACCATGTGCTACAAAGTGGTCGAGCGATTCTCGGTGTGCAAATGCCTTTACTTCCAACATGCGATTGATCCGTGTGAGGCATACGGCCAGCGCGGCCACACCGTCCAGGAGAAAACGGTCCTGGTTGGATATGCATGCACCCGGCACTCGACAAGACGTGTTGGCTACACAGAGGCTTCGAACTGGCCTGACTCGGGCTATTCGAGTTCCAAGGCGTGGTGAGCCGAGTGGCTTGATGCCCACTATTTGAATCGATATTTCCGAACGATAGACGCTTGAATTATCCAATGGTTCAGATTACCATGCGCTGGGCGCATTCCTCCAAAAGTTCCAACATTATTACAGCCGGACTAGACTTGCGTCACTCCTTTCTTCGACTTGTCTGAACTATGTGGTCTCCTGTGTTATTCACGGATTATATACGATTCGATCTCCCTCCTTACTCAAACCGATATTCGATTACAGATGCGCATTGCAAAACTACAGCTGTTACTTGACCACTGCTCCCGGAGAGCGAGAATGGAAGGATTTTCGATCCTGTCAGATGACCATTCATCATTTCCTTTCTTGTTTTATGTTTTTTTGCTTTTCCCTAGTCCAGGTGTCTAGGGTTTGTCTGGTATATGCATGCAAAGGCTACGTTGATCGTGGAATGATGTGTTATGGATGTATGGATTAGCGTGAGTTTGGAAACTACTGAGCGAGTTGTTTGAGGTATCAGCGATGCATGCATTTACGGAGTTGGTGATCTTTCTCAGCCTATCTAATTGACACATTCATTTGACTTGTCTTTTTATCTGCTCTCTCTGATTAACCACGTCGAATAACCTCCTCTAAGAAGTCGAACCCCTTCCTCTGCAACTCCCAAGTCCTCGACCCAACCTCCATCTTGGCTGCAAAGGTATGCTCCTCCCCAGGAACCTCGGTCATCCCACACTCGATCCCCTTCTCCCTCAACACCCTCAACAAAACCCGACTCAACTCAATCGGCACCATCGTATCCGCCAACCCATGCACGATATACGTCGGCGGAAAATCCCCCTCCACATTCAACACAGGATCAATCAACCCCAAATCCCCACCCGGATAACACTTCTCCAACAAAGTCCCGTTAGCAATCTGCGTAAACGCAAACGCATCCCTGGGCCGACTGAAATTCGGACCCGACGACGTCCCCGTCTCGGACTGCCCCTCGAGAGAAATCGAACTGTTTGTCGGGACCGGATATTCGGCGTAGATCTGTTCCAGGAAGGACTCTGGGATGTTGGGGGGTAGTTTCTGCGCGACGTGGGGGAGCGGTTTCTTCCAGAATGGATGGGCGAAATGCACTGCGCCGTAGAGGGATAGAATCGCCTTTACGGGGCGGGGCACGTTGAATCCCTTTTCTCATAATCAGTATACACCATCATCACTTATGGGGAACCGGGGGAGGAGGGAAGAGTAACAAACCAAACACAAAGCCAGCATGCCCCCACTCGAAGTCCCAAACGCAACCACCCTCTCCAAATCAAGCTCATACCCTCGCCCTCCCTCAGTCGAGGAAAGATAACTCTCCAGACCACCCTCGTACACCCAGTTGAGCAAATCACGACAATCCTGCACAGGACCGTCGAGGATATTCACCTGCGGACAGAGACGGTGGTTGGGGACGACTACGATCCAGCCACGGTTTAGGCAATCGGTTATTTGGGGCATAGAGACCATTCCTGAGTAGCTGAGCATGAATGCGCCGCCATGGATGTTTATCACTGGTGGGTTTTTGTCAGATGGGTGGTGTTTTTGCTGGAGTTTGTGAGGAAGGGGAGAAGTTACTAATTGAGTGTTTTCCGGATGGAAATGGGGGGAGGTATATGTCTGTTGTTATTTCTGTGTTGTTGATTTCTTTGTAGAGGGTTGTTAAAGGTTTGGGTGACATTTTGACTATTGATTATAACGATCTGTAGTGTAATTGAACTTTGTATAAATAATGACTTCGTACAAATTATGAAAGCATGTCTGTGAATGCATGCGGAGAATAATATAAAAGTTTTGGGGAATCAAATATTCTCGGGATATCCGGCATCAATCACGAGACACGGAATAATCCGATCTCATGTCATGTCATCATTCATTTTGAACAAGTCATCTCTATTTAACATGAATATATATCTATCTCCAGTATATTGTTTCCCTGAAGATGAGATGATGATAAATAATATAAAAAAGATGACCTGCTCAGGTCATAACATAACTTCGTTTCCTCCATTCCACACTGGCCCATCCACGACATAACCTAGGGTAAAGTAAGGCAATGGATGGGGTGGGATATTGTCATTTTTGTTCCATGATTCTGATATGTCCTTCTCACAGTCAATATCCACGACGTGAGTCCGGCTCGTGTCGTGGCTATCGGCTGTGAGGCCACGGTCCGGGTTGACCTTATTTTTTTTATATTTTCATAGGGTTTTTTGGTTTGTATTGCAGGATGCCTGCTCAAAGGAGTGATTATAACTGCAAATCGCAGTAAACGGCTCAAGGTGTAATGGACTCAAGGGTCCTTCCTCAACAAGGCCTGGTCAGGATGGTAGAGGGCAAGTGTAGCCTTAGCTTAGCCTCTCAGGGTATGGTGCAAGCAGCATGGCTTGGTTTGAAATGAATGTGTGTGAAAGCAGACGACGAACAAAACACTCGACATCATTCATTTATCTGCGCACAACGATACCCTGGCGACGGACGGCACTGCGGGCCTGGCGGTACTCCTCATCGCTGTCCGAGTCTTCGGAGCAGCTAGCCTCGGAGGACTCGGTGACGTATCCACAGCGGCTACCACCACAGTCGAGCTTGACGCGATCGCCCTTGCGAGTGATTCCGTAGCGCTCGCAGCGGCAGTCAGACATGGGTGGGTCACTCATGGAAGACAGCGAAGAGGGCGAGGTGCTGCCGGAGGAGCGAGACGACAGGGACGAACCGACGGAGCTGGGCGGGCTGTTGGAGTAGGAGTACTCATCGGACATGCGGGAGCCAGCAAAGCGTCTGGTGAGATCGTCCATGGTTGGGGCGAAGTCGACTTCGCGGATCTGGCGCGAGGCATAGGGCTTGGAGGGTTTGGGGTGGTGGATCTTGGACGGGGAGAGGGCACGACCCTTGGCGACGTCGTCGGAGGTGCGTCGAGTCCTGGGGGCGGGAGCGGGGGCCTTGCCACCGGGGACGTCGAGGATGTTGAGCTTGCGGCCAGTGGTGGGTTCGACAGTGTAGTCGACAGCAGGGTCATGAGAAACGTGGTATCCATCCATGATATACTAGAAGGACAAGGGTTAGCCCAGGAGGTCAAGAAATGAAGAGAGGAGAGTAAGACTCACGTAGTACCAGTAACGACCACCCAACTTGAGCATGGAAGTCTGGAAACGGAACTTGCCAACCCATGCGCCAGGCTTTGAAGACTCCCTAGAGAGGGGAATCTGACGAGAGTAGTTGTCCCATGAACCGACCAGGTGAACGGTCTTGACGTTGGAGGAAGTGCGGAGGTTGAACTTGAGCTGAACAGCGGACATTGTTGCGAATGTATCAAAAAAAGACGTTGAAAATAAAAAATTATATTAGAAGCGATATTAAGTCGTGTCAATGGGTTGAACGAGTTTAGAAGAGCTCGAGAAAAGTCGTTGTGAGAGAGTCGAACGAAACAGCTACCAGAGCTAGATCAAACAGGTCTCTTTGTTTGAGTTGGAGAGCTAACGACGAAGCAGTTCAGCCGTAGAATTCTCTTCCTTTGAGGGGATTGACGGGGATCCAGTCCACGACACGAGAGATGAAAATAGAAGCGAGGAACAAAGAACCTTGAATCGACAAGGTCCGAGCAAGTAGTATAGAGCTGAACGGAGAACAAAGAACACGTTGACCGGCAACGCGAAATGCAGACCGTTAGGAGAATATTGAATAATTAAGAAGTATCCAGAGCAAAGTGTAAGGGCAATGATGAGAATATGATGATAGAGAGCACAGCTCGTCTATGATTATGGATTTTTTTGATAATGGGGAAGGGAAGAAATTAGAAAGAATAATATGAAGCCAAAGAAAACAACAAAAACTGGGCAACCAGTGCACCAGGATACCTCCAAACTATGGGCAGCTCAAAGAAGAACAACGCTTGCTGAAGAAAAAAAAGAAGAAGGAAAAACGACGAGGAGCGAAAAAGTTGGAGTTTTTAAAAGAAGGGAAAGTCGCAGTATCACGCTCGCCGTATCAGTACCGTACGGTAATTTATTCTATTCTGGGTGGTGGTGGGAACGGCCCACATTCTGCAGATCCATCACACCAATCATCGCATGTGATGATGTTTCCCCGCTGTCGATGGAGGGTCCCAGAGCCAATGGGCGGGTATTACTCTACACTGATTGGCCGATGGGCAGCCACACCAGCCAATCAGCGAGTGCAATCAACAGCCAACCACTGCGTGTGAATTGACGCCGAAGAACACCCCGACCAGCCTATCAGCGCAAAAATACAGGCAGGAAACGTCCCGATGACGGCAGGAGCAGCAGGGAAGAAGCAAAACAATCCGATTGCAGGATTCGATCAGGTAATTTACATTCGATGAGGGGTTGCGATGGAGATGAGAGGAGACGCAGAAGGCAGAAGAAGAAATATTTTGGAAGACAACAAGATATCAAAAACCGTCCAATTCCAATCCGGTCTGAAAAAGAAACCTCCAAAAGCATCGTAGCAACTACTGCTTCATCCTCCCTATGTGACAGTAATAATAGTAAAATATGAGATAATAATGAAGAAAAAAAACAAGAAAAAAAAAAGGAAACCAATCTTGCATCCGCTGTACGCCGGAAAAATGCCGAATCGATCTTATTCTCTGCCGAGATGAGCTGGCAATAGATATTAAAAAAGAAAAAAGAGAAAGAAGGCCCGTGATGAGACATTTTTCTACATCTGCATCTACCGGACAGACACCCCCGAACGATCGGTAAACATGCGGGCGGCAATGTTCATCGAGGCCAGCTCTTGGAACAGAAGCTTGGCGGCATACGGGATGTGTACCTGCGAGATCCTGTGCTTGTTGTTACACAACCGACACTCGAACAATCCCTTCTTCAGTTTCCTGCCACGCTGTTAGTCCCTGCTCTCTCGTCCTGCATAAATGAGGGGGTTATCAGTCACTTACGCAACTGGCGTCATCAGTCCACAGTCATCGCAGATGTGGACACGGAACGGGTCGGAAACGTCGAACAAACGTTCTTTCAGGAATGAGCTGGCTCCGTGCGCAATCATACAGTCGCGCTCCATCTCTCCGAATCGCAGACCACCATCACGAGCCCTACCTTCCACCGGCTGTCGCGTCAGAATCTGGGTCGGCCCACGGGCACGAGCGTGGATCTTGTCGTCCACCATGTGTCGCAATCGCTGGTAGTATGTTGGTCCCAGGAATACTTGGGCGACCAGCTTGCGTCCAGTATGTCCGTTATACATCACCTCGAATCCACGTGACTGGAATCCATGTTCACGGAGGAGACGCGAGACCGAATCGACCGTCACGTCGGTGAAGGGTGTCGCATCACCTTCGAATCCACGCAGCGCCGACACCTTACTGAGTTGACACTCGATCAAGTGGGCAATGGTCATACGAGATGGAATGGCGTGTGGGTTGATAATCAGATCGGGGGCCACGCCATCCCGAGTGAAAGGCATGTCTTCCTGGCGGTAGGTGATACCGATCGTACCCTTTTGTCCGTGACGGGAAGCAAACTTGTCTCCGATCTGAGGAATCTTGGTGGTCCTCATGCGGACCTTGACGAATTTCAAGTCATCGTTGCTTGTAGACACCAAAACCTGGTCTACAATACCGCTTTCCGTACTTCTGAGAGGAGTAGACACATCGAGCTTGGTGTGCGACTTGGTTCTTTGACCAAGTTCCTCAGCATCAGGAGCCAGAGGAGCCGTCTTACCAATGATGATATCCTCACCCGAGACACGCACACCAGGGGCAATGATACCGTCCTCGTCAAGCTTGTCATATGTTCCCTTTCTCATACCAAGCGTATCCGCCCGCATAGGCTTCTCAAAGCGCTCAACGACCGTCAAACCGACCATCTTCTCAGTATCGGTGTAGGTACGGTAGAACAAACTGCGGAAAAGACCACGGTCGATACTGCTCTGGTTCATAACGACGGAATCTTCCTGGTTGTATCCAGAGTAACAAGCAATGGCGACAATAGCGTTCTGTCCAGCAGGCAGTTCACGGAAGCGCAGGAACTCCATTGATCGTGTAGTGGCCAAAGGCTTCTGCGGGTAGTACAGAATATTTGCCATCGTTTCCATCCGTTGGTCAAAGTTGGTCAGGAAAACACCCATAGCTTGTTTACCCATAGCGGATTGGTAAGTGTTACGAGGCGACTGGTTGTGATCGGGGAATGGAATGATACTGGCGCAAACACCAAGAATCATACTGGGGTGAATCTCGCAGTGCGTCCAGGTGTGTGCCTTCTGGGTAAGGATTGACCGGACACGCTTGTTGGGGTCGTTCATCTCTTCCTCCGGCAGTGCATAGCCGGCCTGAAGCTGTTTGGAGATTTCGAGATCTTCCGGTGTCATCACAATCATAATTGTTTCTTCTTCCTCCGCGTCGACATACTCCACAACTCCAGACTTCACGAGACCGTCCCATCCGAAGTATTGCTCTCTGCGATCTTCCGGATCCATGTCCGCGGGCAGATCCTTGTCTTGTTCTAGCTTGCGGATGTGCTCCTTGTTGAGCACCAGCGATCCGCAATTTTCGCTCTTCGGGTCATTGTCGACAACATATAGTGGTCGACAGACACGACCAGCGTCGGTGAAGATCTTGAACTCACGCTCACGGATATCCCGAATCAAACTGACTTCGTGTGAGATCATGTTCCGGCGGCGCAGAGAGGACATTGTGTTGACAAGATGAGCAGGGTCTCTGTGGATTCCAACCCAGACACCGTTCACGAAAACCTTGGTGGCATTTGGCGTGACTTGAGGCTCGAATTCCTCAAGGACTTCCATGTTACGCTGGATCATGAAGTCGATAATAGGCTCGCTAGGTGTACCAACGGTGATGTAACACATGAGCGCCAAATTCTTGACGAGACCACAAGCTTGACCTTCTGGAGTTTCGGCTGGGCAAACCAATCCCCAGTGGGTGTTGTGAAGTTGACGAGGCTTCGCGATTTTACCGTCACGTCCAATGGGCGTGTTGGTTCGCCGAAGATGTGATAATGTAGAAGCGTAGGTGTAACGACTGAGCACTTGGGACACACCAGCCTTGGCACTAGCTGCCTTCTTCTGTTCTCCCCAGTTACCGGTAGCAAGAGCATATTTCAAACCTCCGGTCAATGTGCTTGCCTTGATACCAATGTTCAAGTAGATTTCTCTGTTGGTTTCAACACATCTCTGCACATATCTTTGAAGGTCACGGGTAACTCTGGTAAAGAGAACCCGGAAAAGGTTCGCAAGAAGAGGACCAGCAAGGTCGAGACGCTTCTTTCCAAAGTGATCACGATCATCAACATCGCGACGACCCAAGGCACACTGCAAGAGCCTGTGCACCATGTAACCCAAGAAAAATGCCTTTCTAGTTTCACTACCCTCGCTCTGGGAAATGTGAGGAAGCAGCTCCTTCTGCATGATGTCTCGTGCGTATCTAACACGTCGCTCATGGTTCATGCTAGACTGGGAAGAGCCACGCTTGGCGATGAAATCCAGGGCAACTTCACGATCTTGGATAACGAAACCTTCTTCAATACAAGGTTTCAACATCTCCAACATGGGGGTATCATTTCGGTCATAGCAAATGTGGTTCAGGATATCTTCGTCAGAAACCACGCCCAGAGCTCTGAAGACAACAACAATTGGAATGTCAGTCTTGACATAAGGCAAAGTAGACCTAATGGTAGGGCCGAATCCACCCTTGGCACTGTCACCCTTGGCGAAGAGCTTAAGAGCCAGTTGGGAGAGAAGTCTTGAACCTTTCTCGACAGCACTGCGGATTTCAGCAACATAAGGGGTCGGGCTGGGCGGTGCCTTTTGGAAGACCTGGACAGTGTTTCCGGCACTCCGCTCCTGTGCGATCAGAACCTTTTCACTACCATTGATAATGAAGTAACCACCGGAATCGTAGGGACATTCGTTCCAGTTGTAGAGAGCCTGTTCGCTCAAATCCTTCAAAATACAATATTTGGACTTGAGCATGATAGGAACTTTTCCGATGAAAACAGTCTCTTCCTTGGCCTGATCAGCTGGGAGTTCCTTTTGTTCCCAGTGAAGATAAGTGCCACGGCTTTTCCGGTCTTCATCATTATCCACAACCTCATCGTCATCCCGGTCGGCGACCAGCCGCTCTCGGCCCTCCATGATTTTCTTCGTGATTCCAAGGTAAAGCGGACTTGCGTATGTAAGGTTCCGCAGACGAGCTTCCTGGGGCAACATGATAGTAGTTGCACCATCACCCTCAGTCACCGAAGGTCTGGACAGCATAACAGTTCCGAATTTGAGCTCGTAACGACGGAGGACAACGGGATCGACTTCATCTTCGGCGGGAGGGAGTGTTTGATCGAGTGTAACTTGTCCTTGTTCCTCCACCAGCTCCTGCATCGTCGATGAGATGAATTCATCGAATGAATCCAGCTGCTGGGACACTAGACCCTTGGTGTCGAAAAAGGATGAGATGACGGTCCAGCAATCCTCCGAGGTAATCCCATCCTCCATGTCATCATAGAATTCCTCCTCGTAGGCGTCATCGTAGTCGGCCATTTTGGCAAATTAAGTCGTAAAAAGTCGAATATGGGCAAGAAATCAGTTGAGCGCAGGAGGGCGCGACGCGCTCAGAGAAAAAGCTCCCACGTCAGGGTCTTCCGGGGGCTGCTACAAGAGCAGTAAGCACGAGCTTAATCGCCGTTCTAAATGTCGCAGAGAAAATAAAGAAAAGTAGCAGGCTGGGAATCTCAGTTGGATCGAAAAGTGAGATATCCCATGCCAACCGTGATGGTGAATGGAGCAGAACTGGACTCTCCGACGCTTGATGGATCTTGAGCAGAGCCGCCACTAGCGCCTCGACCGCCGAGTTAGCGCCAAGCCTACAATGGACGGTCCGTCACGTGATCTAAATAGACTGATGCGACCAAATAATAATTCAGGATATTCTCATAGGGATTTCGATTTGCGATCCAGTGTATATTACATAGATAGTTCATGAATGGGTTCACAAAAATTGCAAGAGTGTTCCAAGCATCTCCTTCTGGTCCTTCTGGCCCGGCTCATCATCCGTAATTCCTTCGATTTGCTCTGCAACAGCAGTTAGTATTTGAAAGCTCGAAAACACCTGAAAGTTGCGAATAAGCAAAACTTGGCTTACCTTGCAGAGTGGCCCGAACAAGGGACAAGTCCTCATCACGGTCTGCCAGAAGAGATACAATCTTCTTCTTGGCTCCGTCGTCTTCGGCCACAAGCCATGCCAATATAACGTCAATTACCTAGAGGAGATTAGAATCTTTCAAGGCTTCTCTTGGGGGTCAGTGTACATACCTGTAACGAAAACAAGCCGGCATCAAAACGTCGCGACAGCCACTCAGCTGCCATGAGCTCTTGTTCTTCCTTATCGAAATCCTTTCGTTCTTTAGCAATGGCTTTTTCGACAGGTGTAACCTTGGAAGCATAGTCTCGTCTCAATTTAACCAGTTTCCCAATCTTCTCATAATCCTTCTCCATGAATTTTGCAAGGGCACGGATACGTGGTGCAGAGCTTCCAGGGAGAAGACGAAGAAGAGAAGCGAAAATTCCCAACAGATGCTCAATTGTTTGAGTTTCTTGCTGCTGGGAGTTAGCGCTTGGATTCTTTAGTATGGATTCTGATTGTACCTTTTTCATAAACATTCCAAACACGGTTTTCAAGCCTGCTGCTTCAACCAATCGTTCACATGCAGGGGCACCTCCGATTCCCCCCAAAGCATGATCTAAGACTCTCAAAGCGCGCTGCTTGCTGAATTTTCCTTCCTTGAGCATGATCTGTGCAAGCTCGATTCCTTCACCTTCCAGGAATTTGTCCTTTCCAGCATCTTCATCGACGAGACAAACTAAACAATCAAACAAGTTCTCCACATACTCCTCTTCGTCCGAGTCTTTTTCAGGATCACGTTTTCGATATTGACTAAGGATCTGAAGCAGGGCATCCACGCCATCAAGGCCAATAAACTTCTCCCTGTTTTTAGAAGAAGACTGTAATAGAATTGCTAGTATTTCTGCTGAATACTGTTTATTTTGACCCACCCGGGCCTCTTTCTGCTGTATACGAGACAAGAGCCAAGGCAGAACTGAGGCGTCTTGCCCAATCTTCTCTGCAATAGCTGTTTGTGAGGCTAAGCTCTCAAATACACCTATTTGAAGGAATCATGTCAGTTCCATTGCGGTTCATGGAAGGTTACTGTGTACTCACTGAGTATATAATAAACGCCTGCCCTGTCAGCTTCAGACGCTTCATCCAGTCGAGACAGATTTTGTACCATTAGTTCAATGACATCGGCATCCAACTAGCATTGCCATTAGTACATAAAATAGCAACATTCCGATTGACATACCATTGTGTTCACCAATGTATCCCACTGTTCTTGCTCAGCCTCGACATCTTCATCTGTTAGTTCGGTGATGATTTGAATTGCATCAATAGCGATATCTGCATTTTCATGAGACAGCAGAGAGATCAAAGACCCTACACAGCCCATCTTTGCAAACTCGCCGTACAATTCCGGGTGTTCTGATAGGATTGATAACCCCTTGATTTCGGCGTCTAGATCAGCCTCAGAAGCCATGAATCTAGAATCGAGTTGGTCAGTACTGGTTCATAATAACGAAGTGCCGACGTGCCACTCACTTCTGTGGATCATTTTCGAATTTTCCTCGCAGTTCAGCATTCTTAGAGATCTTCTTCTCAAAGTTCAGCGCAAACCGTCGCACCCAAGTAGAATCGAATTTCTCGGGCTAGCCTAAAGTAAGCATCAATTTCAATTTAAGGGAGAAATGCCCAGAAACATACCGCAACATCACCTTCCTCCTGTTGATCGATATACTGCATTGCTTCTGCTGTCTTTTGCTCCATCCCTCCACCAAAAAAGCGTCCTTCCTCGTCGTCTGGTACGTCTTCGGAGTCGAAATCAGGAGGGAGTTCGGGACCAGCCATGCCATCATCTTCCTCCTCATCTTCCACCATAGGCGCCTTTCCTTTAGATTTCACATCACCGTTCGATTCCAGCTTGGCAGCTTTGTAGAGCTCATCTTTTCGGAGTCAGTAACCTCATAGGGAGGGCCGTAGGAGGGTCACAGAGCATACTCGGGTCTTGAACTGGTTCGAACTTGCGCTTACCACTTCCTGTGAGTAAGGGTTTCTTTGATAGTCAGTCCATGGTTCCTATATCCCATTGAGTCCCATACCTTGAAAAGGTCATTTGTGTCCGTCATGGCTGCGGCTTGCGCAATTCGCGAGTGTTCTGGATTCACTCAACCACCGACTCAGCCAATCGAATATCAAAAATCAGATAGGATATCTTCCTAGATAACCCCCTATCCAATACTCAATGAGTTTTCGCAAGTTTGCGATGTCAAGCAGCGTCTTGCTTCACTTTTGTCGCGCAGCTGCTCCGGAGAAGATACGGGCGTCGGGGAAAGCTTAAACCGCAATCGCCGGCGCCAAGCAACAGCACGCTTGAAAGATTTCTCGGACATCATCATCTCATTCCGCCGGACTTTCATCGTTATTACAAACACCTTTGATCTACTACATTCCAGGCACGCCATACTAAAGCTTTCTTTTTAGCCTTCTATCACATCTCCGATATCCTTTAATCATGCCTCCCAAGCAGCACGTCGTTGTTTCCGGCCGCCCCCAGAAGAGCTTTTGGAGCGTCGCATACGACGAGTACAAGAACCCCGAGAACGCCACCATTGTCAGAAGTATGGTGGTCTTTGCCGTAAGATATTCTTGCTCTCTTGATTATATTGTTGAATGTTCTAACGAATTGATTTTAGGCCGGTGTCGCTGTCCTCCACAGCAGCCTCGGTGAAATCCTCCTTCCTCCGTAAGTCGAGCACTACGCTTCCCTCATTACATTTCATCTAGCCATCGCCTATAACTGTCGGCCTATTATGCAACTTCGTACTGACTTGGATCAGTATGTAAATGACTATCCGTTAAACCCGTGGTCGGACTCGATATGACCTGAAATCCTTGACACTACTTGGCGGATATCCAAATCGTTGTCGATGAAGAGGCACACGGATACGACCTTCGATATAACCTTTACTCGATTTTGAATTAATGGATACATGTATTATATTTTGTTTGAATGGGCATGTGCGTCTTGGGCGGTCTTGTTGGACGATCATGGTCTAAGTTTATGAAAATCAAATTTCATATGGCGTTTCAATCGGCATTTGTTCGATAGACTAAAGAGTTTTATTTGGAACTTGAATTCTCAGATTAATGATCTTTGGCTTGGGATGTCTGGTTGGATGTCTTCCAAAAGAGCCTGCCTTCTCCTTGAGGCAGCATACTTGACTGGTTTGGCCCTGGCATGCGTTATAAGCCAATGGCTTCTTGATGAGTCCTTAGGGTGATATTCAACAAGAGTGATGGCTAGAGCAACCTATGATTGACTGCTGGGACCGTCAACGTTGAAGCCGATACTGCGAGCCAGCAAATGCCCGTAAGTCGGTAGACATTACAGGGGTAGGTTATGCCAAAAGGGCAATAAAAATAGCCTGTCATATCGAACCAGCCAGGAAATAAAGCCAAAATAAGTTGAATCCAAGGATCTGGGAATATAAAAAGTAGACGGTCAGATGTGCAGGTCATCTGGCGATAATGGCACGAATAACACGTCACCGTCATCGCCACCACTTCCACTCAACACGAAAAGGATTCAACCTCCAGAGTCCAAGCATTTCCCCAGACTCCATCTACCACTCCTCCATCCCGTCCGCAAACCCTGTTCTTTTTGTAGCCACCTCTGCCCGCGGGGAAGCCCGCAAAACCCCCCACACACGTCCCGAACACCGCCTTCTTTAGTGCCGGGGCAAGCGTTATCAAATCATCGAGAACATCTGTATAAGTGTTATGAACCTGGGGTCATCCACCTTTGATGCGTATCCACAATTTGTCCCAGCTGCAATAGCGGCTCATTGAATCGTCTTTGCTGTCTTTACAAGATGATGGCTAGCAAACGCAAGCTGCAGGATTCGGAGGATGATTCTCTACACAAAAGATCCCACAGCTTGGGGTACGACGCCCAGGCACCTTGGCTGCAGGACTGCCGGACATCCCGGGGCTGGCGGACATTGGGGAATCCAGCAGTGCAGCCTTCGATGCCACTGTCGAATCTTGTATCCGCTGTACAAGACCTGATTGATCCCGATTTCGATCCTCTTATCGCCATTTTGGATGACGAACCGCGCTTCCTAAAGCCCCTTCCGTCTCGGATAGCACCAGAAGATCTCGAGTTCCTACGGTTCCGAGGAGCCCTGTCGCTTCCAGAAAGTGGGCTGCGAAATGAATTGTTGCGATGCTATATTCAATGGGTGCATAGCTTTATGCCGGTGCTGAACCTGCAGGATTTCCTACGGTGCATTGCGGAGAATGACCCCGAGGGCAATGTCAGTATCTTGCTCTTCCAGGCTGTCATGTTTGTGGCAACGGCCTTTGTTGATCTCAAGCACCTTCAAGATGCCGGCTATCCAACGAGGAAAAGCGCGCGGAGTGCATTCTATACGCGGTTAAGAGTACGTATATATTCCAAAGTCGTATGATCGTAGCTAACCTCATCATTAGCTTCTCTATTCGCTTGATTGCGAGGAAGATCGAATCGTGATCCTACAAACCCTTCTTCTGATGACATACTGGTCAGACCACATGAACAATCCGCAAAGAGATATCTGGGATTGGATTGGAGTGTGCAACACACAGGCCCATTCAATTGGGTTGAACAGAGACCCTACCACGTCCGATTTGGATCCCAGGATTAAGCGTTTAAGGATACGTCTATGGTGGAGTCTCTATTCTCGGGACCGCTTGATAGCCATGGGGTTGAGACGTCCCACCCAGATCAACGAGGGAACAAGCAGCGTCCCAATGCTGAAGATCGATGACTTTGATCTCGAACCCTTCCATCCATCAGTGATTAGCTTATTTCGCTGCCGTCAGCTGGAGGATATTTCCCATCAGAAACGATTAGCGACTATGTTCATCGAAAAGGCTAAACTTTGCCAATGTATTGGTCGAGTTCTTTTCGCACAATATACCCCCTCTCAATGCCAATTCGGCACAACCACCCGAACGACCATCACTCTGGTTCCGAGGCAGGCTTCTGAATCAGAGCTAGCTCGGTGTAGTCAGAAGCTGGACTCTTGGCTCGGTGGGCTTCCCAGGGATGCACAGTTCATTCCTGCATCGCGAAACAACTTCAAAGATGGAGAGGATGTCCTGCTTCTACACGGAGCTATGTTGAGAATGCTATACCATGCTACCATCAGCGCACTGCATCGTCCATGGGCACTTGGTTTCAACAAAGATCAATCAAAGCCACGATTGGAGTGGGCAAATACTGCACGGGCGAAGATGCATGATGCTGCTACAGGAATCACACATATCATCCAAGGATTGAACCAGCTAAATCTTACCAGATTTCTACCCCAATCTGGCGTCACTGTCATATTACCCGCCGCCGTGGCACATTTGGCAAACACCAATTCGGACAATCCTGCTGTCCGCGAGACAAGCATTCATAACTTCCATAGGTGCATCCAAGTTCTTCACGGACTGACGGATATATACCCTGCCGCAGACATGGAGGTGGCCAATATCGAGGCTGCTGTCAAGGTTCAATCAGACAGCGTCGGCACCTTTCTCAAAATCATGCAATATAATCCCATTGCCATGAACCAGGATGTCCCAACTTCCAATTCATCACCACGAAAACAAAGCGAGTCAAGCTCGCACACCATTCAACCATTAAAAGACACATCAGATCAACGACGACAATCGAATAAACCCGAAGATATCAGCATTCACCCCCAAAACCGAACAGGATCCATATCCTACCAAACCCCTATTGAATCCCATCCCCGCCAACAGAGCGCAGCAACACACGACGGATCACAAAAAATAGAACGCGAACGAAGACCTTCTAATAACGATTTTGACGACCAATTCAACCTCCAATCACCACCCGCAACTAACGGAAGTCCTTTCCTCGCCTCGGATCTCGTTAACCTTGACGTCGACCCCTTTCCCGACTTCTCCCCTCCCGAGCCACATGTTGCCTCCGGATGTCCCGAGTTAGATATAGACTGGACAGATGAGCTTCTTCGAGGTACGGAGTTGAATTCTGACTACCAGCATGATTCGGGAGTTGCGGAGCACAGGGATATATTTTCGTTTCCGTCAAGACAGGAAGGTGACCCAATAGGTCGGGTTAATGGGGATATTACAGGCGACTTGGATAGGGATTTGGGATTGCATGATAGCGATGATATTTTTTGATTTATGGGTCATTATATATTATTTGCTTCTTAAAAAATGAACATAATATTAAATTAGCTTATGGCTAAGTGTATGACGTTGACTCCATAATCGAAGGTACTAATATGAGCAGCGTAATTGAAACGACCATCTAATCGTATCTCTAGTCTATTCAAAAGAGGGTATCGTAGTAGGCATAATGTATATCAACAACAAGGTGTTACAGATACTCCATCAATGCGCATCCAAGGCCAGGTCTTGCGCCCTCATTTAGTCCTTCTTAGCCCATCGGTTGCTTTCGTCGCCTTCTTCCCATTGCTGCTCGATGTATCCTAGCTGCTTCTTGACGTGCTGGACGGTCTCCTTGTCTCCCGTGTTTTTGCCCATGTTATCACTGAGCTTAACAGCGGGGTTTCCGTTGGCCGTAGAGATCTTGATGACAATGTTAAGCGGCTTAGACTTTTCGCCGGTGGATTTGTGTACGAAATCATCTGGTAAAGCGTTAATCCAAGAACGGAGTAGAAGGGGGGAATTGGCTCTTACTGGTGAAGAAGGTGCCGACACCAAATACAGGCTTGAACCCAGCCTCTTCTGCGAGAACCTTGTACTCAAGGCAGTGCTGAATGTTTAACGAGTCCGAAAAGACAATGGTCTTCTGATCCGTAATTCCCTCTCTATCGTAGAAATCGCGCACCATTTTCACAAAGTACGTCGGATCACCAGAATCCTGGCGGATACCGCTATAGACCTGTGCGTAAGTCTTGGATTCATGCTGAGTGCTACCCTCATCAAGAGGAGCGGAGATCGGAGGCTTTGTTTCCGCTTCGCTTTCAGGAATTGTCTGGCTTGTTGTGGACGGTCCGGAGGGTGTGGTGCTGACTGCTCCTACTCCTGCAGTGGTGTGCTTGGGTATTTGTTTGCGAAAAGCATCTAGGAAAGCTGGTGTACCAAAAGTGTCGGTCAATGCGATTCCAAGGACCTATATTCGAGTCAGTTTCCGTCCTTCATAGGCCATTGCTGCTTGGGACATACTCCTTCACCGAAGCAACCCATCCAATAACGTAGAGCCAGTTCGTTTGCGTTCTCGTAATCGCCAGTGATGGCAGCAATTGTCATGTACCACTCGTGGGCGACAGTTCCAACCGGGTCTACCCCATATTTCATTGCAAAGTGAACATTGCTAGTACCGGTGAAGACACCTTTTAGTCCATCCTTTTTACCTGCCTCTGCTGCTCTCATAAGGCCTGTCATAACTAAGTCATGAGTGTGGTAGTCTCGGCGACGTCTTGAGCCAAACTCGGAAAAGATGCAGCCATTCTCAAGCAGCGCGTAACCTTTTCGGAATGCCTTATCCTCTTGACTAGTGTAATCCCAATCCGTGTCACTGAACATGAAGTACGCTTGGCTAGTCAAGGCCAAAAGAGGAATCTCATAGATGATAGTTTCAACCCAGAGACCCTTGATGACGTACTCAACATCACCCTCGTCGTCGTCACTGCCAGTATCCTGCACCGGTGTAAATTTAATATCAATCTGTTCGGAAGGCCTGGGCTTCAAGGTTGTCAAGAATTCAAAGTACGCTTCGTTAAAGTATGGGCATCGCTGCTTGAGAAAGTCGATCTCTTCGGGAGTCACTCGGATATTCGAAAGTCCTGATTGTACGAATATTATGAGTAACCATTTCTTCAAAAGGCTTATCCAGTATAACATACTATCCATCTGTCTCAAAAGCCACTTGTATGCTTCTCTTCGCAGTTTCATTTCTTTCGTGCGATTCGTGAAGCCGTAAGTCACATCTATAAGAATAGCATGTTAGATACAAAGTTATCATTCAATAAATTCTTGACTCACAAACATCGGGAAAGTACTTGAGGATTGCACATTGCATCGTCAATTTGTATAAATCGGTATCCAGAAGGGAGAAGATACCCTCCGGGAGGGGAGGTGACACTTCCTGGCCCATTCTGCAGGTATTCTGGTGCAGATCCTTTCAAAGAACTATCAATTGCGAACTGAATATGTATAGCGCAGAGTTTTGAGAAAGTCCAGAACGATAGTGACACCAAGGTTGCAAGTTCAGCTGAAGAAAACTCCGTCGCCGAGCGCAGTCACCTAATAGCGCGGGGAACCTCTTCAACCGATGGAGGGGAAGCAGACAAAGCGATCTGGTTTGCACTGTTTGCACCAGTCATGCGATATGGAGTTCGTCATTCTTGAGCTTTGCGCAACGTCATCAAACATATTGAAGAATAGACTTAGTGTACATTGATCTCTATGAGTAATTGAATAGTATATTTGCTTATGATTTCGAGAGAGATCGACAAAGGGTCTGAATTATTGTGCAGCAGGATAGTTAGATGATCAAAACAAAAAGTTCGAAGATCTTTCTAGATCAAATCTGGATATCCGCCCCACTTGGAGTTTATGCGAGCAATGTGAATAGAGTATATACATTGGAAAACACCTGTGTTACAATTCTTCTATTCCTATTACTTCGATGAATTTTTCAATGAAGAAATATCAAACACTTGGTTGCTGTCTGACTCCCGAATTCGGCTGCTCCTGTGGCTGTGCGTGTGGCACGGAATATGTGGGGTCTGTGGCTGATAGGCACGTGATTTTAGATATTGTCGCTCCGCATCGTGTCGCTTCCTCCATTTATTATCACCATCACCATTGTCGCCCATCGCAATTTCCAGCTTATTCTATCGAAAATATCCTGAAATATCGCTCTAACCTACACTGGGCACGTTTCCGACCGGGAAAAAAAAAAAAAAAAAAAAAAAGACAACTGCCTCCGCGGCCACAGCGACCAACTCGCGACCCCTTCGTTATTGGTGGTGTATAATCGACTGTTGCACGACTGAAAGTTACAACAAATTTTCGAGACGATAGCGAGGGACATGGCTCACGGTGCTGAGGACTGCGCATCTGTGTTGGAGCAGTTTGTTCACGATGTGGCAAATCTTCCAGCAGAGATCAATCACCTGATGGAAGAGATTCAGGCCAAGGATAAAACCATCCAGGACTGTCGCACAACCATCAACTCCCGGGATAGCAGTTTACAAAAGTTCATCAAGCTTAACGGTAGCTTGGCGCCGAATCCAAAAGAGGAACAATACGGAAAGGCAATTTTACAAAATCTAGATAAGAGTCAGCAACTGCAGGATGAGAAGATTCAACTGAGTGATAAGGCCTGTGTTTTACTTGATCGACAAATCAAGAAGTTAGATATCAAAATCCGCGATTTGCAAAACGACGGTGTTCTTTCTAATGACCCTCCTCTTCCCTCTCTATTCAACAACAAAGACCAATATCGAGATCCTCCGAAAATATTCTTTCCTGATTCCGCCCCGTCCGATTCCACATCCTATTCTCCTCTAAACCCTACATCTGGAAATGCAAATCTTATACTTGGAGCCACACAAAGACTCAATCAGTCTATCCCTCGCTCGGGAAGTGTAGCTGCTTTGGCTTCGCAGAGTGGCGCACGCAGCTCCGCCCCGGCAACTCCTGCCTCCGCCACTGCGCACTTCCAGCAGCGACAACGTGAATCATCAGCCGGTGCGGTTGAAAGCAAGCGTCGGCGTCTCAATGCATCCCTGGGGACTCTTCCAGCAGCATCGTCAAATCTCAGGCAGTCATCATTGGGCCCTGGCACACCCAAAGCCGGCACGCCAGGCTCCAGTCGCGCAGGCAGCGCTGGACCACGCACCGCGGCCATAACCAAAAAGGCTATTACTAAGAAGGTTGCACCTCACCAGCAGATCAAGAAGATCAAGGCATCGGCAAGCAATGGTAAAATATCTAAGCGATCATCCAGCTCAAGCGGTCGCATCAAACTCGGCTCTATGTCGAAAAAGTCCCCGTCAGCTGGTGGGGATGAAGATGAAGATGATTCCATGCTCAGCAGTGCTGACATGTCTGATTCAGAAAATGCAAGTGAACGGCGTGGAGATGATGACATGGACGATGATGACGAGGATGAAGGCAACGAAGATACTAAAGTATATTGTACTTGTCGCAGCGTTAGCCATGGGGACATGGTTGCATGCGACAACGATAATTGCCCCTATGAATGGTTTCATTGGAAGTGTGTAGGCTTAACAAGAGAACCAGTGGGAACATGGTATTGCGATGAATGCCGGAGAACATTGGGGAAGTAGTTATCGATATATTTACCGCTATAGCATAATAGTTCATTGTGCGCGATCGTTGTTCTGTACATATACCCAATTTGTTTTAATCAAGCTTCTCGTTTTGGCCGGTTTGAATACTACGGCAACTGACCTTATACTGTCGTTTCTCTTATATAGCTTAGGTAGGCAACTGTGTACACTTTCCCGCTGCTAATATTATTCCATGTTGCATCGAGCATATATTACAACAAAGCAAATAGATAAACCCTAAGAGTTGGTGAATCTCCTTGAAATGTTTTATATATTTGCCCCTAATTTCTTCCATATCCCTTTTTAAGACTTCGTTAATCGAACATTTTTTAAAACAAAAGACCTCGACGATAGTCAATGCCAATATAAAACGCCATCGCTATGCAAAGAGAGATGATTCGGCGCGAAGGTGGTTAGAATCTCAGTTGCGCCCACACGCGCAGGAATCGAACGAGCATCTAGCTTGATTTACAATGCGCTGGATTAGAATCCAAGGGCCTTCTCCAACCAAGGATCGAAATACTCGCAGCTTTCAGGGCTAACAGCGCCGCCAGGAGCGCAGAGCTTGAAAACGGGGCACTGGCCACAGGGAGCCTCGGTCATGCCATTCTTGACCAGTTTCCTCGCTTCTTCTGCATCGTCGGCACCCTCTGGCTTTCGGGCCTGTCGTGCTTTGACGGCTTCGGGGTTTTTGACGGATTTGTAGAATTCTCCGTTATTCAATGCGATCAACTTGTTATCGTAACAAAGCATCTCGAGGAGCTGTATGATACTCTCTTCGCCCAGTCTGACGGGCGTAATACCACTCTCGTTGACAGCGGCCGTGATCATCGCGACGGTGGGATATCCTTGGTAACCAGAAGGGAACGGCAGGTATTCCTTTTCAGCTGGCTGCTCCTGTTTCACTGACATGCTTCCGCTGGTGGTTTTCATGCGCTTGGTTCGATGTCCGTCTGCGGATGGGACTTCGTACCAACTCTTTCGGCTCACGGTGTATTCGATATAACCAGCGACAGTGTTGATGAAGTTTGCGTCGAGAACTCCATCTGTGAACCAAGCTCCACCTGTAACATCCTCGCTTGGGGCCAGGCCAGCCAGCATGTACATTTTCCGACTTGGAAACTTGACATTGTGAACGCTTTTAATGTAATTCTTGCCTTCTAGCGACTTGAGACAGCGATCAAGAATTGATTTGTGTAAATTCGTGCGAGTGAGAATTGCCCGGACCCAAATTCCGGAGCGACCAGTTGAATGAATGACGTTGTACACCAAGCTCTCATCGGCACTGAGGTTCTGGAATCTATTGAAAGAGGTATACGTGAGCATGCGAAATGATCCCCAAAGCAACAGAGAATCTAAAGCCACTCACTTCTCAGCATCTTCGCGAGATATAAGCTTCCATGCAAGTCGGTCATTTTTGCCTTGAAGAAGACGGAACAATTTCTGATCAACGAGCGATTGGGTGCATTGCAACAGAAGCGCAAGATCATTCTTGGGAACAATACCCAGGCCCAACAGATCTTGCTGGTAGAAAAGATGATCGGGAGAGAAATTGCCTAGACATGCTTCGTAGATTTTGGAGGCGAGCCCAGCAACTGAGGGCCCCGCGGAGGCCATATTCGAGACGATGAGATCAAGTCGTCAGAGGAAAGCAGTCACCGAAAAGGCTTATGAAATATCATATTCAAGGTCCATGCCAATCCAATCCAAGTCTGCGACGATGCGGCAGGAAATGTTCCTGGAAGTCTGAATGGAACAGGAAACAGAAAGAAAAATTCCTCTGACTGTTAAAGGCGGAGATGTTTTTCGGCGGTCGATTACTCTGCGGGCAGAGGGGGAATCTGGCCCAGAAGGGTTTAGCGCGAGAAAGCTCGAATTTCTGCCTGAGGATAGGGCAATTTATGCCTCAGGCATTCAATTTTCTCCCGGAAATTTCGAGAAGCTCCAGCCGGAAGAGCTCATAATCGCGGGCGCAGCTCTCATTCCCGTCATCGTTTTCTCCAACTGCCGTTGACTTCAACGAGACCCTTTTGATTCTCACAGATAAAAGTTGTTGGAAAGTTTTGCAGCATGGCTGACGCTTTGAAGGCAGAGGGCAACAAGGCCTTTTCTGCCAAAGATTACCCTACTGCTATGTATGCTTAGTACCCCGCCTTTTGCCGGCGATAGGAAATTGTCTACGAAGAGTTGTCTACTAACACGTTCGCAGTGAGAAGTTCTCCCAGGCTATTGGACTCGATTCCAGCAACCACATCCTCTACTCCAACCGTTCGGCCGTCTACGCTGCCCAGGGCAATTACCAGGGAGCTCTCGACGATGCTAACAAGGCCACCGAGATCAAGCCGGATTGGTCTAAGGGCTGGGGCCGTAAGGGAGCCGCTTACCGTGGTCTAGGAGACCTTTGTGAGTGATAGGATGGTTGACCATTGATACGACAATCGGTTACTGACTGAAGACCAGTGGCTGCACACGATGCCTACGAAGAGGCCCTCAAGCTGGATGCCGGTAACGAGCAGGCCAAGACTGGTCTGAGCAATGTGAAGAGAGCTATTAACGCTGAAGCCCAGGCTGATGGCGTTACTGGTGACCCTACAGGAGGTCTCGGTGGAATTTTCAATGACCCCCAGCTTTACCAGAAGTTGGCCAACAACCCCAAGACCTCGCCGCTCCTCGCAGACCACGAGTTCATGGAAAAGCTCAAGCGTATTCAACAGAACCCCAACAGCGTTGGAGAGGAGATCAAGGACCCCCGTTTCCTGCAGGTTATGAGTGTGCTTCTGGGAATTGATATGAACTTCGGCGCCCCCGAGGGCTCCGCCGATGAGCCTATGCCCGACGCACGCCCTCCCCCTCAACCCAAGAAGGCGCCTGAGCCCCAGCCCCAGCCCGAGCCCGAGCCTGAAGATGAGGAGACGATTGCCAAGAAGAAGGCCCAAGAAGCTGGTGATGCGGAGAAGAAGGTTGGCAATGAGTTCTACAAGAAGAAGCAATTCGATGAAGCCGTTGAACACTACGAGAAGGCGTGGGAGTTGAACAAGGACGTCACCTACTTGAACAACATTGGTGCCGCCAAGTTTGAGAAGGGTGACCTGCAGGGCGCCATTGAGGTCTGCCAGAAGGCCGTTGAGGAGGGCCGTGAGGTCAGGGCAGACTTTAAGATCATTGCCAAGTAAGGCTATCAACCCTGCATGGCTTTATTAGTGTCGCTAACAATTTCGATAAAGGGCCTTTGCAAGAATTGGTACCGCACACGAGAAGATGGGTGATCTCAAGCAGGCCATCGAGTTTTACCACAAATCGCTCACTGAGCACCGAACCCCTGATGCTCTCACTAAGCTCCGAAATGCGGAGAAGACTCTGGCCAAGGCCGAGAAGGAATCCTACATCAACCCTGAAGAGGCAGAGAAGGCTCGCGAGCTTGGTCAGAAGAAGTTCCAGGAGGGCGACTGGCCTGGTGCTGTCGAAGCATTTACTGAGATGACCAAGCGGGCTCCTCAAGATCCCCGAGGATTCTCTAACCGTGCCGCTGCTCTTGTCAAGCTCCTGGCATTCCCCGGTGCTGTCCAGGATTGCGACGAGGCAATTAGCCGCGACCCCAAGTTCATCCGCGCTTACATGCGTAAGTCGCAGACTTTGGTGGCGATGAAGGAGTACAACCGAGCTCTGGATGTTTGCACAGAGGCCGCTGAGCATGATGACGGCAAGCATGCACGTGAGATTGAGCAGCAACAGCAGAAGTGCTTGGAAGCACAGTTCAGTGCTCGTGCTGGCGAGACTGAGCAGCAGACTGCGGAGAGAATCCAAAACGACCCTGAGGTAAGGAGATACCGCCCTACTTTATAGACTAGGACAGCACTGACATCACATCCACAGATCATGTCCATCCTGCAGGATCCTGTCATGCAGACCATTCTCCAGCAGGCCAAGAGCGACCCTGGCGCCCTGCAAGAGCACATGCAAAACGTCCAGGTCCGGACGAAGATCCAGAAGCTGATGGCTGCTGGTGTCATTCGCATGGGACGGTAAATGTAGATGATTCGAGTCCCGTCGAAAGAGGATATGAATGCGACGAATTTGAAGATGATACTAATCAAGTTTCACAAAAATGGCTATTAAAGGTGGTTCAACGGATGTTGGGTGCCTTTTATGGGAGTGACGATGCATGTTCTTTGTGTTTCACTAGCTATTTACGATGATTTCCCAATACGATTGTTTTCTCTAGTTCAACTAGCTGCAACAAGTAGGTACTACCCAACAACCTGGACGGTATTTGAATAGTACATTTGTCAATCAAGATACCCTGAGAGTTGTCCGAGAGCACGTGAAGCAGGGCACGTGAATAGAGTACATGCGCATGCATAAAAAGCAGAATGTCACATTCCTAGCAGGGATGATCCCAGAGGACGATGGTCTAGATGAGAAGATCTAGCAGTCCATTCCTGGAAGGGCAGGAGTCGTAGAATGAAAACTATCGTCAAGGCCTTGTCTTACTCTACGAGCAGAGATTTCTGACATCTTTCTGAGCAATCAGTCGGGTTTATCGCTCAGCTCCGAGTTTTCGCCCTAACATCGGCATTAATTAGGAGCATTACGAGTACCTCAGCCATCGACCCCCACAAAGAGCAAGAAGTCTTTGTTAGTGTGGCGAATCCATGATTCTTTCTTTCTTTTTATTCTTTTTCTTTTTCCCTTGTGCGACTGCGTTTGACCCGCAGATCTTGAGGCTAAAGTGATCAATAAGGCGTAGTGCAGGATTGACCCATTTGCTGATCTCATTGGCGAGCGACGATCGGAAAAATCACCAGATATTCATATGCTATGATTGTAGGATCCTTCAATGACTCGGTCACTCGAGAGTTGATATCTAACTATGTGAAATTCAAATAGCCCATCTCAAAATATAGCCCACGAGGACCCAATAATGGAAACATAAAGACGATGCCAATAAGTCACGGTGGCTGGGATACCAATCCCTCCGGCGATCTACGCGCAAACTACCTCTACTAGCCTGTGATGCAATAAGGTTGAGAAAAGCTGCGATAGTCCGACCAAAACTCTCTTCCTGGCAGTTCCTTTCCCGTTTCTTCTTGTGGCTGGAAAACTCTTCGCTTGATCGCATCCATCCGCAATCGGCAATCCATGGCTGTGTTAATTTCATCTCCACTCAGAACCACGGTATGACGGTGTGAATCGATCTACAGTAGCCCGAGGCTGGGAGTGGGATTGCGGTTTAGTTACTGTAATTAGTGCATCAATTGACACTCTAGTAGTCTAGTTATCTATCTTAGATGAAAGACGTGGCTTGTGTAACCATTGTGATATCGAAACTCAATTGTGCTGGTGATTCCCGACATCACGGGCTCGGGTGGTGATCGGCCGTGGCCATTGCTATCATCGCGTAAGTGATCAAGAGATACCGTTGTCTATCTTTAAACAATGGGATATTCGCGGTATCGAGTTCACTGGTAAATAAAATATATGCTCATGTGGGTGGATATTTATAGACCTACGGCGACTGTAACCCAAGCTTTGTAAATATGCAGCATCAGTCATTGCTACACCACATATTGTGTACAACGCAGCAACGAAGAGAATTAACTTTTGTCGCGAAATTTAGAGAAATGCGCTATGACCTTTGCTGTCTGTCTCTGACTATCGTATCACTGCCGAGCAGTCACACCGAGTCAAGGACTTGATGGCTCGAAGAGACATGGTTATATATACCTTGGCTGCTCTACCAGTATCTATGACTGCCTTGCAGCTCTGTTCTATTCTTCACCCAGATAATCCAATATGAATATGTTTCTATAACCGTTTGATATGACTTCATACAGAGTCCGCAAAGACCCATTATAATATTCCCGATCTTAAAAGTTAAAGCAGTCGATACTTTGATAGATCAAATGTGGGCAAGTCAATTGCACTTCTCCAGCTGTCGAATATATGTCGTCATGCCACACACTACCCATCAGTCGATCCCCAGATCCCCACCAAGTCAGCGAGTTACAAATGTCTGGATTGGATAGGATAAATTATTGCTAGAGAACGAACAAGGAAAATAAACAAAAAGGTGATGAATACATGATGGAATGCCGAGAGATCAGCGAGGACAAATCACCCGGTGGTCTGCATGCCACGTGTAAATGTTTCGGCTGCATAGACAAGGGTACCTCTGCTCGTCCGACTGACTAGAAATGGAGTGCAGACTGGAATTGAGATGCCTAGATATCCTGAGACTCGGACAGATGATCGCTTTCAGAACTACAGGATGCCGTCCCATGGAAATGAAGCGACGAAGCACAAGAAAGCAATATTCAGGGACTCTGCTTGGCGGCGTTAAGGAGTACATATTACCTGTCATATTGATTATTTTTAATTGCTTTTGCTTTTTATATGATGACCCCTTAACATAGGGGATTGAATATAATAATAATACTTATTATTATTACTGTCATGAATGAGAATAAAATAGTGAATCTGATAGTATTATTCTCCCAGGGGAAAACAGAACCCCCTGTAATTAACGTAAAGTTACCGTAATTTCGGGTAAGATGTGGCTCAGTAAACTAGCCTAGCTGGGCCTGTGGCGGTGCCTCTGCCAATAGATCGGGCGCCGGTGTCCACTAAGCCATTAGCCACCGACTAACCCAATGCGCCGATCCGATTTGCAGTGGCATTTGGGGAGCTGAAAGGAGCAGCAGTAAGTAATGTGGTCTGGACAGTTCTCATGGTTCAGCAGCCAAGGGATTGGGATAGTTATAATAATAATATAGCATCCACGGAGTACTCTGTATAGACAAGATACTGAATCTCAACCACCTAACGTGGCCTCTCGGATTTTCGGTTCCCAGATCTACAGAGTACGTCACAGCTGAACCTGTTCCCCCCGATCCCACCACTAAGGGAACCGACCAAACTAAACCACGACGGAGTCCCCGTATGAACCTAGCAACTGCTGGTCATTTTTCTTTATCCTCTCCTTCATCCTCGATTATTCACCCCCCCCCTCTCTTGTCTTTCTTCTGCTTCAATTACTCCTTCACCAGGGACCAGACCACGGAATTCTCCTGCAGTGGCTTCTAGCTTCAGCTCCAGCCACCCTCGTCCTCGACGCAGCGGCTTTGGCGCCTATACGATTCTGGAACTCGGCGGCCCTGCGACTTGTCACCACCATCAACCATCAGCCCACGATCTCTCCATTTCTCTCCCTCTCCAACCTTTCCGAAATCTCTCTTATTTGGTTTCGTTTCAAGGTAACAACCATTCACTCTTCTCCCTAGAATCAATTCCCTCTCTTGCCCTATCTGTCCTGATCCATCCCACCAATCGATCGCCCTTGGCTCCAATCAGATTCCTTGCTTGAGCTGCTGTGGGTAGTGTGCTTTAGCCCGCACCCCCGCTGCGGAGGCCGAACAAGAAGGCAGCCGTCTGCCTCTGGTTCCAAGCGCCCACGACGAATCTTCTTTCTTTCTTTTTCTCCAATTTTTCTCCTTCTCAATCCCCTACTCTTCCTGTCACTTTTTTTTTCTACTTCTTCATTTGTGAAATATTTTCTCTGTCGCAAAACGAATTGGGAATTGATCTGACGTGAATTTCTTAGAGCCACATTGGTGGGAGACTCGTAGTACTAGGTGACCTTTCACCCGGGGCTCGTTCCTTTATTTCGCACACCCAAAAGACGCGATGGCGGAAGACGCCCAAGGCGAATTGAAACAGCAGGGCGCGATTGAGACTGCCCACCAGGCAGCTCAAGACCCCCAGGTTGACGTCCAGCCCGAAGCGGTCGAGAAAGCCCTGCTTGACGAGACCAAGAAAGCGGGCGTGCCTGCGTTCCAATTCGACCCCAATGCGCCCCCAGAAGAAAAAGCTGCAGCTGCGCAATCAGTAGGTCGCTCTGCGCTCACATGGTGCCTATATTAGAAACCAAAAATACTAACCGAGGTTGTTTTCCCCCATAGCGTCTGCCAGCTGGTTTGCCTGACACGAAACCAAAAGGCACCGCTGTCATTACGGATGCTGTAAGTTTCCTCTAATTTATATGACTAGTTCTGGTGTAGCAAGTTCTAACTGGATCCCAGGATGATGGCCCCGACCAATACGACCTACCTCCCCCAAGATCGGCGACGGACCTTCTCAAGAACGGGGGTGCAGCGACTCCGGAAAAGCAAGAAGAGGGCAAAGAAGCAGATGATGCGCGATGGGCGCCCGACAGGACAGGCTGGGCTCCGCAATTCGAGCACCAGAGAACCAAAGAAGAAGACGAAGAAGGCACACTATTGGACCACCAAACTGTTTTAGAGGGCAAATTGGACGACAAGTTCTTCGGAGGTGAGTCGGCTCATACAAGCAATCGATTTTGCAATTTTCTGTGGGAGGCTGACTTGGATTTTCTCCTAGATTGGTATCACAATGCCGGTATCATCGTCTTTGCCTGTCTAGGGTCCTGGCTCATCGCTGTCTTGGGCGGAGGCCTTGCTTGGATCTTCATCGTCATGGCAGCTTGCAGCACGTACTATCGGACCTCGATTCGCCGCGTTCGTCGGAACTTCCGTGATGACATCCACCGTGAAATGGCCAAGCAACGCCTGGAGGATGATACCGAAAGTTTGGAATGGATTAACAGTTTCCTCGTCAAGTTTTGGCCCATCTATGCACCTGTTATGTGTGACACGATTATCAACTCCGTTGATCAGGTCCTGAGTACTTCCACTCCAGCGATGCTTGACAGCTTGCGATTGAAGACTTTCATCCTGGGATCTAAGCCGCCTCGATTGGAACATGTCAAGACTTACCCCAAGACCGAAGTAGACACCGTTATCATGGATTGGAAATTCAGCTTCACACCCAACGACAAAATGGATTTGACTGCGCGGCAACTGAAGAACAAGATCAACCCCAAGGTTGTCCTCGAAGTCAGATTGGGTAAGGGTGTTGTCAGTAAGGGTCTCGATGTGATTGTCGAGGACATGGCCTGCAGTGGTTTGATGAGAGTCAAGGTTAAGCTTCAAATTCCCTTCCCTCATATTGAGCGGGTCGATGTTTGTTTCCTGGGTCCTCCTGAAATTGACTACGTCTGCAAACCCCTCGGTGGTGACACTTTGGGTTTCGATATCAACTTCATTCCAGGTCTTGAGAGTTTCATCAAGGACCAGATTCACAACAACCTGAGTCCCATGATGTATGCCCCCAACGTTTTCCCGATTGAAATCGCTAAGATGTTGGCTGGAAACCCTGTGGACCAGGCTATCGGTGTTGTTGCCATTACGCTTCATGGTGCTCATCAGCTGAAGAATCCTGATGCATTTGCTGGAACCCCCGATCCGTATGCAGTCGTTTCCCTGAACCGCCGAGGCGAGCTGGGTCGTACCAAGACCGTTCATGACACCGACAGTCCGAGATGGGGCGAAACCATCTATGTGATCATTACTTCTTTCACTGATTCCCTCACAATTCAACCCTTTGACTGGAACGAATTCCGAAAGGACAAGGACCTCGGAACTGCCACTTTCCCCTTGGACAGGCTCGAAGAAGAGCCGGAGCATGAAGGTCTTTACCTTGAAGTCAAGGCCAGTGGTAGATCTCGTGGTGCTATCCATGCCGATGTCCGCTTCTTCCCCGTTCTTGGAGGTAGGGAGCTGGAGAATGGCGAGACCGAGCCTCCACCGGAGATGAACACCGGTATCGCCCGACTGACCGTCGAGCAGGCAAAGGACCTTGATGGAACTAAGAGTCTTGTTGGCCAACTTAACCCCTATGGTGTCCTCCTCTTGAATGGAAAAGAAATCCACATCACCAAGAAGCTGAAGCGCACGAACAACCCCATTTTCCAGGATGCTTCCAAGGAATTCTTGGTCACTGACCGGAAGACCGCTCGTCTTGGTCTTGTTATCAAGGATGACCGTGAACTCTTGACCGATCCCATCCTGGGTACCTACCAGATCAAGCTGAATGACATGCTGAAGTTAATGGAGAAGGGTCAGGAATGGTTCCATCTCCATGGTGCCAAGACCGGACGGGCCAAATTGACTCTGCAATGGAAGCCAGTCGCTGTGGGAGGTATCTCCGGCACTGCTGGCTACGTGGACCCCATTGGTGTCATGCGTTTCCACTTCAAAAAGGCGACTGACCTCCGGAATCTCGAAAAGATGGGCAAGTCTGATCCGTACACCAGAGTTTTGCTTTCGGGTATCATGAAGGGCCGTACTGTCACTTTCAGGAACAACCTCAACCCTGACTGGGACGAGGTGGTGTATGTGCCCATCCACAGTGCTCGCGAGAAGCTCACCTTGGAAGTCATGGATGAGGAGTCCGTGGGCAGCGACCGATCCCTGGGCTCAGTCGATCTCTCTGCCGCCGACTACGTCCACGAAAACGAAGATGGAACATTTGAGGCCGACGACGAAAAGCAGCCCATCGCTAGTGGTCTTCGCCATGGTAAGGGACAAGTTAAGGGTACTCTTCATTACACAGCCGCGTTCTACCCAGCCCTCCCTACCGTCAACCCTGAAGAAGAAGCCGAAGAAGAAAGTGCCGAAGAAGAGTCGAATGGCCAGCCCGGTGACCTCACGAGAACGAGCACCGACATGTCAAGGAAGAGCGTCGACTCCAAGCGCAAGAGCTACCATGCTAAGAATCTCAGCACTGATACGAAGGCTTCTAAACCAGCAAATGGCGTCACTAACGGAGAGGAGTCTCAGACTAACGGCCGCTCCAGCATTGACACCACTACATCCCGGCCGGCTACTAACAAGGACTCCGAAACTCAGTCCGTCAGGTCAATCAAGACAATTCCCAAGACTTATATCGGCTTGGATGACCTTGCAAAATACGGTATGTCCCTTTGCAGATTTTCGACATTGATGAGAGCTAACCCTGTAAACAGAGTCTGGATTCCTTGCATTCCAGTTCCACGAGGTTCAGCTCGCTCGTGCGAATGTACAGCTCGAGGTTTTGATGGATGATTACATGTTCCCCGCCTACCACTCGCCCAAGATTCGCTCCAAGAACCAGAAGCTCGGAGATGGTATGTCTCTTTATCCAGAGGAAAAGAAAATAAGAAGCCTAACAGATGTGTAGTTGGCGAGGCTTTCGTCCGCGAGCTTGAGTTTTCGAAGATTACGCTGCGCCTTGTCGACAAGAACGACCACAAGGATGACAGTGATGAGCACACCATTGCGAAGTTGTCTGGTGACACATTGTCTACATTGCAACGCATTTTGGTAATTACCCTTAACAATAGACAGAGCGAACATCACTGACATCTTTCAGTACACCCCCACCGAGCTTGTGCTTCGATCCAGTGAAGGCGAAATGAGCAAGGTCACCGTCAGTGCCAGATACATCCCGGTCCACATGAAGCTCGACCCCACCGAAAGTATCAACAACATGGGTACTTTGTTGGTGCATGTTCTGGATGCTGCTGACCTTCCCTCTGCCGACCGCAATGGGTTCAGTGACCCGTACTGCAAGTTCCGACTGGAGGACAAGGAAGTTTTCAAAACCAAGGTTCAGAAGAAAACACTTCACCCAGCCTGGAATGAATACTTCGAGACCCCTGTCAAGTCTCGAATTGGCGCTGATTTCCGGGTGGATGTGTATGACTGGGACTTTGGCGAGAAGGCGGACTACTTGGGTGGTACTCCTGTTGACATTGAGTCGCTGGAGCCCTTCCAGAATCATGAAGTGTCTCTGCCTCTTGATGGAAAGTCAGGAGCTGTCCACTTGAAACTTCTCTTCAAGCCGACCTACGTCATTCGCTCCCGACAAGGATCATCCACCTTCTCCGGCACGTTTGCGACGCCCGGAAAGATTGTCGGCGCTCCCGTCAAGGGAGTTGGATTCGTTGGTGGCAACGTCATCAAGGGTGCATCTTTCTTGGGACGCGGTATTCGATCGCGGTTCACCAAGGGAGATGATGCATCAAGCACCTATGAAGCAGAGGAAGCCGATGAAGGTGAGGCTGCCGATACTTTTCCGCCGCCTGCTTCAATCTTGGTTGATGGAGAGACACCTCCCAGCGCAACTCCCAACAAACAATTGGAGCACAGCCGTACCCGGAGTGTTGTCTCGCACTTTGGCGATAGACTTGGTATCGGGGGCTCCGGCAAGGGAGACTCCGGCACAGCAACGATTAGTATCGTTTCTGCCAACGGGTACCCTACTTCGACTCATTTGCGAGTGTTGATCAAAGCTGTTGGACCCAAGGGCGCCAAGGAAGTGCACAAGTCCAAGGCCATCAAGAACAACAGTGGTTCTGTGCAGTGGGATGCGTCTCACGAGACCTGTCGCGTGCACAACACAACCGCCGATGCTCAGTACCAGATCCAAGTGGTGAACCACGCCATCTTTGGCTCCGACGACGTTCTCGGAGAGACTTTGTTCTTTGTGGACGACCAAGGGTCTGTGTCTGGACAGGATAAGCCGGTCCAGATTGGGCCTGGTACAGTGAACATCCGCAGCAGCTTCTCATCGCCAGAGACAGGGTCTCTTCGGCCTGTGACCTCGCACTCGAACGCTGGAGATGCAAACTCGGAGGTGCTCGACAGCCCCGACTCCAAGAGGGGACGACGAAGCTTCCTGGGCAAGCGAAATGTCAGTGGAGCATAAATATGAATGATATACAGGTATAATTATAGTCATGATGGTGGGAGACTGGATTATGAAAACGAGTCGGGTTATGCCTTTTCTTTTTTCTCTCTTGTTTTGTTTGTTTGTGCTTTGATTTGTGATGTGAGATATCCTTGAATGGGGTTTATTGTCTGCTTAGCGTAGCGTCTCAATTGAAATGATGTTAATACTTGATTGATGTGTAATTATTACCTGGCGATGGAGATACTCGGACAGCCCTATTATTATTAATAACCGTGGACCGAACTAGAAAGGGTTATTGTTTTACGTCGGGTATAGCAAGCGGCTATTATTAGGCATGACATCTCATATTCAAGAAGAGACTATTTACTGAGGCGAACAGTATATATAGCAGAGGCGAGTGAGCAGTGTCTTACAATAGTCGTAACTAGTCTATTCGATGACCGAAGCAATTCTGGGACAGATCTGAAACATAATGAATCATGGCTGTTGGGCGTTAATTTAATCTGAATCTGGACCGTCCAGAATCCCATACCGGTCATCCTTAGTAGAAATCCTCCGTAGGAATCAGGCTAGTGTGTAGGCATTATTCCAAGATACCTACCTAACTAGTTGGATATGGTGTTGTGCATGTTTTAGCATGTCCAAGCACAGAGCACACCTTATCAAGGCAAATTGCTTGGACGCTTCTGGTTACTGGTGAAGGTGTTCGGGTGGTTACGGGTCAGGCAAGACCATGATGGAGAACCAGAACCAGATGGATTCAGGTTCCCGTATATTCCAAACAAAATTAGAATGTACAGTATCTAGCATAGCCAGCTGTCCAGGCATGCCAGGTTATCGGCAAATGAAAAAAATGAAAAAGATCGTCGAGACAATCAGGGATTGTTGCTAACTGTGTGTGCCCAATGGACCATGGGTTGCTGATGGAGTCCTCTACTGCTAACAGCTGATGGGCAAGGGCCATATAAAATTGCGGATCGGGACGATCAAGATTTATAATTTATAATGGATGCCAGGCGGAGGAATGTACTCCATGACGGTGTAGCTGTCACTGTGTCTGTAATATCTGGTTACTGGTTAGACGGGTGAGTTGAGAATCAGTCAGTGTGCTTAGCTTGTACAATATAGTTACTCTTGATCCAGCTATATTATGTCTTGTGCTACGGTGAGAGACACAGTCTAGAAGAAATTGACGGGGCAGCCAACGTGGGTCGATGGGGCACGTAATTACCAAAAAAGTCAAAGACGGGCAAGAGAGAAAAAAAAAAAAGGGGGTCCGTACGTTCAGTCGAAGACAGTCTGGAACTCGACAGTCGGACACGTTGGATTGCAGAGGAAATATACTATTAGCAAGAGAGGAATTTTTGGAAATCAGATTCTGAATGTCAGGTGGATTGGACTGGTGCATTAGTCCATCTGCAGGTTGGGAGAGGAGGGGATGGAGGGGTCCTCGTGGTGGTCTGATAGAGAGCACTGAACAGGGAAAAGAAGAATAGGAGAAGATGCTAAGAATAATAATATTACTCGTAGTAGAGATGGAGAGCTTTCCAATAGTTGTTGGATGGTTTATACTTAATATAAATCGTCGTTGTTTGTCTGGAATCTATCAAGAATGCTGTACCTGGTATTGTATGTAATACTCTCTACCACTCTACAGTCTACCTAATACCTACACTCTATAGTTAGTCTATCCAGAATTATTAATTATCTGGCTCTAGTTGAATCATATCATTATTATTAGATCTCACAATCACTAGTTTTATATCCTGTAGAACTCGTCGGTGTACTGTGCACCTACTATCAAGGTGCTACTGTAGACAGGGGAGCTCCGTATGTAACAAACGTCCCCCCACTCCTCCCTTTCCCTTCCATTATTTCCCCCCCTCAAAATAATCATAATAAAATAACAATCATCATCCATTCCTCTTCTTCTTTCCTCTCTTCTCCCTCTTCTCCTCTTCAGCTTCATCCTTCTCTTCCCCCAATCTGCCCTAGTCCAGCTTCAGGTACGTACCCCCTCCCCGCTCGTCCCTCCCTGTCGCACCAATGCAAATGACGGCAGCTTGTCGACATCCCTCCTTCCGAAGGGATCGACGCTGTCCGGCGTGGCGACTTGGACAGAACCCCTCCTGGTCCCTTTTCATCGCCTCATAAAACAAGCTTCGTGTCCTCTTTTTTCGTCCTGTCTTTCTCTTCCCCAGTCTCTTCTCGTCTTTACTCAATCTGCTGGTCCACTAACTTGGTCCTGGTGACAGTCAGCGGACTCTATCCTCGAATTACTTCCTCCCTTCTGTCCTCTCCCCTCCAGTTCAGGAGATATACCTATCACAATGGCCTCCGCTTTGCCTTCCCACCTCAAAGCTCCTGCCAGCGAGACCGCCAATGCTGGCTCGTTCGGTAAGCACCATGGCAAGTCTCAGTCTCACATGGTAAGTCCGCAATCACCCAGCGCGGTCCCCGTGCTCTCTCCTTCCCCCTCCCGTCGGTCGCAAATACTACAGCAAGTCAAATGGGATCATGGCGTGTCAGTTCCGCTGTTGCCTGGTTTGTCGCGGTGTTCAAGTCACTACAAGATGGTGCTTTCCATTTGGGTGGATTCAAGTCGCAATTGCCTCGTGATGCTGAAGCTGCACTCGCTGTTGTCTATTTATCCCCTTCCCCAATGCCTCGAGGGTGCTCCCACATCCATCGAACCCGCAGTCTTTGGAGTGAATATTTGTGCATGCTTTAGTTCATTCTACAATTTTCACTCTTTCTTTTTGCTCATTTTTACCATTTGCATCGATCGCACTTCCAATGATTTCTCCCAGCTTACTGACACGGTCCCGTTTTGTGAAACAACAGGCTTTCGAGAATGCCTCCACCAGCGTTGCTGCTTCTCAGATGCGCAATGCTCTGAACGCCCTCTCCGAGACTGTCCCTGACCCCAATGAGAAGAAGCGTTTCGAGGCTGAGATGGACAACTTCTTCGCCCTCTTCCGCAGATTCCTCAACGACAAGGCCAAGGGTAACGAGGTCAACTGGGAACGTATCGCTCCCCCTCAGCCCTCGCAGGTTGTTGACTACGGTGACCTGGGTGCTGAGGCTAATGTTGAGTTCCTCAACAAGCTGGCTGTTGTCAAGCTCAACGGTGGTCTCGGTACCTCCATGGGTTGCGTTGGCCCCAAGTCCGTCATTGAAGTCCGCGAGGGCATGTCTTTCCTGGATCTTTCGGTCCGTCAGATCGAGCACTTGAACCGCACATTCAACGTCAACGTGCCCTTCGTTCTCATGAACTCTTTCAACACCGACCAGGACACCCAGTCTATCATCAAGAAGTACCAGGGCCACAACGTCGATATCATCACCTTCAACCAGTCTCGTTATCCCCGTATCATCAAGGACTCTCTCCTCCCCGCCCCCAAGAGCTTCAACGCCCCCCTCCAGGACTGGTACCCCCCCGGTCACGGTGACGTTTTCGAGTCCCTGTACAACTCTGGCACCCTCGACAAGCTCCTCGAGCGCGGTGTCGAAATCCTCTTCTTGTCCAACGCCGACAACTTGGGTGCCGTCGTGGATCTCCGCATTCTGCAGCACATGGTCGACTCCAAGGCCGAGTACATCATGGAGTTGACTGACAAGACCAAGGCTGACGTCAAGGGTGGTACCATCATTGACTACGAGGGCAAGGCCCGTCTTTTGGAAATCGCCCAGGTTCCCAAGGAGCACGTCAACGAGTTCAAGTCTATCAAGAAGTTCAAGTACTTCAACACCAACAACATCTGGATGAACCTCCGCGCTATCAAGCGTGTTGTCGAGGATAACGAGTTGCAGATGGAGATCATCGCCAACGAGAAGTCGATCCCCGCCGACAAGAAGGGCGAGGCCGACCAGGCTATCTACCAGCTCGAGACCGCCGTTGGTGCTGCCATCCGTCACTTCACCAACGGCCACGGTGTCAACGTCCCCCGTCGTCGTTTCTTGCCTGTCAAGACTTGCTCCGATCTCTTGCTGGTCAAGTCAGATCTCTACCGTCTTGAGCACGGTCAGATGAAGATGGACCCCAACCGCTTTGGTGGTGTTCCTGTCATCAAGCTCGGATCTGACTTCAAGAAGGTATCCGACTTCCAGAAGCGTATCCCCAGCATCCCCCGCATTGTCGACCTCGACCACCTCACCATTACCGGTGCTGTCAACCTGGGCCGCAATGTTACCCTCAAGGGAACAGTTATCATTGTTGCTACTGAGGGCAGCACGATCGACGTTCCTCCGGGCTCTGTGCTCGAGAACTGCGTCGTCCAGGGAAGCTTGAGAATCTTGGAGCACTAGATGTGCGGTTTGTTTTGTGTTTCTCCACCTTATTTTCCTTAATCATTTGTAATGTCTGTTTGTTATTTGAGCTCCCTTTTCATCCCCCCCCCTGCGTCGATATCGACAGGGGGAGCGCTTGATGTATGGGTTAATAGAAATCTGTCAAAGCGGAGTCAGCTGCTATGGATTTGGTCTTCTTGAGATATCTGTGTTGAATGTCTGGGAGGCGCATTCACGGCAATGGGATTCCTTAGGGTGTGCTACAAAACATTATTCAGTAATTGAGCACCTTATTTTTTAATTCTCTTCACTTTAATCGAACCCTGGAGCGATGCCCAGGCGATAAATGCGGGCGGGAATGTCTACATTTCTGTCCCGGTTAGTGCTAGAAGTAGATCGTTTAATATCAAGTGCTTCATTCTATATTTTACCCTGTTTATTTGTTTATCATACACAATCGTCATTGTCCAGTACCTGGATCACGTGGAGCCGCTGTTTGGCTCCGGGGATAGCTTCCGTTCACACCTAGTGAAGTCTCGAAAATGTTCTCTGCCTGAATCCTGCTGCAAAGATGGCCTCAGATGTCGAGGCTGTCTGGGCTCCGAAGTCACTTACTTTGTTCTTCATTTGAATTGGAAAATAAGGCCACAGGGCATTGCCTCGTGCCTGTCTATCAAGCGGTGGAGGGGCGGACCTGGTTTCCCCAAGGTAAAGCCTCCAACGTAGTCTGTACGTCATCCACAGGCAAAACATACAGAGGGCCTTTAGAGCCTCGAACATTCGCCATCATGTTTACCAGGCCTCTTTATCCGTATGGGTTGGTGGACGTACTGCTCTTTCATTATACGGCAGGATAATAAATTTGGCATCTGGACACAATCTTCTCATATAAACTCTACGGTCGATACTGTGGACAGGGGTCTTTTCCTGTCCCTATCCATGTCGCGACATGAATGATCCGACGCAATATCGCCAGATTGCGCCTGGGCCCTCCCCGACATCTGAAGGGAGTCCACCGAGAGAAAGACATCGAGGTCAGACGAGTCCGTGGAAGAAGAGGGTTTCTACGGCCTGTTTGGCGTGTAAAAAGTCCAAGCGCAAGGCAAGTTACTATCTAACTTTTTTAGGAGCGGTTTGGACCGTTTGCTCTGTAATGGAGAAGGGAGAGATGTCTTGACCTAACTAGGAGATGATAGTGCTCCGGTGTACCACCTTGTGATAACTGTCGCGCCTTTAACCGGGTGTGTATCTTTGATGAATCATTAGACCAACGGCGTCGGGTTGCAGCGAAGAGGACCGCTGATGAACTGAACTATCATCGGGACATGCTGAATGATCTGTTCAAGGTTATTCGCACGTCGGATGAATCGCAGGCTCTCAAGCTGCTGGACCTTATCCGTAAGAATGGCTCTGCAGAAGAGATCCGGGCGTACATCGACGAGACGTTGGCTGGCATCGAGGGCACGGATAGGGGTGATCAAGAGACGGTGAGCAAGCTGGAGGATATCCGGCGAACGATCAATGTGGAAGGAGCGGGCCCTTCGTTTCGTCGGAAAGTCATGGATATCAATTACCTCTGCGAGGAGGCGCCTTATAAAGTCCCCGCTAAGCCGTGGACGACGGTGACGGAAGATGATGACCTTGTGTCTCATCTTGTGTCTTTGTATTTCACTTGGGATTACCCGTTTCATGCTTTTCTTGATCGTGATGTCTTTTTGAAGCATATGGCAATTGGTAACCCTGACTCGGAGTTTTGCAGTCCGTTCCTGGTCAATGCTATTCTTGCAAATGCCTGTGTAAGTTCTGTTTGCTTTTGACGGGCTTCACCGTCATGGTGTGTGGTCATTCAATAACAGTTGCCTTGCAGCATTTCTCGGAGTTCTCAGAAGCATATGTCGTTCCAGGAGACATCGTGACAAAAGGTGCTGATTTCCTCGCCGAAGCCGAGCGTTTGAAAGACCAGGGCCATGCAAGACTTAGTCTGGCTTCGTTGCAAGGGATACTCCTTTTGTATGAAAGGTTTGTACTCCCCGGTGTTTATATTCACGTTACTGACCTGATGACTATCAAGGTACTCTATATCTGGAAATGACGACCTTGGCTATATTATGCTCCATCAAGCCATTCGTGCCGGCGAGTCTCTAGGATTGATTGGCCCTAAAAGAGTCCGATTGAGTCCAGAGGAGCTAACGGAAGATATGGAAACTTCCGTCAAGCGGACAGCTTGGGGTCTGTTCCATGTTGATACGTGAGTTAATCGCGATTATCTTTGTCTGCATGTCTAATCTTGCTGGGAAACAGCGTCGTCCATACTGGGTTTCTTAGGCCTACTCTGATCGACAAAGTCAATACAAGTCGGATGGATAGAAATTTATCGGACGAGAGCGCTCTTTGGGTTCCTTATCCATCCCATCGAGCTTCAAGGCCGTCCTACCTAAGTCAATACTTCGACGAGTCGTGTAATGTTTGTGAAATCGCAAGAGATATGTCTCACAGTCTTTTTACGGATGAAGAACGTCCGGCATCGCCTGCTCGCCAGCGCCAGGTCAAGGAGGATCTGTATGAACGACTTCGTCGGTGGCATGGTGCGTTACCGGATATCTTTGATCTGGGTCGCAAACCGCCACCGTACATAATTCTGTTGAGGTGTGTTTCTCCAGTTTGAATAAAAAGTCTGATGGGAAATATAGTTGCTGACGTGGGACCAACCATGGCACAGAATGCGATACCATACTTTGGTTATCAACTTGTTCACTTGCTACCCGGACGATGACGTTTCAAGCGCAGTATCTGAGGCTCCTAAGACACCTGAGAGCCAACCAGCACAGAGTCCTGTCACAAAATACAATGTATGGGAAATTACGCAGTCTGCTGCCCGTGGAATATCCGCTCTTGCCCGTCTACACAGACGGGAGTATGGCATGAGTCGAGCCCACCATTTTGCCATGTACGCCATCAACCTTGCATTGTTCACAATGCTCGAGCAGGAGTCATTCGATATTCTGGACTCGGATTTCTTATCGCTTGCCAGTGCTTTCTCGGTCATTGCCAGCCGGTCCACGCTGGGACGAAACTTGTTCCATATCTTTCGACAGTCTGTCCGGGCAAAATCTCAGAGTAAACGGATTCGGGAATCAAGCGCAGTCTCCGACGAGCTCAAAGAATTGTTTGACGAAGAGTCCACTGCCCCGGGGAGAACCCGTTGGGATGAATATGCGGAGGGTCTGCAGAAACTGAACCAGGATGAGCGTTACCATGGAATTGGAGCTGAAGGAGCGCACGGTCTGCAGGAGTATCCAGGGATGGGTTTATTCGACATGCTCGATCGGTATGAAAGCTTGAGCTTGGGGAAAGATGAAATCGTGCCAGAGAGACATAGGCATGATCCATGCTAATTCCGATTCGTCGATGATATTTCCCATTCGTGCTACCGCGTAATGTTCCTTTTTTGACCCGTTGTTTTTTTGACTTTATCCCAGCCGCTGGACAGTTATCACCCCGGTATCGTCGTGATATGAAATGATGATGGCGATTGATTGATAAAATTTGTAAATGGATAGGGATGGGCTGGAGAATTATGAATATACCATTTACTACGGTCGCATGATTCCAGACTACTTTGACGACGAAAGATGATCGATGCTGCTGTTCCGCGGAAGAAAGAACCTGGTTTGACGTCAAACGCGCGGAATATCCCCACCGCAGTGGCGAGCGCCTTGAAGCTCAGCTCAAGCTTATTGCTTTTCTGACCTTATGACCCTCCATGGGAAAAGGTGACACACAAAAGGGAATTTACTTTTTATTTCAAAAAGAAAAAAAAAAGAAAGAGGTAGGTTGAAAAAGCAGAAGAACGAAGAAAGAGAAATCACGCAGACACTGTCATGTGTTTGTCCCCCGCATGGAATCCGGCTTCTACCTATCTGCTAGACTCGACTGCGACGCCAACTCATCCATGTTGTCACCATGGACGGCTATCCCGCATACAATCCCAACGGCAATAAAAACGATTCGACGGACCTAGAACCTCAAGCGGATTTGGGCCGGCCATGGGGAATCATTCTGAGTCCAGAGCCCCAGATCCCAACAGACAGCAGCGCTCGCACGAACCCCTACGTCACAGCAACGCAGGAAAGACCCTTTCTGCACTCCCGCATGTCATCCACGTCGTCGGCATCGCAAGAGAACCAAAATGCGACAAAAGTCGCAATTCCTCGAGCCACCCACTACGATACCACATCTCGTCGCCGGTCAGCCCGGGCGTGTGAGCCTTGTCGACAGCGGAAGGTCAAGTGCGACGGGAATAGACCCATCTGCCAACAATGCGCGAAATATGATGTGATGTGTTCCTATATCGACGTGAAACGGGTGAGAGAGCAGAAGCAACTCAAGACCTTGACGAAGAAGGTCGAGCGGTATGAGGCATTGCTGCGGGATTTGGAAGCGGGCGTTGACGCCGGTGCGGCGAGACAGATAAGGAGGACTCTAAGGGTTGCTCATCCTTCCTAGCTTTCTGTTTGTTTTGTTGGACAATAGCTAATATGGAGTGTTTTACAGCCCAAAGTTACGCAGGAAATCAAGCAATCTCAGGCCCAGGACGACGGCGAGGAATCAGATTCATCCGGTTCGTCTGTCGCATCGCTAGAGGCAATCGATTTAGTCGAAGAAGATATCAATCGCAACGAAAAATCCAGAGCGGCTGGGTATTTTGGCAAGAATTCAGAGGTCGCGTGGATGCAGAGGCTGGAGGATGAGGCAGAACATCGCAGTCGACAGGGTGATGACCCGTTTGGGCCTGAGGGCCAGGGATTTGACGAACAACATCAACAGCAACAGCACCAATCGAGGAATGACATCCCCATCGCGATGATGAGCTACCATCTGGACGATCTAAATATCCCCCTTGTGGACCAGGCCGACCCCTATGATTTGCCGCCCAAGGAGCTGGCGGATCGTTTTTTCGCGGCGTATATGCATTCGGTGCATCCGTCTTTTAACGTCATTCGGAAGGCGACGTTTACATCACAGTACCAGAAGTTTTTCAGTCAGCCATCCCAGCCGCCGCGCAGGTGGTTGGCTATTTTGAATATGGTATTTGCTATTGGGTGTCGATATTGCCGGCTCGATAATGATGACTTTGGCGATGGGGATTATAATGATCTGGTGTACCTGACTCGAGCGAGCAAGTTGGCTTTAAGAGGAAGTGTGCTTTTTGAACATCCGGATCTTCAGCAGGTTCAGGTGGAATTCCTGGTGGCGTTTTATTTACTTGCGATGGGACAGGTTAATCGGTGAGTTGGCTGTGTTTACTTTTATACTCCATCTTGATGAAACTGACAATGCAGCGCATCGAAAATTTCCGGAGTAGCGTTTCGATCAGCTATATCACTTGGAATCAACCTTCGCTTTGTCGATGGGCACACGCATTACGCTGCAAAGGAAGCCCGGAGTCGTCTCTGGTGGTCTATTTACGCTCTCGAACACCTGATAACCGCCACCACCGGTCGAGTCTCGTGCGTCGGGGAGGGCCTTGGGTCCGTGTCTGCACCGCTCCCATTCGAAGAAGAGTCCTTTCACAAGCCTGAAGTCCAATCTCTGATCAATGATCAATCATTACGAGAGAATCGCCTGAAATCAACCATCTTCGAAACAGAACAGGAGACCAAATCTAACGCGGAGTGGCTGGCGACGTGCGAGCCCAACCCATCCCTGTTCTTTTATTACACAATCGACCTCGCCGTCATCACCCAAGCAGTCATCAACCAAGTCTACAGCATCCAGGGATTACGCGATCGACACTTCCAACTCGACCAACGCATTCAGAAATACTCCTCAAAACTGGATAGCTGGCTATCCAAGATCCATACCGCGTACCGATTCACCTCTGTCCCGAACGATCCAACAAACGACCAATTCGCGCTCCCACCATCATTATCCACCATGCCAGAAACCCAGCAATACATCCGCGAACGCGTCAGCCTTGCCATACACTACTACAGCGCCCGAATCACCCTCTGCAGACCCTGTCTCACCCACAACCACAGCCACCAACCGCGATCCAATTGCTCCTCCCCATCGGCCACCTCCGACCACCACCAAAGCACCCGATCCCGACACAGACACGACATGGCCCTAACCTGCCTCCGCTACGCCTGCTGCCTCATCTCCATCCTCCCCAACGAACCAGACCCCACATGGCTCATCCACGTCTCGCCCTGGTGGAGTCTTCTCCACTTCCTCGTCCAAGCCACCACGGTCTGTCTATTAGGTTTCTCCAACTGGCCTTCCCCTTCTACCATAGCCCCAGAAGAACAACAGCAGCAACAGCAACAGCCCTTCTTACACCCCCCGCCGCAGCTGGAGGTATCGACCGTCGTGACACAGACGAAGAAGGCTTTGCGCTGGCTACATCAGATGGCGGGTGCGGATGCCGCGTCTCGGAGGGCGTTTATCCTGTGTAACAGTTTTATGAGACGGATTGCACCGAGTTTGGGGATTGATGTCGATGATTTGCCAGAGGTGGAATCTTTGCCGCCTTTGAAGGGATTTGTTGATGGTGAAGTTGACGGTGAAGATAGTATTGATAGGGCGATTGAAAGTTGATTTTTTTGGATAATTTAACTATATAGTATTCATGAAAGCGTTATGGAAGCTCATGTTCAAATTGATAGAAATGAATAAGCTTATTTATGGTTCCATCAGGCAATTTCCACAGAATAATACATAAATGCAGCCAAGTGAAAGCGTATATTAGAAAAATAGCCATCATTGATATCTGGTACAAGATGAATGCAATCCGTATCCACTATAATACCTACCTAGTACGCTCACAAACAAAAGCCTATAAATATGATATAGCATTGATAGCGTAATCCCACAAAACAAGAAGGGAAAGAAAATATAACACGTGAAAATACATATAACACAACAAGCTGGTAGGATGCAAAGGATGCAAATGCTGCTAAGGAAAAATAGGGCTTAACACATCATTATAAAGTGACAAGAACGAGAAAGGGGTAATAACTAAAAAGTAGATGCTCGAAATACGGACATATGGGGGAAATAATATTGCATGTGAAAAAGCAGAGAAAAAAAATCAATAACAGTTCGCCTCCGATCAACTCATTGAAGAGAATATTAATAATACCTTGTCCGATGGAAAAGGGAAAGGAAAGGAACCCAATAACTCCGTTCCAGGGTTGAATTCTCGTTAAATCATTTACTTCAGGTGTTCAATGACCATTCACATCCGTTGAGGCATTTGGTGATGCATATGTTGCGGCAGGTGTGGAATCTGCTGTGGAATTGGCTGCGGCATTTGCTGCTGCATATGTTGTTGGATCTGCTGTGGAAGCTGTTGCGAGATCTGAGAGAGCTGCTGGACCTGTTGTGGCATTTGCTGCTGTACTTGTTGTGGCACTTGTTGTTGTACTTGTGGCATTTGGTGTGGAATTTGTTGCGGCAGCTGTTGAGGTGGCATCTGTTGAGGCATAGGGCAGGCACGCTTGCGCGATTCCTCGTCCTCTGGCGGACCCCGTTTCTGGGCTGGGTTCATTGCCATAGCGTCCATAGCTTGATTCCGTGCTGCCACATCCGCTTTCCGCGGGCGTCCACGAGGCCGACCAGTGCCCGTCGGTTTAGTTGAAGCTGGCTTTCGCGGGGGCTTTGATTTGGGAGTCGAATCACCCACTTCGGACTTCCGAGGACGCCCGCGGCGTCGTTTCTGTGGGACCACACCATCTGGACCAGTCTCAGGAGCAGATGTTGGGGCAGGAGCAGGAGGACCAGGCGCAACGCCATTAATGGCAGGAGTGGATGATCCTGATGCAGGTGCGGGTTCAGTACCAGATTTGGATGCTTGAGCACCATTGGCCTTTGCTTCCGATTTTCGTGGTCGCCCTCGACGACGGGGAGTCCCAGTGTTCGGGCCGGGATTCGGTCCTATGGCGTTCGAGGTTGGCCCTGATTGCGTTGATCCGTTGGATTGCACCGCGCCGTTGGCCGGCGAGGAAATTGACTTTGGCGGTCTCCCACGTTTCTTCTTAGTGGCAGTTTCCTCCTCGACAGGTTCTAGCACAACCGGTTCTGCTGCGCCAATAGTAGAAGGTGTTGATGAGGGACCGGGATGTTGATGTTGTGGTAATATTGTATGCTGCGGTTGCTGTTGCCGTTGTGCCTGCTGCTGCACCTGCTGCTGGGCTTGTTGCTGGGCTTGCTGCTGAGCGTGTTGTTGCGCTTGCTTCTGTGCTTGCTGTTGCGCCTGCTGCTGGGCTTGTTGCTGAGCTTGTGCCTGCTGCTGAGCTTGAGCCTGTTGTTGTTGTTGTTGTTGCTGTTGCTGCTGCTGCTGTGCCTGCTGCTGTGCCTGCTGCTGTGCCTGCTGCTGTGCCTGTTGCTGGAATTGATGTGGTTGGTATTGATTTTGTTGGTGTTGATATTGAGGCTGCTGGTGATACGGCTGCGGTTGGTGTTGCTGGTACTGCGTCTGAGGCTGGCGTGAGTATTGAGGCTGTTGTGGTGATCGCTGATACTGCTGTTGCTGGGTTTGTTGCGGCTGCTGCGACTGCGGTTGCGGCTGTGGTTGATACTGAGACCGCTGCTGCTGCGCTTGGTAATGAGTCTGTTGCTGCGGTGGCTGGTATTGGGGCCGTTGCTGCTGCTGCTGATATTGAGATTGCTGCTGCGCTTTGTACTGAGGCTGTTGTTGCGATTGGTACTGCGTCTGCGGCGGTTGATATTGAGCCTGCTGCTGTGGTTGATAGTGAGACTGCTGTTGTTGCTGCTTTTGCTGTTGCTGTTGTTGCTGGTGCTGTTGTTGTTGATGCTGCTGCTGTCTTGCGGCCAACAGAGGAGACACAGCTGTAGGTGTAGACGCAGCATGGTGTACCTGAGTACTTTGTCGGTGCTGAAGTTGTGGCGACGAGAGATTTATCGCATGAGCATGTGGGGACAACGATGCTTGAGGGTTCATAGCAGCATGCGGACGGAAATTTGGGATTGGATTGATATTCCTTTGCAAGTTCTGTATAGACATATACGGGTCCTTTAACTGGCCCACCGGATCCGAATTTCTAGACATGAGGTCCGCAGATCCCTGAGCCTGAAAATGACTAGGAAATGGACTAAAATTCGCACCCGCTGGCAGTCCAACCAAAGGCCCAGAGGATGAGGGTGCCATCTTTCGAAGATCTGGGGAATGCGAAAGACTTGGCTGCGGCTGAGCGCGAATTAGAGGGCTGTTGTTGGAGAGGCCATTGCCATGGTGGGCATGATGCGTCGGCGCAGAGCCCAATGATGGGGATTGCAGATGTTGTTGTTGATGTTGAGGGTGCGCACTCTGCTGTTGCTGATGCTGAGGGTGCTGAGGGTGCTGAGGGTGAAATGCAGGTCCCCCGTATCCCATCATCTTGGGCGATTGATTATTTCACCAATAAGATCACCGCGAATAACAAAGGAGAAGCTGCGATGTTGTCAAGACATGTGACCACCGCGTCTACGACTGACTGACCAGACACGGTAGTTTTCTGGCAGAAACAACAAAACGATTCCAGACAATTAATGAAAGTGGTAATCAAAGTAGTTTTGTGAACACAGGAGCAACAAAAAGACGCGTTTCTATGATTGCAGCCGTGTAAACTGGGAGGACTTGGAGCCCAACCCGTTGGAGGCCTGAGGCTGCGCTACGGCAGCTGGGATAATCCTACCGCGCAATTCTTGGGGGTGAGGAAAAAAGGGAAGAAAATATAAAAAAAAAATGAGGCGCCTCCACGACCAATGCGTGGTGTTTCGAAGCCAGTGAAATGCACAGATTGATTGCAGATAAAGGGAAAGACGAGAAAAATCAACCTGTGGGAGTTTTATTGATGGAAACAGCGCTGGAGATGGCCAAGAGGATGATTTGTTTGGGGATCTGGAGATGGTCGGTTGCTTCGAAGCGTTGTTCTTTTTTTTTTTTTTCCTTTCTCTCTTTTTTTTTTTCTCTCCGCGTCACGTGAGCCGTCACCACACTGACCACTCACCACGCAACAAGTGGTTTTTTAGAGGATTTCAGCACAGCCTGTGAAGATCGTATAATGGTCGTGGAGGAATCAAAATGGAAGATGAAGATAGCAAAGCCAGGAAGGCCTACAGAACGAGGGATGCTTGGATGGGGTGCAGAGCAAGCAGCAAGATGGATTGTCTATTTTTATTTGGTTCCTGCGCTAAAATCTGGAGGATTAATTATTATTTTATTTTATTTTATTTTTTATTTTTTATTTTTCGAATATTTATTTTCTTTTTCTTTTTTTTTTCTGACAGCAAAAAATAAAAAAGACCCTCGGTTATGATGTCACATCTCCTCGTCTGGGGATTATCAAGACAATTTTCATTCTCAGAAAATTATTGAAAATGAAGCCATAACAAGGAGGCTCATCGTCTATCCAGTTTCTTGCCTGAAGACAGCCTCACATCAGCCTGGAGGTTGCTGACGCTGCCCAAAACGGAATAGCGCCTGGGAGAGCGCAGCTATCGCCAACTGCCAACTCCCTTCATCTCATCAACCCATCGCGATTGTCTAAAATGCAGGCTTCTGGAATCTGCGGTGTCTAGATATGAAGATCAGTGGATATCCTCATCTTCAGCTTGTCGCTCCTGATGGATTTTCATAAAGAAGACGTGTGCAGAAGCGACCGCTATCCTGAGCCACCGACAATGACAGCTCTGTGAGTATCTGTCGCCAATCCTCTGGACTCGCACATCGATTAAGATGACTGACGATTTGGAAAGATGCAGCAAATAGCATAATCGAGCGAAAGACCGACTAGCCTTCTAGTATACTGTCACAATCTGCTCCGTATGCACAAAAGCGCCCAACTCAATGCCGACACTTTGACTGGCTGGACTGGCAAGATATGGACCCAGAACTGAATGACAGGATGGATGGTTTACAGACGATGCTTCGTGGGGATTCTTGATAGCTTTATCGACTCCATACTCCATACCCGACTAGCCTATCTCGTTGTCTGAAGGACACGGCAAATTGGAAATAGGATACTGCGTGCAGGTAGCGGATACTATCCACTACTATCCCGATTGACGACAAGGTGACAGGCTAGGGATTACCAGCACTGCGATCGTCACTTTGCAGACTCACGCTCAACCTTGCAGGGATTGTTGGAAAGAATCACTTTCGATTTCCCCGAATCAGAGAAATCCACGACAAAAAAACTTTTGCAAGTGCATTTTTAGAGTTGATTGCCGCCAGGTGTGTTTTTATGGCTGAGGAAACTTACTACGATTTTCTAGACAACTGTCGTTCTATATCCACTCGAGACATATTGGTTTTTTCCAGCAATATGAAATGCGGAGAATGCCTAGCCAATGCATTCTCTAACTAGCATTATGTGGAACCCACTTTGATGCATCATTGTTTGAGAATATGCACCTCTTCCCTCCCATATCACAAATTAGAAACTTTTATAATTTAATTTATGCCATTTTGGTCCTATGAGGTCTAATATTTTTGGTATACTAAATACCTGGTCTTCATATTCTGGATAAATAGAAAAATATTCTATGAGAAACAAATGCTTAAATGAGCCATGGATTACCGCAGAATGAGCGCTGGCATACGTCAAAAACAACTCCAATATACTACCAATATGGGAACGATCAGACAGGAAAGCCAACTATCAACAGGAAGCGATCTCGGCTCATTTTTCTTCAAATCCCAATCTTTTCTCTTCTGGAATGGCAGCACCAAAAGCCTCAGGAACCCCTCTAGCACTACCCCCAAACATCGACCACGCATCCTTCACCGAGTTCATTACTCTCGCAACTGCCATCGTCAGCCAAGATGATATACAAGTAATCGAATCCCACAACCAGCTCCAAGACGGATCCTACCACAACAATCCCCACAGCCACGACCCCCACCACCTCCTAGACAAAGACCACATGCTCGCGTCGGCCGTAATATGTCCCCATTCTGTACCTCACATCCAATTAATCATCAAACTAGCCAATCGCTTCCGGGTTCCGCTCTGGCCGACCTCCGTGGGGCGGAATTTAGGTTATGGAGGAGCGGCGCCGCGATTGCGGGGAAGCGTGGTGCTGAATTTGGGGAAGCACATGAATCGCATACTAGAGGTGAATGTGGAGGGGGCTTATGTGTTGCTGGAACCGGGGGTGACGTACATGGATCTTCACCAGTATTTGGTTTGGAATGGGCTGAGGGAGAAGTTGTGGATTGATGTGAGTTCTTGATGCAGTAGATCTGATATCCTGGGCTAATGTGGGATAGGTGCCTGAGCTGGGAGGCGGGTCTATCTTGGGAAATGCCGTCGAAAGAGGAGTCGGATACACCCCGTATGGAGGTAAGTCGTGATGCGGTCGCCCCGAGCAGAAGGCCTTACAAAAACCAGACCATTGGATGATGCACTGCGGGATGGAAGTGGTTCTGCCAACGGGCGAATTACTTCGTACTGGAATGGGAGCGATGCCAGAGCGAGATTCGTCTGGCGATGAGAAAACACGACCTGATGAAGAACCGGGAAATAAATGCTGGCAACTGTTCCCGTACGGCTATGGGCCTTATAATGACGGTCTTTTCTCCCAGAGCAATTTGGGGATCGTGACGAAGATGGGAGTTTGGGTGAGCGTTCCTGGAATTGGAGATGAAGATATGACTTTGCAGCTAATAGCGGTGCATCGCAGTTGATGCCGAATCCAGGAGGCTTTCAGTCTTATCTGGTTACCATACCTAGGGAGGAGGATCTTCACCAGGCTGTTGAGATAATCCGACCACTACGAGTCGTAAGATTATCTTGGCATGTAGAGATGGGGGTATTAGCTAACAACCAACAAGCAACTCGTCCTGCAAAACGTCCCAAGCATTCGCCACATCCTACTAGACGCAGCGATGATGCGCAACAAGTCCGAATGGACATCATCCACCAATCCCATCGACGATGAGGGCCTAGACGAAATTTCCAAATCACTCAATCTCGGACGATGGAACTTTTACGGGGCGTTATATGTGCGAGTATAGAATCCATCCAGCCAAGCGTACCTAACAATAGCTAGGGCCCAGAATCCGTCCGAAACAACCTCTGGCAGATAATCAAACAATCCTTCTCTGCGATCAAAGGCGCAAAATTCTACTTTCCTGAGGATATCAGGGAGCATTGCGTTCTCCACATTCAGAATTTGACACTCCAGGGTATCCCGAATAATGAAGAATTGAAATGGGTCCAGTGGCTTCCCAATGGGGCGCATGTGTCTTTCTCGCCGATTAGCAAGATCTCAGGAGATGATGCGCGTTCGCTATACTCTATCGTCAAGAGGAGGTGTAACGAGGCCGGGTTTGATTACATCGCGACATTCACTATCGGGATGAGAGAAATGCGTATGGCAATCCTGACAGTACCCCAAACAAGCTGACAAGACACAGATCACATCCTCTGCATAGTTTTCGACCGAGAAGACCCCATAATGAGAAGAAAGGCACACCAGCTAATCAAGACCTTAATTAAAGACTGCGCGGCACACGGATGGGGTGAATACCGAACACATCTAGGCCTGATGGACCAGATCGCTGAAACGTATAACTGGAACGACAACGCACTGATGCGATTCAACCAGACGATCAAAAACACACTCGACCCGAATGGCATTTTGGCTCCGGGGAAGAGCGGTATATGGCCGGCAGTTTATGATAGAAACAAATATAAAATGTAAATATGGATGGTATTCTCTGAACCTGTAGATTGTAATCAAAGCATCTCTTGATACACATAATATTTAAAAAAAAGGGTATAGAACAAACACAAAAGATCCTGAGGAATATAGGTATATACATGATAGATGTCATGCAAGGTTTGACCTCTTCTTCGCCTCCTCTTTGGCCTTTAGATCAGCCAAGGCCGGCTCGACGAATAACTTCCCAGATAGCACACCCATGATTGTCGGGATACTGACAGCTATCCACAGGATCAGCACACATAGCGAGAGAATCTGAGATAGCACAATTAGCCAGAAAGCCCCATGATTATAAATACTGGTAGTGGGAGACGTACGGTACCAAGCACATTAAAAAACGCCGAAGGCATCTCTACCCCCATCTGACATGTGCTGTTCGCATACACACCGAGCGGGAACACAAACGCCCACCAACCCATATTAAACGGGAAGGATCTACAGCGTAAAAGCGAGGCTATGGCGAAGACGAGCCAGACTAGACCGAAAGCCCAGAGGATAAGGGAAATTAGGAAGCCGATAGTGTAGAAGGTCGGACCAGCGGATGGGTGGAGGGTGTTCGTCTCGGGGAATATTCGATTGGCTATTTCGCCTAGTTTCAGGATTCTTGTATCGTGTTAGAAGAGATTCGATTTGGGTGGTGATGTAGATGGCATACACAAATGCGCCTTGGCCTAATGGGCCCAATGGTAAGAAAACGCTGACGATGACAGCTTTGGGAGGGAGTTTGTGGAGAGCAAGTCGCTGGAAATAGACCACCATGACCATCATGGCGAGCGACATTCCCATTCCCCACAGGGCGTAGCTGACGATTATGGTCCAGAGGGCATGTTGTGGGTTGGTGACGACGTCTGCCACGAAAGCACCGGTGGAGGAGGCGACGATGGAGCTAGCGATCGGGAGAAACCAGGAGGCTGTAAAGGAGGACAATGGCGCTTCGTTTCCGCGGATTGTTCTGAACATGTCGAGTTAGTGTACTGATTTATTTCTTTAACCGATAGGTTGAGACATACATCAAAAGTGGTGGAGTCAAAGTCGTCACGACCGAAACGACCGCATCGAAAATCCACAATCCCCAGGCAAAATTCCTGGTCCATTCACCCCAAGCCGGAACACAGACGTAACAGACCATATCGATGATAGTCGAAAGGCCCATGGGAAAAGTGCCGAGGAACATGGACTGAACTGGATGCATGACGACCGCCGGCAAAATCTCCGGATAGAGGACATATCGAAGGAGAGTTATAATGCATCCTATCCCGAAGAGAAGAACGTTCAGGGCGAAGATCACCACGGAAATCCAGTATAACCAGATCCCATTATAGGGGAGGGAGTTGAGGAGGACGGCCACGATTCCCGTGCCCATCGTGACCGAGAACCATCTGCGTCGACCGAGTTAGTGATGCCTTTGCGAGCGAGAATTGATATCAGACGTACGATGGCGCGAAATTACGGACGATTCTCCTCCAACCAACATCATGTTTGCTAAGTTCTGGCTGTTCTGATGAGGAATGGTGGTTTGTCTCTTTGCTGGCCATTACAAGAGAATTATCACCTTCAATAGGTTGGAATTGGTACTGGATCTGATCTGATGTGGTGACCTGGACGAAGGGATAAATGCCCTGGGAACCCCAAACTTATCAACGAGACTCTCCCTTGCATGGATGAGGATATAGATAGAGCCGATGTAAGGACATTTAATTAATATTCCTAGGACAAATATCTGGATAAGACCATCTGAAACCCCAGAAATTCGGCCGAGATGAAAGGATCGCAGAATTGAGGAGTCGTTGACGTTTGCGGAGAAGAACAACCGAGCCTACAGAGAATAGCCGGAAGGGGCTGTTTGTGTCGCTCCACATTCTCGAGACTTGTCACGGCGATTTGGTCGATTCAGTGGGGCTGCTGGGTGTATTCGGATCGAGAGTTGGTATAATTGAAGCATGAATGGATTCAGAAAGCTTGGATGGTATATCGCATCATTCGGATATCACCGTGTCAATTTCCATGGACATATTTAATAAATACAATAAAACCATCAGACCCAGTAACATTTTCATAACTCATAAAAAAAAAATCACTAAACCCTTATTTCTTCTCATCCGACTTCTGTCCTCCAAGACCTTGGACGGTATTCTTCGCGCCGTCACCCACGTTGCTGGCGGTATTTCCAACTCCTCCAGCAATGCCCGAGACAGTGTTTCCCAGGCCAGCAGTTGTGTCGCCCAATGTCTTTCCTAGACCGCTGACAGCAGTTCCTGCAGTGTTGGTAACGCCGCCGAGTCCTTTGCCTAGGGTATCAGTGACACCGCCGAGAATGCTTTCTATTAACCAGTGTTAGATATTGTCTTGGAAGCTGTAGTAGAGTGCACTCACGGTTCTGGTTGTTGTTGTTGTTATCAGACATTATGGTGATTTGGAATGCAGCAGGTAGTAGATTTGATATAGATAGTTCAATGTAATTCAAGGGTAGATAGCTGAAGATGATTGCAAGGTGACTTAACGTTTTAACGAAGGGGTTTATATATCTATCCGCGTTGACCAGAATTAGCCATGATATAATAACCCACAAAACAAGCCACCTGTGCCATCCGAGCGTCAGTTCTAAATCAGGACATTGATTGAGTCTGGAACAGCCAATGAATGGCGTAGTTAATCAACCATTGATCTCATCGGTGGAGGCCAGTGGCGAGGGTGCTGGTTGGCTGGATACACCGCGTTATACCCAGGGTAATTGCATTGTTTCAGGGGAATTTATCAGATGATAAAGCCACTGGCGTAGCCGTTTTATGCAATATAACCATTGTGCATTTATCGCCGAAGGAACCCATATATGATGGTTTGACCATGGTCCACGTCGATGGCGATGATGTCATGTCGGAGATCGGGTATCTGGATCTGGAACAGGTTGATCGGGGTATCATTCTGGGGGGATTTTCATGTGAATCATTTCCTAGTAGACTCGACTGTTAGCATTGATTATTGAAGGTAGAGACTGACAAGGATGCAATGCCGTTGTTGGCCTTAAACTATATGCAAGCTGCATGCAGGGACAAATATATTGGCCATAAACAGTCCGTCGGAAGAATTGATTATCTCCAGGCTACACAGCAGTGCATTTTAAAATGCATAGTGCCTTCGGCCTGTCTTGGTCAGATACCAGCTCGAATGAAATGGTATACTAATTCTTCCAAATGGAAGAAACCAGCTTTTCCACTCGGTATCTTATCTCGGTGGACTTCAAAGCCGGGCTCCTAGCAGACGGATGATGCCGAAGGAAATAAACGCCATGTTATCCCATCAAATCTAGTTGATTAATGGCATTGGATAACCTCTATCGTTGGTAGTATGTAATGTCAAGATATGTCCAGACAAGACCCAGGTGATCAAGATGTGTCGTTCAGCCCAGAAGATATGCATGGCAGGCATGTTTGACTAAAGAGACTTCAAGGCATGTCAGAAATGAGAGGAATAGGAATAATAAGAGTCTCATTGACAAAAACCTACCTTCGGCAAAATGTGACTGAGCTTGATACAGCCCTGGGACTCATTCAGGGCAATTGAAGTAGCTTCCCTGAATATCTGAGCAGTGGATCTGGCTTGGTGGGCTATGCTCTCTCAACAAGAAGCAAAGAAGTGAATAGAGAGACATAACACAAGCTCTCGTGGGAGAAAAAAGTTGACAGGAACACTACGCGTCTAGGCATGGCCTGAGGCACAGCCCTCGCTCCCACAACGCACTCAGCTACGCGTCTTTATTCTCTTACTCCCCTCACTCTCTCACTTCAATCTCACTCTTTCTTCTCACTGAAAGCCAAAGACACAGTATTCTGATTACAACCATACTATCTTTCTGAAAAGAACCATATACCTCGACAGTTTTTGTGGGAGTACAGGTACATCCTATCGAACTTTCCAATTTCTTACATGAGACCAATCCTGCCTGGTTCATCAACAGCCAACATGGAGCCTTTTATTCTCAAGTTGCCAGATGAGTTGCTCTATGAGGTTTTCATGTTACTTTCTGAGAGCAAGTCTATTTGGAAATTCCATGGACCAATCAAGAGAGATGAGCTTTCAGTCTCTAACATGCAAACGGTTCCACACTATCGTATCACCAATATTATACCATTCTATTCATTTCCCCTGCGGAGATAGAGACTTGGTGCCGCTGCCCTTTCGACCGGGGCTCTTTATTCGCACAATGGAAACTGCCCCCATCCTCCGTCAATTCTGCAAGATCATTTCGATTGACGTCAAGCCATCGAAGGAAAGCATAGCAGCTGATTATATGCCCCTGGATCAATTTCTTGTCGATCTTAATAACCTCAGGTCTCTGTGGATATACTTAGATATCGGGAACCCTCTGGGGGCTTTGGCCATATTTAAAGCCATTCAAAAAGAGACCTTGATTGAAATCAACTTGTGCGCGACTCCCCATACTTGGTCTAGCGTCCCAAGTAAGCAGATATCTTCATCACCTCGTGAATTTGAACGAAGACACCGCTTCGGTAATGATATTCATTGACAAAATATTTTCTATAGAAAAACAAGCCGGTTATCACAAAGTTAGACATCATATCTTTCGACCAAAGCTCACCTATTCTCGGGGAGATACTCAAGTGGTTTACTGGACTAGAAAAGTTTGAATTCAATGGTCTGGAGGAAGAGATCGACTATTTCCCGGAGTGGAATTACAAAATATTCGAACACACGCTAGAGCCGCACAAGGATACCCTCACAAGCATTACCATCACCAGTATATCTGATTACAGCGATGAGTTCTTGGACTTAACGAAATTTACAAGCCTGATTCACGTGCGACTCCCAGTCCGATACCTGGTTTTTCAATGCCCCAAAAAAGCCGTTGAGGCACTACTTGCTCCTAAGATCCAGACGATTACTATTGATTTTGATTCAGACTGGGCTGTGGGAAGCGGTCTTGAGACGGACCCAGAGGCAGACTGGATCGTAAAAAAAGAGGACATTGATTGGATATTTGTTTTTGGTTTGAGTGTCTTCGATGTGAAAGATTGTGACCTTCAAGAGATCTATATCTTCTTTCACCCCCTGCTAGGTGAAGGCACTCTTGACGAGGCAGAATGGAGTAGTTGGGACTGGGAATACCCCTGGGACCTAATGCAGGAGACGAGCGAAGCATTAGCAACACTTGGAATTGCACTCACCTATGATGAGCACACCTTATCGAGGGAAGAATTTGAGGAGTGGAAGGCCGATAGAACTAGTTTCCACTTGTACCCGGATACGGTTTCTTGATGGTATGTTGATGAGACTGCTTGTTGATATTTGTTTGTGGAAATACCATCGTCATTAAGATAAATACTAACCATCGGAATACCAGCTTCTTGAGTCAATCACTTTCGGCGTATATCCTTTCCTTGCTCAATCACCATTGCTTTCCTGTCGTTACTGGTCGATTACTCTTGCTATCGAGCTAGTCCAACACGTCGACGAGAACTTTCTTCTTGTCCTAGGTTAGCTGTGCAGTGGCCTTTACGAAAGATATAGCAGATAATCGCTCTCTTCCTGGGACCAATCCTTCAAGCTCCCTCCCCAGTCCAATCGCCTGGGAACAATTTATAGTGTCGTTCTTATCATACATATTGCGACAAGAAAGAATAATTTGCTCCCATTCCTCGGCCATCACCATTCCGTCATTTCCCGTCTGCAAGATCTACGGCAGACTCTCTTTCTCTGAGGGAAAGAAGTACATTGTCGAATGAACGTGAATTATGTGAATTGTTGAGCTCGCCATGTGTTTTTCGCTTTTCGTGTTTCATCATCCAGCATATCTTCTGTTTTCACCACCACCAAGATAGTAAGAGCCCGAAAGACAGTGTCGGCGTCTTCGACCCTTGTTTTGATTTAACTCTCTTTAGATCTCGTTTCGTTATGATGCGCTTGTTTGATCAGTCCAGTACTCGCATATGGACTCCATTGAACCAAAAACCCATTGTTAAGGTTTCAGAACCTTTTCATCTATGAATCTGTTAATGCTATACCGCACTTGAAGACGGAGGAGCATCCTGAAAAATAGGCACTCATGGTTGTCAATGACTTATGGCAAAAATCTGAAATACAACCAATAATCATATGGAGCGCAAGGTATTTGTGCGTTACTCAGATCTTTTTTTGATGTCGCCATGGTGTTTTCAATATCTTATGATGAGTATACCGCGTAGATAATTTGATAGTTGATAACCCACCTCGACGCAATGTTGAAAAGGGCTGCTTAAAAAAACCGCATAGGGGATGCAAATTACTGCCATGTGTACATTCTAGGACCAAGAAGACTTAGGTTCCATATCCAGCAAGGTCGATAATGCCTTCGTGATCATAGTCGAGCTTTGAAGGCAACTTCGATGTGATTCTGAATGCAAAGATGAATTCAAGGCACTTATAATAAACGCAAGCCAAGGACAGCCTGATCTATAAACAAAAGAACGAGAGGCATCATAAGCAATGTAATAGAGATAGAGAAAGACTCTATATAACTAGTTTCATCTTCAGAGTCTAGATAGGTCGACTTAGGGAGTTGCGGTAGAGTTGGCTGATAGTTTTGTCTTAGTATCTTACACTGCATTTCCCATCTTCTCCTGCATTCCTTTCATTCGTCGAGTGAGTGATACGTTTTCTTCATGATGATAGATCCCAACAGGATCATTGTCCCACAAAGATTGATGCTGCCCAAAAATCCCATAGCCAGGTTGCATACTGCGTGGTGAATCTTCCTACCACGACGCCCACCGAAGGGCTGATGACAGACCCAAAGTTTATACAGCAATGGCCCGGTCACACTCTTCCTTTTTAAAGTAGTCGCCAAGGATACCTGTGCCAACCAGAGAGACGATGAGAAGAGTGAAGTATCCAAGAACAGGGTGTTCACTTACGACTAGTCCAGCACTCCCTTCAAGTCCAGTTCAAAAATAGAATGCAAGTAACTTATCTTTGTTTCTGACAAGTGACAGAGAGACCAGGGTGATGGACTATCTTGTCCTGGGCCAATTATGCGGGTTTCTTGGATCATTTTATTCGAAGACAATCGTCAATGGGATCCTGTGTTGGCTCTGTCAGTATATGTTAATGCTTTATTTTCAGGACGGTTTATCATTGTCAACTTCAACTGTATAAACCGAGTCGATATCGTTTTTCTGCGGATATGCTATTGAGAAATGAACTCCGGGGATCGGATTGTGTCATCTGGAGATCAGGTCAGAGGGGGAGAGTTGGCTGATTGCGTGTTGGCTGATGCGAAGGTTCTCTGTTTGTCCAGCGGGGGTCAGTCAAAACAATCCCGTTCCAGTCATTTTTTTCTGTTCACCTTTTATCCTAACGCCTTACTTCCAGTCCCAGCACTTCAGCCTTTTATTCAAGATCAAATGCCCTATCGATCATCGAAACGGTATCTCAAAGGTCTTTATCATTGACAGCAGCCTAATTACCCATCCCTGAGTCGAATTTCTTACTCGGAACCTGTCAAGCCAAACCAAGATAGATAGGTCTAAGACCCCCTTTCGAATAAAATCTTTCTAACAAAAGCTTTCTCAAGATTATAGGACCCTACAGTCGAGATCCTAGCATCGAATCCCCATCGCACGAATGCTAACTACCTCACATCGTTTCATATGCTGTGCTTTGCCCATGGGGTTGTCACTTCTTCGCGTGTCCTAATCACGACGCTGTTCCTCTCGAATAGCAATACCATATTATGGAGAGGTTAAATACAATGTGAGTAATCGTTGGGATACAAGGGCAATCTGGCATTCATTAAGGCTTTGTCCAACTGGCTGGCTGAAGACGAAAAAGACAAGGTTATCTAAGCTAAGATGAACAGGCGACTCAACAAATCATAGGACCAACCAAATCCGATGAGATGCGAGTAAGCATTGCATCAATACTACAGATCAGACGTACTAATTCATATTGGAAACAATAGGTCGTCTGTCTCACATATCGATGCCTACGTATGTTCGAAGACTGCAAACAAGGCGCACAAACCGCTAACAACCTGGATTGCATGGCCTTCTTACAAAAGAACAGAGAATCACGTTGGAGACGCTGTTTGATATATTAACAAACTTCATCGGGATCCCCTTGTGTTATCCGGGCGAGGAGGGATATTTAGGGATGCTCCGGCATGAGTGTGATGGATTCGCCAGAGGGGATCTGCAAGAGCATCTAATTCACTTCAGGAATCAGAATTATCCTTCCCAATAATCCATCTGAAAAAAAGAATTATCTCTATCTTAAAGCCTTTTAAAATCCACCCGGATATTCAGATATGGAGAAATCAAGATCAAGGGATTGACTTGGGGAGTCACGACGCAGCTACAGCTGACGGATTTACCGGCTTTGATATCTCTGGTATCAACATACATTATACAAGAATCTATAAGGGATCGTATTGATGAAGGATTCATAAAGATAATCTAGGGCTAGCCTAGAGTAGACCATCCGACAGCAGCAATCCGTAGTCCATTTCGTCTTTCTATCATTCCCGAATTCAAGGCACCAGACGTTCCTCCGTGGTGCTTTCCATATTTCCTTTTGATAGGACGCATAGTTCATAAGCCAGAGGATAATTTTGCAGTATCTTTCTGCTTGCTAGTTCTTTTATAGACAGTTATGTAATGCATAGCAATTCCTTAGTATTCAGAACTAGGCCACAGGAGAATTGAACTCGGGTTATTAACGATATAAAAAAACAGACAGATACCTACCAATTACTCTGGAAGAGAACAGAAAGCACATGACTGGCCAGTAGGGTTTGTGTTTGTCTTTGTTTTGGCAACTCCCCCACAACGCATTCACTGCCACAACAAATTCCCAGTGTTCTCGAAATCCCTTCTGACTGTCTTCTCTCATATTCTCTTTCCCTTCCTACTTTGAAAAAAGACGCAAAGAGTGCTTTCAATGTCAAAGGAAAGTCCCGAAACGTGCGCCTCTGTCAGTGAGGCTACAATATCTGACCATCAGGAGAGTTGCCTTGTAAAGGACAAAACCCTCGAGTACGTCTTTCTCGAATCCAAACCGTCGCAGCACTAATATGTTTGACAGCCTCCATGGAGAAACAGTCAAAGTTGTTGTCAAGGGAAACCAGGCGTCTTTCTTCATCCACGAAAATTTGATATGCGCGAGGTCAGAGTTCTTCCGAAAAGCCATGTCTGAAAGCCCAACAGCAGCCCAGGAACGCGTGATCAATCTTCCCAAATGCAAGCCAGATACGTTTCAGCTTTACATACACTGGTTGTATACGGCAACTATCCCTCTCCACTCCGTGTGTACAGCTGATCCGGCATTCCCGTACGTGCTCCTTATGACAGAGGCGTATGTGCTAGGAGAAGATATATCCGACACCAATTTCAAGGACACAGTGATTTATGCTCTCCAACACCAAATCACGCGTATAGTCGCCTCTGGGTTTGACGTTGGTGAGCTTCTTTTGAAGGCGACGGTAAAGGCGTACGGAAATACCCCCGAGTCGTCCCCCATCCACCGCTTTTTGATCGATCAGTATGTTAAACAAGGGGGAGCGCAGCATTCTCGTGGGCCGGTAGAGACGGACGATATTCCAAAGGAGTTTTATATTGATCTCTCAGTGGCTCTGATCTCCACGGAAAATCGAAAACAGCCCAAACTATTCGTGGGAATGTGCCAGTATCACTGCCATGGACATGACGAACCTACCAAATGCTACCGCAAGAAGCTATTCACATCACGTTCTCCTTTGGGGCTTCCATCTGCCCCGCCAAAACACGATTTTAGCCCAGATTCGCTCGCCAAACGCAGAAAGATAGGAGGAGACTCTTAACCAACGCTTTTCGGGTATGGTATTGGAGAAGACATATCGGGATGTGGTATTTCTCTGTGTGTCTCATTCATGTTTAGTATTTCCGTATCATCAATACCAGACAGGACGGAGTATTGAATGCAAATCTATGTTTTCGGAGTCGACGAGTGCCCTGCTGATCAGTGACTGTTTTTATATTGGTACGACGAACTAGTACCTGAGCATCCCCGCCTGCCAACGTCAGCTCCATATCCTCGAGACGAGATCATCACATCCACCTCCCGATAAAGTGGTGGAGTCGTTCAAGCCGCACGCCGTTGTGGAAATTCTCCGTTTAGAGTGCTGGTTGAATCCATCGTGCTTCACGATTCTATTCGTCCGACAGGTCTAGTTTCGAAATGACTCCACCGCGCAGATACCGATTAGAGGAAGATCTGCAGTATCAAATATACATCAAACGTTGCCCCTGGGGACTATCAAATCAGTTTTATCCTGATCAAATCTCGCTTGTCCTGTGACAATGGAATCGTTCATCCAGCAGTCATACCATGGCGTTTACGTCTCCACTGGTAATGACTCGCGCAGGGGCATCTCTTGTGGAAGTCTCATATTTGTAGTCTATTTTCTCCTCATTTTGGACTCTATCCTTTTCTTTTTTTCTTGTGTACACGTTAATTCTCTACAGAGCTGGTTTCTGTGGATTTCATTCTTTGGTCTTTATTTCTCTCGTTTTACAGTATTGCATCTTCGCACATTATGCGTTTCACTCTCTTCGCTGCGCTTGGCCTTGCGCCTCTGCTAGCAACTGCCCAACTGTCTGGTAAGGTAGGACCTTCAACTTCCGCCTCTTCCAAGGCCAGCAAGAAGACCTGCAATGTCCTCGACTACGGCGGCAAAGCCGACAACTCAACCGACATCAGCTCCGCCATCAGTTCAGCCTGGGACGAGTGCTCCAAGGGCGGCGTTGTCTACATCCCGCCCGGCGACTACGCACTCGACAAATGGCTCACTCTGACGGGCGGCAGTGCCTGCGCTCTGCAGCTGGATGGAATTATCTACCGAACCGGATCCGACGGAGGCAACATGTTCATGATCGAGCATACGTCCGACTTTGAACTGTTCAGTAGTACTTCCAAGGGTGCTATCCAGGGATTCGGATATGAGTTCCATGCTGATGGATCGTTGAGCGGACCTCGCATTCTGAGAATGTATGAGGTGTCGGACTTTTCGGTGCATGATGTTGCATTGGTGGATGCGCCTGCTTTCCATTTCTCAATGGATACGTGCTCGAACGGCGAGGTGTATAATATGGCTATCCGGGGTGGTGACTCGGGTGGTTTAGATGGCATTGATGTTTGGAGTACTAACATCTGGATTCATGATGTATGTTGATTGATTTGGTGGTTGATCAGTACTGACAACGTGTAGGTTGAGGTCACCAACAAGGACGAATGTGTTACTGTCAAGGTATGTTACCATCCATCGGTCTACGTACAGCGCTGACGATGGGCAGAGCCCTGCACAAAACATCCTGGTCGAGAATATCTACTGCAACTGGAGTGGTGGATGCGGTATGGGTTCTCTGGCATCCGACACCAACATTACAGACGTTACATACCGCAACATCTACACATGGAAGTCCAACCAGATGTACATGATCAAGAGTAACGGCGGAAGCGGCAGTGTTTCCAACATGGTTCTTGAAAACTTCATCGGTAAGATTAACCCATCTATCTATAACAAGCAGAGACTAACTTCCCAGGCCACGGAAACGCCTACTCCCTTGACATTGACGGCTACTGGAGCAGCATGGACACCACCGACGGCGACGGCGTGGAACTCAGGAACATCACCATCAAAAATTGGAAAGGAACCGAAGAAGACGGTGCACAGCGCGGACCCATCAAGATCGAATGCGCGGACGCCAACCCGTGCACCGACATCAACATCAGCGACTTTGAAATGTGGACTGAATCCGGCGACGAACAGACCTACACCTGCCGTAGCGCGTATGGATCGGGATTCTGCCTCAAGGAAGGAAACGGTGGCTCCTCGTTCAGCTCTACGTTGACTGCTACCGCTACTCCATCTGGATACGCCGCTCCTACCATGTCTGGTGATCTGTCCACTGCTTTTGGAACGGATGCACCTATTCCTATTCCTACTATCCCCACTTCGTTCTACCCCGGTGCGACGCCGTACAGTGCTTTGGCGGCTGCTTCGTCTGGCTCGGTGGCTGCTAGAGATGCAGTTCCTGAAGCGACTGGTGTTTATCCTCACTTCCGATCCAGCCGTATGGCTTCCTTGAAGGGTGGTGCGCACCGCTACCATAGCCACTAATTCTTGGATAAATCGAGATGATCAGCTCTGGGAATAACTCTGTTGATGCTGAGGGGTCGTCTTGAAGAAGAATAGATTTTATTGATAATATGAAATAAATGGCATCACTGCAGTATCAGGATGAGTTGGTCCAATATGCATATATCAATATCTGCTGTCATCGTCCTTCAGGAATATTGATTGTTTGATAGTGGCATAATTATATATCATCAAAATAGAAAACAAGGTGGCAAAGTCATCAAGGAACAACAACTATCAAATTATAGAATTTCATATCGATTGCTATGCTTCATGTCAGCTGAAATGCGGAATAACGTCATCCCTTGTTCAACAACGCTCGACATCACTTGCGGGGAAGGGATTCCATCACCTCCACAACACTGACTAGAACCATCAAGAAACACACAATGTCATCAACAAATAACAAAGACACAACCTCACCGACAGAGGAAGAACCCTCATCTTCATTCCCCCTCCTGCAAGATGGAATCGACCTGTCCTACACAGCCAAAGCGGAGGTGCTGAACCGCGCCATCCAAGACATCGGAATGGGACGCTATCAATGGCAGCTTTTCGCCGTGATCGGATTCGGCTGGGCGAGCGATAATCTCTGGCCGATAGTGACATCGCTGATATTAACGCCCGTCACGTACGAGTTTCACGTCTCGCGACCGCCGCTGCTCACGCTGGCGCAGAATATCGGGCTCCTCGTCGGCGCGCTGTTCTGGGGCTTTGGATGCGACATTTTCGGGCGCAAGCTGGCCTTTAACCTCACGATAGGGATTACGGCCGTGTTTGGGCTGGTCGCGGCAGGGTCGTCGAATTTTGCAGCAGTCTGCGTTTTCTCCGCGCTGTGGTCAGTCGGCGTGGGAGGCAATCTGCCGGTGGATTCGGCGATCTTTCTCGAATTCCTGCCCGGCTCGCATCAGTATCTGCTCACGATCCTGTCAGTCAACTGGGCGTTTGCGCAGTTGCTGGCGAATCTGGTCGCGTGGCCGATTCTGGGGCATTTGACGTGTAGCGCGCCGGAAGGATGCACCAAGGAGGGGAATATGGGATGGAGGTATTTCCTGTTCGCGATGGGGGGGTTGGCGATGCTCATGTTTATTGTGCGGATACTGTTCTTTACGATCTTTGAATCGCCCAAGTATCTGATGGGCAAGGGGAGAAACCACGACGCCGTGCGAGTGATCCATGAAGTCGCCCGCAGGAATGACAAGACGTCGACTCTGTCTGTTGAAGAGCTGGGCGAAGAAGATAGCGAAATACAGCCCCTGAGCACAGGAGACATCATGCAGATGCGTCTGGAGAAGCTGAATGTCAACCACGTCAAGGCTCTGTTCAACAACCCCAAACGCGCCCGGTCAACCATCCTCATCATCCTCGTCTGGGCCCTCGTCGGCCTGGGATATCCCCTCTACAACGCATTCCTGCCCTACATCCAGCAATCAAGAGGCGCTGAATTCGGCGACGGCTCAACCTACATCACCTACCGCAACTCCCTCATCATCGCCGTCCTAGGCATCCCCGGCTGTCTCGTGGGCGGGTATCTCGTCGAACTGCCCCGATTCGGACGCAAGGGGGCACTCTCCACCTCGGCCGCCCTGACAGGCGCCTTCCTACTCGCATCGACAACAGCCAAAACCTCCAATGCCCTGCTCGGCTGGAACTGCGCGTACAACTTCATGAGCACGATTCTCTACGCGGTGCTATACGCATACACGCCGGAGATCTTCCTCACCAAAGACCGCGGCACGGGCAATGCACTCACTGCCTCGGCGAATCGGATCTTTGGCATCATGGCGCCGATTATCGGGATGTTTGCGAATCTGGAGACTGCGGTGCCGGTGTATGTGAGCGGGGCGTTGTTTGTTGCGGCGGGCATTTTGGTCATTTTGATTCCGTATGAGTCGAGGGGGAGGGCGAGTCTATAGCATATAAGCATACTCAGTAGGTTCATGATTCAGGAGTATGGAGTAATCCAAAAAAAAAAAAAAGACCAGTTATAGCAGGTTAAATAGAATAAGATACCTCATTGCTGGTCTAGACAGTGTGTCTGCATATATCGATATAATAAGAATATCTATTGGAAATATTCAAACAGCCAATAAAATAATACAATCTAAGCCAAATAATGCAAGGAACACATCTTAATGATACTGACAGACTTGATAGATCACAAATTCAACATAATTGATATATCAACACCTTGATGACAGTTACAGACATTCTCATTGCTTTTTCCGTCACATATATCACTTCAGCTACACCGATTAACCAATTTATTAGCCCACTTCCACTCTCTTCCCTTCTCTACACTGCCTATTCTATCATCTACACTCAAAATGCACCTCTCAACCATCCTCACCAGCCTGGCCATCGTCGCCCCTGCCATCAGCGCCCCTATTATCCCCATCTCTATTGCTGAAGCCAACGCCGTTGCCATGGCAGGTGCTGCAGCAATTACTACCCGCGATACTCCCTCAGCATCAGTACGCCTTCAATACTCAATCCCAACCCCAGAACCAGCTAACAAACAAGGTCCAACTCAACGCCATCCCAGCAACCCTCCAGCACTACACCGTCCCCTACAACCAATGCCAGTCGGTGACAGTCTCGTAAGCCCCAACCCTTCCTACCTGGATGGAAGAGATACTGATACAGACAGTGATGTTTCTGAATATACTCTTCACGACGGAAACTGCTGGCTGTATGATCAGTCTGGCTGTGGCGGGACTGAGCGTGCTCTTGAGGTTGGAACGCATAGTTTTGTCCCGTTTCATAGTGTGAGTATTTGGTGTACTGCGGTGCAGTGAGATTTATGGGGGTATTTAGATTTGCTGTAAAGTAGGGATTTTGGTATAGCGTGGATGTATTTGTATGTTTATAATATTATGATTTATGGATTGACTTGGCTTGTGGTGTTTGAAAGTGAATCGCCCTGGAGTCATGTGTCTGAGTTTGGGAGCTCAAGGTGGAATATAGCAAGAATATTGGTGTCTGCTACTAGACCTACTGCTGGCTAATGCTGATCATGTAGTGTCCCAAGGTGAACAGGCGATGTTCAAGTACGTCTGGCCGGATCACTTCAGAAGAGAACAGTGGATACAAGATATGGATGGTATCTATAAGGAACAGAATTGACGTGTACAACTAGTATCGATGATGTTACAAGAAGTCATATCATGGACAACAACAATGTAACTCCTTTGATTCGTTTCCTTGAAAAACAACCATTTCAACACCCTTCTTTCTTTTATTATCCATTCCATGAAATGTTCCGGGTGGGTTCCACGATATGAAGTGCATGAACCTCTTGAGAGGAGCACTTGCTCGCCTCCGGCCGCAATCTTCTCCCCACCAGCGATAGCCTGCTCCCGGCAGAGATGACCTTATCGGCCATTCTGGATATTCGTGTTGTGATTTGGAACATTCGATGTTAGAATTAGTATGATTTGATTCGTATGATGGGAATGTGGTGATTTGTGGGTAGCCATAGGAGATAACCCTGATCGAAGGCGGATTATATTGGCTTTGTACGGTGTTGAAAAATCTTCAAGTGCACCTACAGGACCGGCTGAGGAGGTACACGATGTAGATGCAGAGGAGGATGCTTAGCAATGCCTTATTCCCCAGAGGGAATCGAGTCGGTGGGCAGAAGAAAATGATATGTGTTCCCTTGAAATGACTTTGTATGCAGTTGAAGTCGAATTGAGCCCAGAGGCAAATGGGCAAAATAAGATGATCTGAGCTCCCTGGAAATAACGTACTGTCCAGTGGAAAATTCGCAGTATACCCAAGGTGAGAGGGGAAGAGAGTGAACGGAGAAGAAGAGTCATTCTAGCATCCAAATTGGTACTGGAATTGTCGTCCGGTCGTTTCAGAATAGGCCTCTTCCTGAAGCCAGATAGTTAGTATCTTCTCGCAGAGTCTTGAAGGGAAAGACCTTCTGTCCGCTTCTTTGAACGCTATCTTCGAAGTACCATCCTCATTGGTGTATATGTTTCTTGTATTTTCTTCCACGAGATGCTTGTAACTATAATGCCGCTGAGTGTCCACTGGGTCTTCCAACGGGTCACACCAGCATTGGATGAATCTGGATTTCTGCACACAGCCGCAACTGTACTGGAATCTTGGAAAGTAGCACCTATTAAGCACGTTGTTGGTGATTGCATAAAGTCACTCTGGATTTGTGTCGAGAAGAGAAGATGTCTTCCCAGCTGAAGTTGCGACGATGAGGTCTGGTCCTGCATCCCTCTTTCCACGACAGATGATTTACTTTGAGTGCTGCTGTTTCCACTCCTTGGGACTGATAAACGAGAGGGAAAGATATTCTAGAATGCGTATCAGATACAGAAAATATGAATGGCAAGCACACTTATTCTGCCCACTGAGTACCGATGATTAGGCGTTTTTCTGTGGCCTTAAGATGCCATGACATCTGCATGCAGTTGTAAACAGCTGGAGAACCCATTGGGTCTGTCTCAAGGATAGATGTCTCATGGACTGGTGAGTTGGTGGAAAGAGAGATGGAGAGAGAAGAGAGATATGAGGAGAGAAGTAGGTATAAATACTACTTTCTGTGAATAGCCTCATTGTAGAGATGGATACTTATACAATTCACCTATAATAATTCACACACTATACGGCTAGTATCCAGCCCAGTTAGAATTGGCGGAAGAGAATTTAGCAGACGGAACATTGTGCTCCGTTTTTAAACACATCACACCATCAGTTCAATAACATCAATATCAATATCAGTAAAATGAGTTCTCGAGCCTGTCAATTCTGCCGCGTCCGCAAGATCAAATGCGACAATCTCAAGCCTTCGTGCGGTTCGTGTCTGCGCAATGATCGCCAGTGTGTGTATCTCGTTGGGCCACCCAGACAGAGGTATCTCTTCTTCCATCCATCCATCTCCATCTATTAATGAACAGACCATCACGCGCCCTGATCGAAGCCGCTCATCGCCAGCGACGCGCAGTGGAAAATGTCCTCATCGCCTTGAAAAAAGCCGATCCCAGCGACCGCGACGCCATGCTGGATTCCATCACGCTGAAAGATGGATCGCCTCAGATTCCCGGTTCGCTATCAGGGAATGTCATCGTGTCCATCCGTGAAGAAGACTCATCCAGTTCTGAATCAGAATACGACGTGACGACCTTTCTCTCGCGCGATGAATGCGGCACAGTCGGCGTATTCGGTCCCTCGTCAGCTCTCCACGCAGGCAGTCCGATGAGCACTGAATCGCCGGATTCGCGACCTCGTGTAGAGCCAGATGGATACCAGTTGATTGCGGATGCTGCTCTATCTCGACAGAGAGAGTTTGATATTCGCAGTCTGCCGACGGTCGGTGGCATTCCATCCGAACTGGCGATGCATTTGCTGGATCTGCACTGGAATCGACAGCATCATACCTTTCTGCTTACGTATCGGCCTGCTTTCATGCGAGATCTGGTCAACGGGGGCCCCTATTGCTCTGACTTCCTGCTCAACGCCGTCTGTGCCTGCTCGAGTAAATTCTCCGAACGCCTCGAAGTCCGCGATGATCCCAATCGCCCAGAAACAGCCGGCAAGCGCTTCTTCGATCGATGCGACCAACTCCTCGCCGAACAGTCGTTACTCGCTCACTCCAGCATCCCAACCATATCAGGCCTTCTCATGCTGGGTAGCTCCTTCAACGCACGCGGCCAAACCTCCAAAGGCTGGCTCTACACCGGCTACGCACTGCGCATGGTCTACGATCTCGGCCTGCATCTCGACTGTCGCGAAGTCGCTGGCAGCGCAGAGGAAGTCGAAGTCCGGCGACGCGTGTTCTGGGCGGCGTTCATCTGCGATAAGCTGCAGAGTCTGTATTTCGGGCGGCCGTTTACTATCCAGCTGCGTGATGCGCACGTGTCGAGGGATTTTATGGATACGTTTGAAGAGAACGAGTTGTGGACGCCGTATATCGATCCGGCTATGCTGGGTGGACAGATGATGCCGCCTCATATACCAACGAGGATTCACTCTGTGTCTGTGTTCCAGCAGCTATGTTCACTGTCCAAGTTGATGGCCAGCATCATTGATAGATTCTACGTCGTCGGAGCCACGGGGACAGGAACGCGAGCACATCTAAACATCATGGATCGAAGACTCTCATCGTGGTATCGCAAACTTCCCTCTGAACTACGCTTCGAACCATGGTCTACATCCCAGCAGACAGTCGCACCCAACATCCTCATCCTGCTAACAACATACAACGCCCTCATCATCCTCCTCCACCGGCCATTCATCTCCAGTGGTCATCTCCGCTCCGCAGACACCCCAGCAGACTCATGGGAACGCTGCATCACCGCCGCCAGAAACATCACCAGTCTTGCACTGTCGTATCGATCTGCTTATTCCTTACGCCGGGCAAATTATATGCTCAGCTACGCCGTGTATGTAGCGTGTACAGTACACGCGCGCAATCCTGCCATCCGCGAATCAACCCGTCGAAAAGAAAGCTCGTCCCCGTTGACGATCTGTCTGCGTTGTCTGGATGAACTGGCGATTCCGAATTGTGGTGTTTCTGCTCCCGCGAGGATTATACGCCGGTTGATGGAGGCTAATGGGATTCCTGAGGGTATGACCCGTCCTTGTTTATACTATAGAAATGCTAACGATGTAGAACCCGATCCAGAACCACTGGATATCAACCTGGACTTTGACACATTTCCTGGCTTCGACATCAGCACGGCAGGATTTGACGATCAAGGATATCCCGAATTCACACAAGATCTGGATTTATTATTTGGCTTTATGAACGAGTAACCAACCCCATCCACATAACAAATCAATCCAAGACAGACGGACCCTCCTTAACAACCTGATCAAAATACGGCTGAAAAGCAAGCCACATCTTACTCGAATTCCCACTCTTGCGATGCGTCATCTCTGCCTCTTCATGCGGTATAACAATCTTCTCCCACCCCGGGCCCGCCGCCGCATTCGCCATCATCTGCGCATGACAACATCTATCCAGCGCAATAAACAAAAACGCAGCCTCATCAACCGTCCGCCCACATGTTATCATCCCATGATTCTGCAATATCACACTCCTACACTCGCACAACGCAGCCGCAATCCTGGCTCCCTCCTCCGTCGAAATAACAGTCCCCCCATACCGCGGATACACAGCGAGATCGTTATAAAACCGCAGCGCATCTTGATAGATCATTTCGATGGGCCTCCCAAAACAAGAGAATGCCTTTCCGTAGGCAGAGTGCGCGTGACATGCTGCGTTAAGGTCCGGCCGCGCTTTGTGGATTTCGCTGTGTATGGCAAACGCGGGCCCGTTTATGGGGCTTTGAGCACCGCCAGGAAGGACGTGGCCGAATTCGTTGACGAGGACGAGGTCAGAGACGCGGATTTGCGAAAAGTGCGTGCTTAGGGGGTTTATCCAGAAGTGGTCTGCATCATCAGTATCCTATCAATCAATATCAATCAAGTCAAGTGGGACATACGTGGGTTTACACTATCACGCAACGAAATATGCCCCGCAACACCCTCGTCAAAGCCCTGTTTCGCAAAGACGCGAAACGCAGCTGCTAAATGCTGTTTCTGGTATTCGCGTTCTTCTTCTTTATCGGTGAAGATTGGGGGAGAGCGGATGGCGACTTTGCCTTCTTTGTCGCCGAGGAAGTGGACGTCTTTGAAGAAGGTGTTCTTTTCTGTTGTGGTAGTATCTGTAGACATGGTGGGTGTAATTGATTAATGATGATGTCTAGGTAGTGTAGTGATAGGGCAGTATACTTATAGATGATACGACGGAGTATAACGGAGTATAACCCCCCGTCTATTATACCCCGCACGATATCTATAGACGGAGGATAAGCATCCTTTGATAGATTACTTTCATAGAAATACACCCTGCGCAGCTATGTGTTCACGAATAGCTCTCATGGCTGTGATGAGCCGAAGACAAGTTGAGGGATTGGATTGGCGAGCTCTACTCAATAAGCGGGTCTGGTTTCACCAGAGATAGAGTATCAGACCGTTGAGAGATGTATTCAATTACAAGATCATATCGGATATTGACAATGGAGAGGTCAGGAAGGTGGTTTATCGAGTATTTCTGTAGACGGAGATGAGGTAGACGCATACTATTGGAGGTGGAGATGAATATGGGGAAGAGTATTTGTACTGCTATACTAGATGCTGATGCTTTTGAATGCTTGCTTATGGTTTGTGGTTTCGTAAGCAGACTGGTACCTATGTCTAACATATTGTCCATAAACCAATCACAAGCATTGATGGTCCAACGGTTAAGATGCCTCTCTTCCAAAGAGGCGACCTGGGTTCGACTCCCAGTCAATGCATTTTCATTTCTTTTTTCTTTTTCTTATTTTTATCCTTGACCTTCTAGGTCATGCGAAAAAAATACTCTCTTGAAATTTTTTTTTACAAAGTTTAGGCAGCGGGCCGACCCAGCGTTGATCCTCATATTTCCAGTCCTGTACTCAGGTGATAGATCATGAAGACCAAAAACGTTTTATCCAAACGCATTGTTGGTCAAACGGTTACGATACCTCTCTTCCAAAGAGGTGGCCCGGGTTCGACTCCCGGACGATGCATTTTTTTTTGTTTTCTTTTTTTGCTGATGGTTTATTTTACTTGAGTTGTGGATGTATGAGGATAATCTAGAACCGGATGTCTACACCCGATGATGATGGCTTTTACCTTGTTTACCGGACAAGGTATCACTGATATGATCGATCAATCAGCTATTTAACTCAGATCGAATTGAATAATATATGCCGTCGTTGACAGTGGGCAATGGTAGGTGATATGATGGAAGCTTGCAATCGCTCATTGAAGCGAGAAGTCGAGATGGGAGTGCTCATACTGGTTATGATCAAGATAGCGTATTGAATGGAATTCCATATGTTGGATCTACCGATTTTATCTATTATCTCTGTCATGAATATCTATCTGTGACGATCTGCCATATAGAGAGCGTCCTGGATAACTAGTAATTTGCATATCATAGTGAGGTATCGCTAGAATGCTCCTTGATGAGATGACCATGACACCATATTGCAAACCCAGTGGTTTCGCCTACTTGATACTTCGTTCCATAATAACTAGTTAGAGACCAGAAAGGGAAGCAGTCCAGGAAGATGAGAGCTGTCAATGGCGAGATGCGAGTGAATTGCATTCACCATCGACCATAATAGTATTGTGTCAATTAGGCAGATGTAGAATCAAATGTTAAATGTTAATAGAAAAATTAAATGGCTGCCTATTCACCGTCCATCAAGCAGCTTAACCATAAAAAAGCACAGCAAAAAGGAAAACAAAAGAAGAAATGGTAATGCATTGACTGGGAGTCGAACCCAGGTCGCCTCTTTGGAAGAGAGGCATCTTAACCGTTGGACCATCAATGCTTAGTTATTATTCAGCTCCGCTACTATGTTATCTAAACAGCCCCACAGCACAAATCAGAAAACGAAAAAAGAATGCATTGTCTGGGAGTCGAACCCAGGCCACCTCTTTGGAAGAGAGGTATCTTAACCGTTAGACCAACAATGCTGGTTTCTGACGTCATACACTACTCTCAAGTTCATTTCCACATTTGCCTGGGATTATGGCCTTGGTGACATTCCTGCATCAATTGACAGCGAGGAATTAGTATAAGGCTGGCTTTTGGCATATATTATCGATGTTAGATAGTTTGATTTAGATAATAGTCATGGTGTAGATAATAAGTGTGGTATCAAAGACTTCGGGAAGAACGCTGTACAGAAATATATTTTGAATCAATCTCATTTATATACAATAACACCCATCTGATATGCTTGTGTCTGTTTAATAAACTTCATCACTAATCATAACTCATAAATCATTTCACACATAACAAGTAGTATATATCCATCAATGTAAGAAAACATCCTCTTCCTCCCCCCAAGCCTCTCCACCCATAATCCCATGGATATAACACTCCCCAACGGCCCGATACGCACCCGGCCTCTCCTCACTCGGCCTCAGCAGAAACGGTACTTTCGCACCATGGAACACGACAACTCGATCTCCGATATGCGGCGTCGAGCCAATCCCCAGATACCTGTTCTCGGTGACGAGGAAGTTCCAGCCGTGCAACACCTGCAGGGCGTTGATGTAGTCTTGGCATTCGAGGAGGGCGATTTGTTTTTGGTTATCGGCTGCGTTGGTGGAGGGGCATTGGATGTGGTGGATGGGGGTGTTGCGGGTTTGGGTGATTTCGTCTGCGCAGTTGTCTGCGAGGAGGTGGCGCAGTGTCTGGTACGAGGGGTGGAGGTTGAATGGAGATGAAGCGATCTCTTCTGGAAAATCGGCGCCTGCGATGGGGACTTTCCATTTGAGATGGGATGCCGTGTCGCTATCGCCGCATACTGAATCGACTATCTGATCGACCTCGTCGAGATAGCAGGCCATGGAGTCGAGAGTATTCGGGTATTTGCCGACACAGGTGATGGTGTCCACCACGACTCCGCGGATCAGCAATTCATCGCGGGTACGCCCGATGTCAGCCATGGGGCTGGAGACTCTCGATGCAGCACAGAGGATACCCAGACCAGACGATTCAGAGAGCGACGGTCGCTGGGGAATCGTCCAGTCGGGGACCCACGATGGGAAGCGGGTTGGCTGGGTGCCGAGACCCGCGTGGGAGAGGAGCTTCAGGACGCGGCCTTGGTCCACGAATTTGTGGGCGTACGCGATCACCACGTCTTCCAGCGGAGCGGCATAGTCTGGTTCGAACGCGACATCTCCGCCGTCGAGGGAGAATCCGAGCATGCTGAAGAGTCGATCTCGTGTCAGGGTTGACTGGACGTGACCGGACAACGATCCGAGGAGATGGATCAACGGCCAGCGGTGCGAGTGGGCTTCCCAGTCTCGATGGGCTGCCAGAGTGGCTATATGACCCCAGTTGGAGATGGGAGAATCCGTGGCTTTGATGGCCTGCATCAAATCCGTCCATCCGATGATCTGCTTTCCACAGACCATCCACAGAGTGCGTGCGGCGACAATCTCCTGGACGACCCATGCCCTTTGGAACCACTCACGCGCGAAGAATCCATCCATCGCTGCCCCAGCTGAATGAGCTGGATCTCCTGATTTTGCCTGCAAGACCAGATCACTCTGCTCATCTCCCTCCCCTAGATACGCCACCACACTGCAGGCGGATCGGTAGATGGACGGCATCAACCGGACCTGATTTGCCTTCTCCTCTTCATCGGCCTGGTTAATGCAGATGGCATCGACCCACAAAAGCACCGAATGCCTTTTATCGCGGAGACGCCGAAGAGCAGCATCCAGCGAGACCGTGATGGGGAGCAGCCCCTTTTCTGTCCGAATCGCATACGGCGTACCGTGATCCCCCCATGCATACGAAAGCGCTCTGTACGGACCGGCAGACTCAAGCGTGGTATGAGAAACGAAGCCCCAGATATCGTCACCCTCTTGGCCGGGGAGCAGTGAGAACAGGCGTATGCTCTCGCCATCCAGTGGGCGGTAGGAGTAGGTCTTTCTACCCCGTAAAAAGCCACTGCAGTTGAGTCCGGGGACTGTGTTCTGGACAGTATTCTGGGTTGATCCTGACGAGAGCCCGGCGGAGCTCCTCCGGCCTGTGTTTTGAACAGTATTCTGGGTTGATCCTGAAGGCATTCCGATGGAGCTCCTTCGGTCCGCGTTTTGGACTGTATTCTGGGTTGATCCCGACGAGAGCCCGATAGAGCTCCTCCGGCCGTACTGGCTCATTCGGGTGCCTACTTTGGACAGGGAGTTTCTCATGACGAGCGAGCTCGAGGAATACGGATCGTCGCTCAATTGAAGGGACCGACCGTCGTGGAGTCTCAGATAGCCCAGGACATACCAGTACCATGGATCGACGAATAATCGAAGCCGGGCATTCGATTTGATGTTGGAGACGAGGGCGAGTATCACCACGCCCTCGGAGCTTGCTATCCCTGAATGAACGAGAGACAGCTTCCATGACTGAACATATATTAGAAGAAGAATACTAAGATGATCAGGCTACTCACCTTTTCCATCTGCTCCAGGCTCCAGGGAAAGGGGGAGTGGGTACCATCTTCCGCTGCTACAACCTCAATATGGTAGACGGGGGGATTTTCCCGCCAGCGCTCGGCGGACTTATACCCCAGCTGGACGAGAAAGCTCGTCATCTGGTGCGAACAGCTGGAAAGGGTAAATGGCGAACAGCCGGCTTCCTTTGTGAATGAGGGGAAGCCCACTCTCTCGCGCTTTTTGCTTGTCCAGTGTTTCTCAGGGCGATATGCTTCAAGTCTGTCTTGAAGCAAAGCTGAAGTCTGAATATATCATATTAGTATTGTCTGGGATAGGGATAGCACGGGGACCTACCAGTGACTCGGCAGCAAATGCGGCACCGTCCAGCTCTTTTTCACTTTCATCGGGATTCAGAGGAGGCAAGTTCATGGTGCCATCATGATCAAAAGTCAAGATCCTGCTTGACTCTTCTTCCTTGGCCCTTGTCGTCACCTGAGCTGGAACTTTAGAGGGCGTGACCTCATCAAACTGCTCAGATACTTCCTCTTCATCTGTATCCAAGTACTCCGGAACATCCCTGACTTTCATTCGATGATCAGACGCACTAAGCGGGAACGTGTTTGCCCTCTCCAGCCCTCTTGGAGTATGCTCATCCTCAGGAATCATCAGCCGATGCTGAGCGATGAACTCCTGCGTTTGCTCCCTGCTTCCACGGCTCAGAATAGCCCGTAGCAGGAACTTGCACGCGGTTTCCTTCAGTTGGCATTTCTCGAACAGCAAATCTACCAGTCCCAGCGGGACGTGGCTGGCTTGGATATCTTTTGCCGTGAGGAAGATGACGCTGCTGTCTTCGAACCGGGCGACAAAGTCACTCGGTTGAGGGAGTCCGTGGATCTTGAATGCCCGGTACGTCAGGCTGAGGTTTCGTATGACGGCTGGTACTTTGAACACGCGGACTCGGCGGAGTGAATGGTAGATTTTCTCTTGCAAGTTCGGATCTGGGAGGAGGCTCTTGATCAATGCGGCTTTTGATCTGATGAGATGCGTATACACCGCGTCGAGGTGGACTTTGCCTTGGGGTGTACTTTCCGTCGTAAAGCAGACGGACATCTTTCGTGATTCAACCTGCATTGCCTGCAAGAGCACAGCGAGCTGCTTGATCTGTTCCATCGAAAATAAAAGCACGGGTGCCTGTCCTTGGAACATGCATGACAGATTGTCATCATCCTCAATGAACCAGCAAGAACCCACATCCGAGGCTGATCGAAGCTCGAATCCCTCCTGTCCAGCAGTCCCAACAGGGAAGATAGGTCTCTCGGATAGACTTTCATGGTCTTCGCAGGACGAAGGCCATTGATCCTGTAATGACAAAGCTTTGTTGATGACGAGCAGGAGGGTGAAGATGTCCGTCAGCGAACTGGAAGGAGTGATGGACTGGGTTTCGTCCACGAGGTCTTTGAATTCGCCTTTCCGGGGCTTGGTGATGCTCTGGAAGAGTCTTGTGCAGGTGGGATATTCCAGTTCGAGAAGATTGGCTGGGAGGTTGCTGCCTTTCAGCTCTGATACTGTCGCCCATCGCCCTGCTGTGCCGTTGTATGGCGGGGTGTATATCAATGCGCTTTCTCTGAATATCGTCCTGAGAGCTGCCTTGCTGCTGCTAGTATATCCCGCTTGGATCTGGTTGTATATATACGACAGCGTGTGGCGTGGGTACCCCCTTTGAGATGCAACCATTGCCCTCAGACCAGAAATGTACAATTCGGCATTCTTCTCCATCGTCACCCCAAACACCTTCAACATCTGCCAGCTCTCATTCTCGGCGTCCTCAATATGCAGAATGGGCATTGTCGGAAGTTCATAGAGACACTCCAGCTCTGGATCAAGGGACAGGGAGAAGGTCGTCTTCAGCGGAACTGTCTCGCCATTCAAGCAGGTTACCTCTATTTGCGCGAGGCGATCTCGCAGTTCTGCTTTGCAGTTGATTCCACTTCCAGCTTGGCCTGGTTGATCTTCTATCCATTGTGAATAATAGCTCCAATGGTCGCGTAACAGCCGAAGCACGTCAAAGGACGGGTGGTCTTGAAGAAGGAATGTGAAGTCCTCGGATATCTCAAACGACGATTTGCCTAGCGAAACCAGTCGCGGCAACGCCGAGACACCAAAACTCCCACTCAGAAACGAAAGGCAAGCCTGTCTTCTATCCTCCGCAACAGAAGCAAGATAGTCCGGATGCAGAAAAGCAAACCGGTCTCTGTTGCTCAGAAACCTCGCAGCAGGCGAACTAGACCCACCGCCCTCTCCATCAATGTACAGCTCCGGCCCCCGTCGGGGATGCCGCTTCTCATCGACAAACCATAGCTGCGACCCGATTGGCGGCGTCCAGGGCTGTTCATCGAATGTCTCGAAGAGGAATTTTGCGTGGGAGACCAGCTGGCCTCTGGAGACAGTTTTCGGGTTGAACGCGGCATCGCCGTGCATTTTCAGAATCAAACCACACAGCTTGAGCCGCGTGCACGGGGTGACACCCAGGTAGACGAAGAGGAGTTTGCGATTGAGATCCGTCGCCGCGTCCGGATCCACGAAGCGGTGGCTCACGCCGGGCGGGATGTCAAAGTCGGTGGCGTCTTCGAAGAGAAGCTGTTTGCCGCTGCGGACAGAGGCCCATTTGCCTTTTCTTAATGGGATCAGCATTAGACTGGATATGGCGGAGGAGAAGTTCTTTTCCGGTGATAAGGTCAACAGAGCCCCGGCCAGTTGGGAATGCCATTCGTTGGACTTGGCATGGAGGGCTGGAGCGTCTTCGCCAAAGACATGTTTCAAGTCTTCGAGGAATTCAGCAGGGGAAAGTTCCTCGACTCCGAGCTGGGAGAGGGCATCATAGTCCTCGCGGGAGTATTTGGGCGAAAGATATTTCGACTTTGTCTGCGGGCCCAGGGTGAAAGGCGTGTTATTCCCGTCCATGAATCGCTCTGGCACGCGCTTTAGAGACGAAGGCTTGTAGAATGAGCCATCGAAAGCTTCCAGAACCGGTCTGTCCGCGAGCGCATGTACTATCCTGTCTGTGTGAGGTTTGAAAGAATCTGATACCTGACCAAGTGGAAGGTAGCGAAGCCAGGTATACTTGAGAGCGTCTGTGAAGCCATCGACAGCAGCGAGAAAAGTGTCCACCAGACCTTCGCAAAGGGCATCGTTCCATTTGCAACTCTCAATGTCCTCGCGGCTTGATGAGAGGAGAAAGTCTGCTTGGAGAAGAAAAGGAAGTCCATAGTCCCGGATAGGGAGGACGGATGAGTAAACCCGCTGGGGTGATATTCTAGGATGCAGCGCATCACTCTCAATGGGAAATGCCAGGACCAGCTTGGACTGATCTGGCCGTTTCTCTTCACGGGGCATGTCCACCATATGCGAGGTGACGATATAGCGCAGCGGACTGTCGTCTTCCCTCAGCGTGGTCAGTTGCTCATCTTCTTCATCTTTCCAGAGCTTCTTCTCCCACAGCCCGCTCTCTTCGTGGACAGCCAGCTCAATCCGTTTCAATCGTCGAAGAAAGAGAAAAGCAGCCGAGTCAATCGACTGGATATCGTGAATCAGTCCTCGCTCATCGTAATCCTCCGCCAACTGGATCAGAAACGAGGTGCAGAATGCACTCTCCCTCGTCTCCGGGAAAGCCTCCCAGATGGGGGCGATCATGCCCAGGGGCTTGTGCTTGTCGAATTTAAAGGTATATGCCCCAGAAGCAACCCACACGGTGTCGGCGGCCTGGAAGACGGATTTGAACCCAATGCCTTTGTCGGCATGGCTGGAGTCATCGTCGCTGTCTACTTTGGTACTCCGCCCTATTCGACAAAGTGCCTCGACGTTCTTTGCCGTGAATCCAGTTTCATTGCAGTCAATGCGCAGCGTTCTGTTTCTATACGTCAATTTCAAAGTGGGAATGGTGTCACTCTCGTAGTCGTTCTCGTCTGCATTCTGTATGAATTCGAGCAGAAAATGCGCCGGCCTGGAGCACAGATCTTCGTACAATCTCGCAATAGCAGCTTCGAGATCTTCCACATTCGAGCCCGTCGCATTCCGCGCATCAAGCCCCTTTGCTTTCCTGATTCGATTGATATGTGCCTTTTTTTCCACGGCACCGTTTGCATCAGGTTTTGGTAATGTGCGCGGGAAAAACGCCCATAACAGCGCCATGGTCGGCACTCAGACAGTGAATTGAAAAATCTGAGTGCTCGACGAGAGGGGCTGACAGTGAAATAGATGGATATAGCAGTCATCGAGCATGACGTGTCACCCAGCCACAGCACATCCAGCGTGTGAGTTCGCAGACAGTCAATTTCTGATTGGCTGGTGCTGTCGATCGGTGATAGCATCGCAGCCAAATCCAAGGCAGCCAATCAGATGGCCGGATGAGATCGCCACTTGGATCGCGAATATACGGCGTAACTAGCGGTGAGAATTGACTCTGATTATTCATAAATATCACTGATTCATAATTACCCCTCTAGTTATAGGAGAGAGCTATATTAAGCTAAGATAGTATTGATAAGGTAATAGTTCCTATCTGGTTATACTAGGAGCGATATACTATTCTTAGATACGATTCGGTCATCGAATAGAAAAAACAGCTATTTCTTCTATACACGAAATGCTAGACGCAGATAATCCTCCGCAGTACTGATGCATCTCGCAGAATAATAGACAGAATACCTTCAATTATTGACGAATTCTTCATAATATTGATCAATGATTATTAATGCTGATTCTTATTGAGCAGTGCGTATACTATAACCTACTATCGATATACTGATGACCAGAGTTTATCCCATAACGGATTGGGAAGATCATCAGCAATTGATTTTGACTACACATGACGTTGTGCTACATATAATAGCATGCACCTGCTGAATATAATTCTAAGACCGCACGCGTAGTTTTTTGGCCTAATGGTTGTTCTAACAGGATCTGTAGGCATCCATCGAGGTAGTCTATCCTATCCCCATATCGTTGCTATCATGATATTCCTATGTGATGTCCAGACTACAATGGCAAATGACAGCCCCTGATGGCCGATCTACGTAGTTTAGTTTCCTCGTTTGTCTTCTCCACCTGATCTTCCTATCCGAATATCCGATTGTATAGGTGGCATTATCTGGGTTATCTACACTACAGGGTTGTCATTGAGGATGGATGATATGCTGCAAGGGTCGGAGAAAGAATCCGCAGAAATAGTCTATACAGAAGATCAGATTTTATGAATGCAGTATACTGACTGAATTCTACATTGTCTACAATAATATAATGAAGAACCCCTATTCTTCAACCTCGGCACTTTCAGGAAAAAATCGTCAAGTGGGCCAAAGTGGATACAAACGGCTGCTGATTAGCAATCAATCTCTATTTAACCTTATTGTCTTCTATTTTCTAGAACTCAATTCATTCAATTGTTCTATATTCTATTCTTTATCTTCATCTCCAAAATGACTGCTCGTTTCCCCGCCCAACATGTCGACCCCTCTCCCCTGGGCCAACCCCTCCCCTTCGCCTTCTCCGGCCGCGTCGCTCCCAATCGCTTCCTGAAAGGTGCCATGAGCGAACGCATGGCTTCCTTCACCATGGAGGACGTCGCCGGCCGCGGCATCCCCACCCCCGAACTCGTCACGCTGTACAAACACTGGGGCGAGGGCGAGATCGGGCTCAACCTGACCGGCAACGTGATGATCGCCCCGGACCACCTCGAAGCAGCAGGCAACATGGTCATCCCGTCTGATGCGCCGTTCTCCGGCGAGCGCTTCGAGCGCTTCACCCAGCTGGCCACGGACGCGAAGAAGAACGGGTCCCTGATCGTCGCGCAGGTCGGACATCCAGGCCGTCAGGTGGCGGATTATATCCAGCCGAACCCTATCAGCGCGAGCGACGTGCAGCTTAAGGGGGAGATGTTTGGAAATAAATTCGCCCGGCCGACTCCCTGTACCAAGGAGGATATCGCAGCCGTCACGGAGGGGTTTGTCCATGCGGCCGAGTATCTTGAGAAGGCCGGCTTTGATGGCATGCAACTCCACGCCGCGCATGGATACCTGCTCAGTCAGTTTTTGTCGTCGACGACGAATAACCGGACCGACGAGTATGGTGGGGAATTGAAGAATCGGATGCGGATTATCCTGGAGATTCGGGATGCGATTGCCGCGCGGGTGAGCAAGGAGTTCATCGTTGGGATCAAGGTGAATAGCGTCGAGTTTCAGGATGATGGGTTCCAGCCGGAGGAGGCGAAGATTCTCTGCCAGGCGCTGGAGAAGCATGAATTCGACTTTGTTGAGCTGTCTGGAGGCACTTATGAGAAGTGGATGGGCGATATGAAGAGAGAATCGACCGAGAAGAGAGAGGCAGTATGTTCCCTTTCTGATTCTATATGATATAAGATGAAGCTGACAAGATAGTTCTTCCTCGACTTTGCCCAACTCATCGTCCCATCGCTCACCAAGACCAAGTCGTACGTGACGGGCGGTTTCCGCACAGTCGAGGGCATGATCGACGCCCTGAAGATCGTCGACGGCGTTGGACTCGGCCGTCCTCTTGCCCAGGAGCCATATCTCTGCTCGCATATTCTGGCCGGCAAGGTGGACTCGGTCGTGATGCCCAACCTCGACCAGTACGACTTTTACACGACGGCCGTTGCATCGCTGATGCAGATGATCCAGCTCGGACGAGGCCAGCACCCGATCAACCTGGGTGTGCAGGAGAACGTGCCTGTGTTCTACCAAGGCGTACAGGAATTGGTGGCTGAGAAGACGAAGGACTTTACTGGTGTTTACTGGGGACCGTCCGTGAAGGGGTATTCGGCTGTGCTGAACCGTGATGTATACTAATCTATATAAATTGTATATACAATATAGAGATAGAGATATAGATACTATAGAAGATAGACAGACCGTCTTTCAACCTCCTCGACTAACTCTCGATTCACCTGCATCTCCATCCCCAACTCCCTCCCCCTCTTCACCCAATACCCATTGATGAACCTCACTTCTGTCTCTCTCTTGCCACGCAAATCCCACACCATCGAGCACGTCGTCTCTGCCGTTCGTCGCAAGATGCCATTAACCGTTTCTTCCAGCCGATCAACACCAAACCTTTCCTTGACTCTCTCTTCATCATGTTTGAGCTCCGGCAACGCAAGCACCACCGCCGATATCTCAGATAATATCCGTCTGCGCAGCTCAGGAAGCGTGAATAGGAAACCGTTCTTCGCGTCATGGATTGCGCAAACCGGGTTGCAGAATGCATTCACGGCTAGTTTTTCCAGTTGAATCTGCAGTACCTCTGTATACGCGTATGCCTTTGCATTCAGTCGACTCGACAATGGCAGATTCTCCAACATGTACTCTTCCTGACCATCCTTTCTCGATGAATATACCCCCGGCACCAGCCCCAAAGATGTAGCAGCAAACCCCGTATGCGTGATATCAAACGGCCTGTTGAGCGTAACGCCATGCGAAATCACACCAACGATATACTTTGGCCTCTTCGCAGGATCAGGAAACAACGCCCCATTCACCTCATCAATCATCCCGCATCCATTCTGCAGGAAGAGTATCGTCGATTTCGGAGTCAGACGGTGTTTAAGCGGCTCGAGGGCAGAAACCGTTTGTGTGGCTTTTACGCTGACGATGAGGTTTTTGATCGTTTCTGTCGTGGGTGTTTCGCTGCCGTTGTCGTTGTGAAACCATTTATTTTGTTTGTAGACTTCGACATCGTAGCCTGTGTATGCTATTCTCTCTCCATCGGTAGTTTGCAGTGTGATTCGTTCCTTATTGGCCTTGTATGCGTCTAGTAGCGAAGCACGATGGAAGAGGAGGGTTCGGGCGGGCGCATTGGGGAGTTGCGAGAGACAGTGGGCGGCGAAGGTGCCGATGCTGCCTAGGCCGAGGATGTGGATTCTGGTCATTCTGGTAGATATTCTGAGTTAGATGGATGAAAGATACACAAGGGTGGTGGTATTTATTGGGGTGATGAAAATTCTGTTGTTGTATAGATGCGCCCTACGCCCTGTTCTGCCGACCCACTGTACTATACAATACAGTATTATCTTATGGGGTTTTCTATCGATATTTACGGATAGAATAGAATAGAATAGAATGTATATCTCATATACCTAGCCGTACGCCCTACGCCCATTATCCTACGCCCACGCCCTGTCTTAACGGTACAGATAACATCCCTTACGCAAATGAAGTCTACTTGTGCCACGATGCACAAAGACTGATGGAATGGAATGTAAACGTCAATTAACCAAGAAGATAATATGACAAGAGGTTGGAATGTAGTACTACGTAATCTGTGTCGAGTGACGGGTGTAGCTGGACAAAAAGGGAAATAGACTGAATTGATGGATGAAATCATCCAGTGCTGGATGGGTATATAAACCTCCTCCTTTCCTCTTCTCTTCGGTCAATCATCCATCGAACAATCGATCAGAATGGCCATCCACAACATCGAATCCTTCTCCGCAGAGTCTTTCATGACTCCTGCCGTCAAGAAGATCTACACCCCCTCCTCTCAATCATTCAATACATCTCATCTCCAAATCAACCACACAGCCCATCCCTCCTCCCCTCCCCCCCTCGACTCTCCCACCCGGAATGCCCCAACCGACCATATGGCCCAGGTAACCTGGTCCTCATCCTCCGGCTGGTCAGCACCAAAGATCCTCCCCTACAGCCCCCTCACGCTTGATCCCTCCGCTAGCGTACTGCACTACGCGACCTCCTGCTTTGAAGGCATGAAAGCCTGGCGCGGATACGACGGGAATCTCCGTCTGCTGCGGCCGCGGTATAACTGTGCCCGGATGTTGGCGTCGGCGACTCGAGCAAGTCTCCCTGGTTTCGATACGGAGGATCTGCTGAATCTCATCCGGACTGTTCTCGCCATCGATGGTGGAAAGTGGGCGCCTGCTACTCAGCCCGGATCGGTGCTGTATATCCGGCCGACGCTGATCGGGACGGGTGATAATCTGGGCTATAAAGTGCCTGACGAAGCGATGTTGTTCGTCATCGTCACTGTCTGTCCGACCATCAATCCATCGACGGACTCCACAGCAATCGGGAAGAAAATCCGTCTTCTGGCCAGCGATGGCAACTTTGTACGTGCGTGGCCTGGCGGCTCTGGGTCTGCGAAGATAAGCGCGAATTACGGACCGTCGTTGCTGGCGCACCACGAGGCGAACAACGCCGGCTGCGATCAGGTGTTGTGGTTGTTTGGGGCTGATGGACAGGTGACGGAGGCCGGGGCGAGTAACTTTTTTGTGATTTGGAGGACGGCGCAGGGTACGCTGGAGATGGTGACGCCGCCGTTGGGCGACCATACCATTCTGCCTGGTGTGACGAGGAAATCGGTGTTGGAGTTGGCGAGAGCGGGGTTTGAAGATGTTGAAGCTGTGGATGTGGTTGAGCGCAAGTTCAGCATTCACGATATCATCACTGCAGCTGGAGAGAATCGACTCATGTCTGCGTTTGCTGTCGGAACGGCCTTTTTCATCGCCCAAGTCGAGCGCATTCGGTATGGAGGACTGGAAATCAATTTCTCTGACGCACCGTATATCGGTCTGCTCCAGAAGGGAATGCTGGATATTGTTCTTGGAAAGAAACCCAGTCCATGGACTGATATCATCCAGGAGTAGATACTATTTATTCTTATCCTGCTCGCAATGCAACCGTCTAAATGCCGCTAGCCACTCTTCGTTATCTGCAATAGTCTGATTCCAATCATCTTCGCAGTCGTAGAGTAACCGTCGTGACTCCTGCTGAAACATTTCATCGGTTGGTATGACTCCGTGTTGGATTTTCTCGCGCGCGTAGTGGCTGAGATGGAGGGTGAGGATTTCCGTGAAGCTGCTCAACTGCGACATTGTCGGGTTTGATTGAATGGGAGTGAGAGTTTTTTCTTTTTTCTTCTCTGTCTCAGTTGGTTCACCTTCAACCCAAGCAGCTCGAGAAGATATCTGCGCAAAATGATCCCGCACATCCGCATTCGTAGCAGAAAACGGAATCATAGACTGCGACTCATTCCCGATCAGATATGGCGGCAGACTATTCGTGATCTTCGCCGTGATGGACGGCGGAAAACCATGATCGCCTTTCCAGTCTTTCATCGTAAGACCTTTTCTGAAATGCGCTGCCAGATGATCGATCCGTTCTTCCCAACTTGTCAGTGAAGCATCGCAGAATCCACACCGAGAAGTTATAGACTGCATCGTCACTTTCCAATCATCAAGTAACGGCATCGTATCGAGATGATGCACTAATCGTAGATGCTGCACGAGGTGGTCTTTTCGCCGGAATGCGCGATTCCCAGTCTCGTTCTTCCCTTGACATGCTGTATAGTTATGCATATCTAAATGCTCCTCGCTCGGATCCAACGCATTGCAATACGCGCAGTGTCGTCGATGCGTGGCAGGTGAGAACACACTCGCCCCGTGAGGCGCGCATATCCACTCTTCCAGATTGAGATGCAGCGATTTCTCATGTCGCGACCAGTCGTATTTACTCTTGAATCTGTCGCAGCAGAATGTACAGCAGAATATGCGTCGTTTATCGCCTGCTGGTGTGCTTTCAGGTTTGGGTTTTGCTCTGCTGACGCGGTTTCGTGTCCTACGTGCACCAGCTAGTTCCTGCGACGGAGACTGCGACGCAGCCGAGTTGGCAGATTGTCGTGATGAACCACTTGACTCACCACTTGTCGTTGATGGCGGGCGGCGATAGTGGCGGAATGCGTCGTTTTTCTTCGGTGGTGGTTTGCGCGTCTGTCGACGCTGGGCAGGGTTATTCTTGACGGCGTCCATAATGGCCGCCATGGAAGCAGGTTCGTCTTCTGGAGGCGATTCCTGCCATCGCTGCATGGGATCCAGTGCTGGCTCTGTATCTGTGGCGTTGGGGATGAAGATGGGCGCTGCTGATTCCTCCGTTCTGGGGATGAAATATCGACTCCTCCGTCGTGGGAGACTAGAGTGATACTGTGGGATATTGCCAATCTGGTCGTTCATCTCATGCTGAGATTCAGATTGGCATGGATTACTACTTGCCAGCAGACCAGGTTGGAGGTCGACATGCGACGACCATGACGCCGTGGAGTCATGGCCGAGAGAATGCACGGAGCCAGGGAGACTGTGGCTGTTTTCTGCTAGACTATCCTGGAAGACAGGCGGCGAAGTAAACTGATCATGAAGCTCTGTGTAAGGATCCTGCTCAGCGCATGACGGGTCGAAGTCAAATAAATTAGGGTCCGAAAGGTCAACTGCTATCGTCAGTTTTCATTCCGTTATCATGATTAAGAAGACAGACAATCCAGTCCCTCATGGACGAGGGGATCAAATGTATCCCAGTTCTGCCATTGCGGCATTCTGCCTTTTGATGGATATCAAATGATACTATTAGATGGTGAAGAGAAGATGTGAAGATGTAAAGGGTGGCGGTGATTTCGGACAAGTCGCCGAGTGGGGCCATTAGTCATCAGCTGAGGCATTTATTTGACTTTATTTGATAGAAACATTATAGTTTTAGTATATTTAGATGAATATGAATGAAATGATAAGAATAGATATGCTGTGTAACTATATACAGGCTGGAGGACAATTGATGGAAAACGCATAAGTATCAACATCCATTCGAACAATGAGTGTTGTTGTATTCCCACATACTTTGATGCCTCGCGCTCTTCTTTGCAAGTAGCATTTGGTGATCTTGGATATATAACCCATTGAGAAGCTCACCAATCTTGGGTCGGACTAGTCGATGGCCCAGTAGACATTGATATCGCTGAGATATGAGAATATCTTTGACAGTTCTGCTGGGACAGAGCACAGTTTGATTAAGCATGCTGTGTAGATAATCCATATCAGGAGTACGCCGGGTTAAATCTGGTTGCCAGTCTGAAGTGGGATGAGGAACAACGTTGCTGGCCTGGAAGTTGCTATAAAATACAAACAGCTAAAGATCGCTTCGTGTAACGGATTTCTTGCTGAAGAGTCATGTGCATTGTATACCGGGCAGACTGATATATACCGCAGCCTTGACTGATGGCTCGATCGAACGGCACAACTGACCAGTGACCTGTGGAAGGGCTTTTCTGGTGTTATTGAACTCAATGTACCGGCCGGTAGTGCCGTCACATATAAGAGTCCATGCTCAGTGGTGTTTTCTGCTTAGGTGAAGATGTACGGTCTAGAGATTGCTGTACCAGCCATGTTCATTGCAGGCTTCGGGACTATAGCTCGCGAGCAGTTCGGTCAGTGGGTAGCGTGCGTCTCTTTGACCGTTACCTGCCAGATAGGCCATGTATAGCATGGCTTCTCTAACACTTCTCCATTCGGGCCCGAGGCTGAGCTTTGAGAGTGATAGAGAACAGGCGAGGCCAGAAAAGTAAACATGGTCTCACGCCTCAGACAAATGGTTTGGTTGTAGGTAGTCAAGATGCCATAACAACACTTGCAGTCATCCATATAGCGGGCAATCTGGCCTATATAAGACAGTTAGCATTCGCCAAGGAGACATGCTTGATGCCAAGCATGGACATACCATAGACCATCTTGAAGTCGTTGTTTGCATGTAAGTTTAAGCTGTGGGCTCCACATTGAAATGTTGTGAGAAGTATTTGACATATGCTCACTTTGGTATCGGCTGTAATCGGAAGAAATTCGGTTGTCTGCTGGCTTTGAAGAGGCTATATCCTGTACAGAGGCGTGTAGTTCACAATTGAATATCGTATCTCTGATCCCACAATGGCGAAGATTACGCCAATTCCAAAATTTTGGAGCATTTGCTCACCGCCAGTGATAATCTTCTCACCGGAAGAGACAATTTTGTTGGTCATTTCGGTGTTATTCACGTTGTGATATCGAAGATGTAAGCTTAGAATTATTCTGTTATCTTCGTATGATGGGAATGTGGTGATTTGTGGGTAGTTTTCCACTTTGATGCCTCCGCGGTCAATGCCGTTGATAGAAGTCTTTTGTGTTATCGACAATTGGCAGGAATAAGACCTTTTCACTCCATGTTTAGGAAGGGGCCTTGCAATGAGGCTTCAGTTCAGGTGCCAGAAACCCTTTGCTATTCCGATCCTTGTGGTCTTTCCATTGCCACAAGTGATTTTTCTATTTGGTCTGGGAGTTTCTGTTTGTGTAAACCAAAGTCCATATCCCAGTTGAAATGCAAGTATAGCGCGGGAATAACCAGTGGAAGACATTGAATGGACGAGCAGGAGAGGGTTAAAGTCGGCATGCACTGGAATAACGCCGACTTGTATCCTCGAGGATGTGTAGATGCATACGTACATCATGCAGTCATGCCCCTTACTTTCGATCAAAGACAATTATCAAATCATGGGCAGTATTATATCTTGAAAGGCATCTTTCAATCAGCATTGCCCCAACTTGTAGGTGGCTGGGACAGGCCAAGGCGAAACCCAGGCTCAGTACTACATTATGCGTTTGTAGGGTAAGTGTAAGAGATATATTGAAAACAACTCAGTTGTTATATAGAGGCCGTTAGGATAACAGCATCCAGGGCTTATCGACGACGATGGATCATCAACGACCTCGAATGTCGGATAGTTGTAGTCGAATGGCACAATCGTTCGTCTTCATCTGAGGCTATAAACTTGCGGCAATTCCTGGGCTGAACACCGCTGGCCCGAGACTGGTTTCAACCTCGTTTTCTGTGACGATGGACTGCCTAGAACACTTCATTGAAGGCTTCGCCGATCCGGGTGACCGACATGACTTTCACGATGGAGCCCATTTCTTCGTTTTCGAACTCCAACGGTGTCTCTGAAGTTCTGTCTGGTGAGATTGAGTCGTGGCCGTGGTTCTTCAATTTGGCTGGCGACCCAGTTTGGGGTACTCCAGGTCGTCTGTGTATCCCTGGTTTAGCTATTGATATCCTTGAATTATAAGAATGGACAAAGAAGATCTGCTGGGATAGAGAACACTAACAATTAAGATACCGAGCCATGAGATCTGTTTCCCAAAACTGGTATTATCGTGCCATGATGTAGTAACCTAAGACACGCAGTCAGCATCAATTATATTATGGATTGAAAGATGACTTACAGGATCGCAAGAGCTGTATGCTGAAAGACACGCAATGCAAAGATATCTTGACAAACTGCCAGCGTCTTGACCGGATAGATCCACACGAACGTATCTGATACAGAAACACAGCAGTGCTGTGAGTCGCAAGTGAAACGTGCCCACTAGCGTCCGAGAAGCTGGTATAACGACGGCAAAAGCAACTGCTAGCCACTATTTCACTGCTGTTTCTCTTTGGTCGCAGTTCGGCTATCAACTATTGAACAGAGGATGCTGGATTCTTCTGTCTGAATCAGTGAGCAATTGCTGTATGCCAAGGGAGATGCTGTATTGAATATACCCAAGTTCATCTATCCGATTTGATATCCATGCCGATCTCTTGACAGTTCAAGTCACGCAATCCAGTATGAGGGACTGTTGAGTCAGGCCGTGCTATAAATTTCCATAACAAACTTATATATTGCTTCTCATCCGGGGGTAATGTTAGTTAAACCATCTTGAATATTGCCAGGAATCTACCTACTTACCATTCAGAGCAGGGATGTATCCAGTACATAATCAATGTCTTCTCCAATTTCCTCGTTAATTGGCTGCCCAATCTCCCAGATCCATTCGTGTAGCTGATCCTTTTGCCATTGAGAATGCTGGCTGCATAAGAATGATTCAGGGCTGTTGGTTGTGGCCGCCAGTTCGTTGCTTCTTAGATGTCTGGCATGAAAGAAACAAGATATTTGGTGGCAAGTTCATGAAACTGTTCAGTAACCTTCACCACCAACTTGCGAAGATCCTCGTTGGAAAAAAGACGCAATTGCAGGCCCAGCTAACTGGCGAGGATTGTTGATGAGTTGCTTCCCAACCTGAGGCCCAACGTATGAGATCACAACATAGTTAGACTTGACAACTGCCGCAGATGAGCGCAGATTTCTCTCTTGAAGGCTAATTCAGCTCTCTTAGCCATGTATAGCGAGTTCCAGTAGTGATTGACGATGATGAATTGGCAGTTCCTGGTTCATTGGTATGAGCGAGCCAAAGGCCCGCATGTGTTGATCAATGTATGTTCGGTTCTGTTTATTTTGTGAATGCCCTTCAAATAGAAACGTTTCTTTAAGCGACAGAAGCTGGTTCATCTCCAAGATATGAGATGTCAATGTGTAACTTGGGTAAAACTGGTGGCTGAGCAGATCTTTGGCCGATGTAACCACAGAGGATTATGCACCATGGCCATGAAGGAGGCAGTTTCCAGAGCTCATCTGTGGTTTTATGTCAGTCAGAACTGCAAAACAGCTAGTACCATGTTGACTGTCTCTACGACTAATTATCAGGAGGAAGGTTCACATGGAGTGAGTTCATCGCTCCCATCTCATCTCCGCATATACCACCTCGAATGATTCATGGTACCACATCATAATCGTACTGTGATATAGTGGCATTTTCAGTAAACATAGACAGTCGATGCAGTAGAATGGCACCATGAGCCATCACCAGTGGTGTAAAGGGAAGGGTTGACCATGTGGCTTCGCATATATCGGCTACTTTGGAAAGGATTTGGTCGGCCATATTCGTGAGACTGTGCGTGACTGTTGAGAGCGCTTTAGGTGCTTGTGTCATAACATCAGACTGAAAAGCTACAGGCCCTTAGGTGCTGCCATCTTCTCCAGGCCATGTACATACGGCTGCAGTTCGATTGTAGCCTCAGAAGTAATCAGTTGGATTTCCGCCACGACCAGACAGCAGCCTCTGATCGGTCTCTGTCCATATATAGCATAGTAGGACTTGTATAATGAAGCGGAGTATCGTAGGATGCTAGACCCAGGACAAGCAGGGTCATCGACCGCATGCATAGACAATCTAACAGCAGAGCAATAGACCAAACCGAGAAGCACCTCGAATTCATGTGACTTTGACCCTTTAACAAGAGAACAATTGTTGGCATCTGGGGCGACTGTTTGCGCATGCAATTCCGGCTGGCTGCCCCAGCAGCAGGACGGTAGGTGAGCAGATTGTCTTACCAGACGTTTGCCTTTTTTAGACCCCGTCTTGGATTATTCGTCATACCGATACACCTCAATGAACCCCTTTTTTATAGTTTCTTCGCCTTGTTTAAGAGGGATTTTGGCGTATGAGTCAAACGTAGGTGACGCCCATACTGGCCATCTTCGTGGCGATCCGAATATATACAGCGAAGATCGGTGGTTGTCGGACAAACCGAGCACACGATGCATGAACCGATACAGGGCTTCAACTAACGCCCAGTCCATCATGGACTTACCCCAGGGTCTCTTCACACGGATAAATTTGATAGATGGGTTGTCTCGGCATGGCAGCATTGTCACATAGCGAGATATCAGCCGGGAACCGAAACGAGGCACAGGAATGAATTAAGGCTCTTCTTTTTGCATCATTTTCTGCGTGCCAGAGGCGATGTATCAGCTATTTTGAGAGGAAATCTGGGAAGGAAAAGCCACTAGCATTCTGATATATCTCGTATGTTGAGAGCCTTGCGATTCGAAGTCGGATTTTAATCGCAGACTTAGGAGTCTTTCAGACTGTTCCCTGCTATGTCCAGTGATACTGCAGAACAACAGCGCTCGTTGCATGCGTGGGAACTGTGATACCATAAGACTTCATATCATCACTGTCTGTTTTAGCTGCGTATATTCATATGACGGTTTGTATATAACGCATGTCGATACTGAATGGCTTTTATATCGTTTAGCCTTTCTTTTGTGTGCTGGGTTCTCCAAACAATGCTTAGCCCAAGCGTATTCAACCCTGTTTGCTTGGTAGTTTTGCAGGTCTGACTTGTCATGTTTTATATATTTTTGGCTTTGGATTCAAATTTTTTCAGGTGTGGTGATCCATTTGATTGAGGATCCACGATATAGATAACTAGCAAAGTATTAGCAATGGTCATTCATGTGATTAAATGACAAATACCTAGAGAGAATGTTAATAAAAGCTATTTTATAATCCTCCCAGTGGCTGTTTCCATCGAAGACAGCCAGACATTAGCAAACGCCATGGCCAAAACTCTGTTGCACGATGCCGCAGCATGTATGGTTCATCCATTGAGACGGCTCTTTGGTTAGTAAAGATCACCATTTTTTGTCCTCGATTCTTCCGTAATCTGTAAGACAGATATAATTGAATCGCTTCATAACGATTATTGTTATTTCTTCAAGGTTGAGGACTGAGAGGTTTCCAGTGGTCTTAACGCATGCTGGACGTCTGTAGGGTGTATTCGTAGGACTTGTTCTTCCTAGGGATTTCCCGATATACTGTGATAAATCCATATTGTAGGAATATCGTGGTAACGTTCTACAAGGAAAGTTTCCTAGACGGTTCATACCCGGGCGATAGGGCTCTAAAGTCCTCTGTGCCATTCGTCTTGCTGAAGTCGCCATCATTAGCCATTTATGGTCGAATGAGGATGAAAGCAGGAGCGATGAGGTCAAGAGTGAGTATAGCATTTGTAGTAAGAGTAATGGCAGTAGACTGTATTATAATTCATTAGCACACTTTATCATAGGGATATAAGTGCTATACTCACCCCTAGTCAGGCTTCAACATCACTGTACATGGTCCAGCTTGCATCTTTCTCAGTGCCATTATGATCCATGCTAACATCAACAAAGCCAATCAGACTTTGAATGTTCCATATGCGCTAGCCCAGAGTCATTTTCATTGTATTGCCATTGAAGCACCAGTGTCAAAGAGGCTTTAGTGAAGCTGGTCCCCCTCAGTCTGGCAAGGACCTGGTGTGTGCTTAAACCACATCCTTAATCTCTGATATCCATCGAGGACGACTATGAGCCCTCATTCTAATGAAATTCCTGCTGTAACTTCACACAGTGGTCGTGTCCGCTTGCATAGCTATCAAGTCTGACCTCCAGAAAGTCATGACCCATCACACATGTTGTTCTTCCACAGTCTTCGCCTTCGAGAATCCTGTCGCACCCAGTTGTAATATTGTTAGGTAAGTGCATCGAGCTTGTAAATGTGTCCATGCTTGGTTTGCATGACTTGTAGAATGGATACCGTTGGCTGGGCTATCCTACGGACAGCTAAATCAACCAGATTCTGAGTGACAACTGAAGTGTTTCTAGTGTTCTGGTGTGCCTTACGATGCGGAAAGACAGTTTTGGCTCCGCTCAGCATCCATCTGCTGGCCTATCTGGGTAATGGTGGCTGCCAGCTCGTGGCCGTGGATCAGCAGTTGACTGGAGTCGATCGAATATGCTCGCGTATCTGCTGAACCGCTGCAGTCTGGTTCCCAAAGGTTCTGTAGATTTGCAGCATGGATTGGGTGGTTTGGCATCCGAGTGATACGTAGGAGCCAGATTTTTCCTGCACCAATCGCGCTATCCAAATATTCATGTTCCGCGCTCAGTGGTTCTGGTGCTTTGATAGAGGTGTTAGATGGCAAAACAGGAATTGAAATATAGCGACCAATCTTGCAGCCTCCATTTGGTAACTGCTAATTATTTGTCTTCATATGATTATTGATCCACTCCAACGATTCGCTTTCCTGGATTTATTGTGTCGGATCTATTCCTAAGACTCGGGGGGAACCACTGCCAATGAGGCCGACTGCGGTATGCCGGGCTTGTAGGTAATGTCCACATCCGAGGAATTGACGGAAAATCCACTATTATCATGAGCCGGACAGTCTGAATCTTAGTCGTGTTTGCTCTTGGACAAACAGCCACTCAACTAACTGTGCTTCCAAAGGCTCGAGGACCGTAATTGTATCTGTAGAATTTGATGTATCGCCCGATAGCAACAGCACCGTAGACAAGGGATCCGGGAGCGTGCTGATGGCCATGGAAAGCAAAGAAGGTTGCCAGCCCGCTGGCTCACGGTAATCAACCTCTGATTCTCGTAATCTTTGCGAACCCCAACTGTCTAGAAGTTGGGCATACAAAGACCAGTATAGAACCTGTGGTGTAATCATGAGTAAAGAAAGCAACAGTGGGAAATCAGAGCAACAAAATCAATGGTGCTCTTTATGACTGTCACTGCTGCGTCGATTCTTCACGACGGGCCTATTTGAGATGTCCTGTTTTGAGTCGGAATGACACCGGGTTTCGGCGCAAGTACTGCTACCTAGTTCTCGATGTTTGACCATCCGGATGAATTTATCACCTTTGGGATACAGGTTAGTATCGGAAGAAGGTGGAATAGAAGGGCATACCCGCTTGTATACATATACACTCATCATTTCAATTCCCATCTGCATCCATGAAGCAAAGATTGCCTCTTGGGTAGATACAATGACCCATCCACCCACCCGCCTTGACTTTTCATTCCTCTTGATGGTCATGATAGCCCTGGTGTTGCACAGGATTAATATGCCTCGTTGGAGGTACCATTGCATTTCTAGAGTACTTGTAATCAGCACTATTCAGGTCTGCAATGGAAGGTACTGTACCTAGGTTATCCCTGGGTTCGTCTGCAGACTCCGAATAGAGATTCGTATATATATTGTCGATGTGCCATGTGGGAGATTTTGCAGGTTTTTGATGTCTCCAGGCCACGATTTGGTACTAGTTATGGCGAGTCTCTGTCAGTCCACGCTCATTGGCCTCCGTATGAACACTGACCATCGAATTTTGATTTCTCAAAGTATCTTGTCAACCACAGCCCGAAGGGATAATGGCAGATGACAGAACGTGGTGACCATATTGTCCGTGTGGGGGGTCCCATGCCCCTTCATCGCGTAGGATTTAGCTTCTCAGATAGCAGAGTTGCGCAATGGTGGGTAATTATTTGGAATTCTTCTGATGCAGAGATCATATATAAGTGGCGTTCAGTTACGCATTTTTTCAGACTGTTCATGAGTCAGATGAGCGTGTCTTATGTAGCATATGGCCATGAATAGGGGATGATATGGATTACTTACTTTCGCTTGTAGTTGATATTGGGAAACGGCCCAGGATGTATGAATGCATGTCAAGTGGCCATCCATGAAAAAGTCGAGGTCTGCCGGAAAGAAAGCCCAACCTGGGTTGAGCTGGTTTTTGAAAATCCTATGGTCTCTTTTACTCATCTGAGCGTTCTCGGGGGTGTGTCTAAGTATTGCCGCTCCCACACATGAATTGAAGATGGTGGAGCCTGGATGGGATCTTTAGGAAACAGCACATGAAAGGGAGCTTTCATATGAATCATTTAATATTGGTTTGCCAATTGTTCAAACCAACGATAGTGTCCACTCTAGGTGTATTGTTGTATTGCCACCAGAAACCGACCATTCTGCGCCTGGGTTAAAGCTGGGAGGGACATCAGTCAGAGGACAGCTTTTGGGGTGTTGTTCGGGTTTGATACTCACGGTTTTTATATTTCGATATTGCAGTAGAGAAAAGACCGGCTTTATTGAGCAGTGCTATTGGAACGACGTTGACTGTAAAAAACCTCAGTGTTTGGTGATAGATCAATACCACCACATTTAACTTCCAGGTAGAATGACCAGAATCGGTGTGGTCTTGAAATCCGTTTCCACCGTCAATTTTTCTCTATTTCTCTCTCCATCTGACCAGGGCCACTGCAATTAAAGAAAGAGTAGCTCCGATGGCAAGCCGGGAGAAAGACAGTCCTGTTCGTTGCTTTGCGTTTCTGCCATTCAGTGCCTCGCCTCCCAGTGTTATCTTCATTTGCTCGTTTTAAACTTGTTCCTATAGTCCTTGTCTCAGCAAGTTGATGCCCGATGGAAAGGGACAACCGACATACCTTGACTGTTCTTTTGAATATAGAATAGAGACTTTCCTCTTTTGCACTCATCTCCTCTATGCCACATACCACTGACCCATGGACGCATCCCTTACCGGATAGGGTTGTAGCACCATCTTATCGTTTGCATGAGATCTCGTTCTCAATTTTCAAGAATAAATTCCAGTGGGAGTGGGCGGTGCTGTGCAGGACATGCAACAATCCTGGCAGCATCATGTGCTTATTGGGCGGCAGAAGCCAACGGGTAATTGGGTATGTGGAGAGGATCTGTCCATAAGAATCAATATCATCACTTTAATCTGATACCAAGACATTCCTACTTACATTTCGCTTTCCATGTCTGGCAAAAATGAATAACTTTTCTCCTGCTCTCGAGGTAGACTGCGCGGTGATCTTCTCGACTGGGATCTCCCAGTCTATGTGCATTCCAGGTGCCAAAGTCAGGCTGAGCAACCGGTTCATCAATATGTTTATCTGCTAGGCGGCTGTTAGAACTGCAGACTTAAAACGTATTAGCAGAGTAGCTCACGCAAAGATAATAATTCGTCCTTTTTCTCAAATCTTCGGCTTCCTCGGGGTGCTCAACGTTCCCAGCGTGCTCAGCAAGCTCAAGCCCCGACCGACTGAGGTGTTGCCCGATCTCCAGGCTGTGTGCTGGAGGAGTGCCTGAAGGCCTTATATATGAGTAGAAGACATGCACCTCTCCAATGATCTGCTTGTTCTAGTCATTTGCTTTGTATAACTGCTTTCATGCTGAGGCCGATATTCCGCTGTCTTCGCGATTGAGAGTCGGTATACAGCACGATTGAAGACATATCCGCTGCTTTTCCGCAAAGGCCCGACGCAGAGTCGTTTTAATCGGTCTGACCCTATCTTGTAAAATGTTTCAAATGTTATCGATCACTTATAGTTGCCAGCCCACGTGGATACATATTTCCGTTCGAGTGTTTTCTTGTCGCTCTCACCGTTGAACAGCTTCATGAGTATACCACAAGAAGTAGTCCGCGACGACAGAAGTACGATTGCCTAGTAAGATATCGAGATTAGAAAGGACCAAAGATAGATAGAAATTAAAAGAAAGACATACCAGCTGCGCAGGGATAAGAAGGGTCTCAGATTGAATTGGCGTGATCTCATCTATAGCTTGGGCTTTGCTATTGAAATGCGAATGGCATCTGATAAATTGCCATGCTAATAACCACCAGAAATAACTTCAGTATAGTATTTAGAGCACAGACGAATAATTTCAAAGCCATCTTGAATATCGCTTGAGAGTCGCGAGGGTTTTTAGCGAGAATATATAGTAATGGTCAAGTATCTGGTCGGCCGACGTTATGCTCGGCATGGAACCCTTGTTCATTTTGACGTCGCGTTCAAGTACTTGACTCCATCTCTTGAGTGATAAGGCTTGTCAATGATATATATATATATATCCGGACCTAAAAGAGCAGAAAATGGGTCCAGCAACCGTGTTATTCCCTTTTGTATTCAGGGTAATATTATCGTCGGATAGTAGGCTGGGTGGCGCTTTTTAATCGTCTTTATGGGATTCCCCATGTTTTCCGATATGATCTTGCACGACTGGAAGGTGCCGATAAACGACCGCACCATGCTCGTTATGTCACATCTTCTTGCATGTCGCTGGGTATTTGACGAGACCACCAATGTGGTGAATTGTTCACGATTCATGGATACTCGATGGACAATCGGTTCTTCCTCAGTATCCGAAAACCGCCTGTGTTGGTTTTCATTTCCGTCGAGCTTGCAGAAGAAAGTAACTGTTTGCGCAACCAGGAAACCATTCAACAGGCTCTGGTATAAAAGGAGTCATCAATAGTAATTCGAGTTGACCGAAACCGACTGCATGAAAGGAGTGGTTGTAGTTCGTCACTGGCGCTATTCCGCATGCCTAGTCCTCTATTTGTATTCGCTTAGAATAGTGAGAAGCCAGCATCATCGAGCAAGGAGTATTCGTGCATCTTCTATGCTATGGTGGGTAGAAAATGGTTTAATTACTGCGCCGCCATAGCTTTGATGACTGCCCCAGGGGGGCAACCTGGCTTTCGGGACTTTCAGAGGCTCAAAGTGTGATGGCTGGGATAACTGGAAAACGCGTCGATATAAGCGTCATGGCTTTTGTTTAGGCTATACCATCGTATCAGTACGGATATCATAAAAGATAGAGAAAATCACCAACGGCCATAGCTCGCTTGCATTCCCATACCAGCAATACTCTGAAGTGCAGCAAATGCCACACGGGCTGGCACAGGAATCAATAATACCGATGGCTTCAAGTAGAACCCTCGTGGGATGTGCTGGAATCGCGGGGACCAGTGTTTCAAATGTGCTGGCGGACCTGGTTTGATGACCACGGTGAGAGAGGTATTTCACGAATTTAGCTCGAACGGACCAAGGTTGGTACACCACTACCGTGAGCTCGTTGTAGGTCAACTGCTTCCTAGCCGCATCTTCACGAACCGTAATCGGTTGCTTGTTCAACCTTCCGGTACCGACGTCAGGGAGAACGAGTTCGTTAGTGGGCACGGTACCCTCTGTATGGTCGGCAATGCCACCGTCGGAGCCCTCCCCATCGTCACCGCCGTCGACCGCGGGAACTGGGTCATCGGTGCCAGCAGGATTCTTGTTGTCCGCAGTAGTTTCTTTCGCGTTCCAGTATGAGCATGTTTTTCCTGTCAAAACCAAAATGGGACAGAGACAATACCTCTATCTTTGTGTCTTCAACTATTCCGGAGTCAGGCTGGAATGCAGCGCATAGGATCCAGCGTGGGAAGCGTATAGCGTGGTTTTCGCACTGGTATTTTCCCCTCATCGTAATTCGCCCATAGCAAAAGCTTTGAGCGTACGCCACGAAAGCGTGTGAATAGGATATTAGGAGGAAAAGATGGCCAACAGGTATCAAGCAATTCATCTGTGAAACAGGAAGTAAAAAGACCACTAGTACCAGGCAGAAGGCCGCTCTGATTGTCACATATGATTTTAACAGAATGGGCAGGGGGATTAGATGAGGCCGCGGTTTCCCTCTTTGATATTGAAGATGATATTAGCATGGGACATCAAATAGAATAGGATACCTACATGCTCATTCTAACTGCGGCGTGAGTTCGAAAAGTGGATTTCGTTTCACTCTATGTCCGCAGAAGATCCGGGGTCAAAAGGCAAAAATCACCCAGCCGGCCACCGCTCGTGACGTTGGTGAGCCATAACCAGCGTGGAATGGCTGCAGTAAGACGGAAGCTTTAAAAGGTGCTAGCGGGGAATCGAAGGGTACTGCAAGTGCTGGTAGTGGTCACGGTGCTTCTCAAGCCGGATGGTATGGTAAAGATAACTTTTAGCTGATGCTGAAAGAAGATGCTGCTGGCAGCAGAAGCAAATTGCGCGATAGCATGCTGGCCTTCAATCAAGAACCATCTTGGATATTTCCAAAAAGTCATTTTTCGATCGAACCCACTGTTGCTGATACATTGATGGAAAATCATTGTGTTCCAAATGAAGGAAGTGTTCAACGAGACTTCTATAGTGGAATGAGGAAGATTTTAGTTTGGCAGGAAATATCTCGGGCGATGGCGATTGAATAGATCCCACCATCATGGATATGTGCCATGGTTCAATTATAGCCATGGGATCAGCCATTGGAACAGCCATATGGCCCCAGGCGAGAAGGCAAGCATGAAACATGCACGACATCTGGTCTCTGGAAATGGTGTTCGATGAACGAATTGTCTTTCATTGGAATAGCTTCAGTGGCCCCCCTGTATCCCCCATTCACCAAAGTCAAATCCAGCGATAGACGTTGCACGACCACCCTGTAATGAAGGAGCTGGGTCGACACATCCCACTTGTGGCTGAGGACAAGCAGCTCGTACAACGGGGGGACGAAGGGCCCGCGGGATATTGGCCTTCTGGGTCGAAGTTGAGATTGAGTCACCAGGCTTGGGTTCCACGATCAGTCGAAGATGTAGCACATATCCCTTTGTCAGTCGTTGCAGTAAGGACGACGGAAAAGCCGAGTGTGGAATGGGATCATGCTAATTTGCCTTATCGTTTTGCAGATTTCGAATGCCATCTTATTCAAACAGGAAAGTTTGTCCAGCGAGAAGAGAATTCAGGGCTTTGTTGGTTTGATGCAGGCTATGATTGCAGCAGGCGAACAGCGAGGCTATAGATCATAATATGGTGGAGCAGATTCCCAGAGGACATGCACTGCATGGCAGTGGTTAAGCGACCGCTATAGAAGATGGAGCTAATGAGGCCGCAGATTGCTGGTCCATTCAGTATTAAGCCCACACCCTCGAGGCGTCTGAACAGGGATGTGTGTGGTTGCATTGGCAGGGTTATGGTGCCAGGAGGTGTCATGACCACTGGAGGTACACTGATGGTTGCGGATGAGAATCATCGCGTGGGGGTTGTAAAAGCTTTGCAGTGGCCATATCTTAGGCTTGATGAGCTGAGCGGTCCCATCAACGGTAATCATTGTGGGATTGAGAGTCTTATGCAAGAGGGTCATTCACTTCAGCTTCTTAGTCACTGAATGGAACTCGTTCAGGAAGTCTGTGTCCGCTTCCTCACTAGCCTTGAAGTGGTTGAACTGGATTCGAAAGTTAATGTGCTCATTGGGGCGTGACTAGGGCTTTTTAAAGATCCCAGTAATCTCTAGTATTTGGGTCCCAAGGCTGAGCTTGAGTAGCTTCAGCTAGGTGTCTGCGATGCCATGAAGATGATGTGTTTAGTGCTATATCCGATAGAAATGCCACTCCCTGGAAGAGGCTTTGAGGTTCAGTGCCGGTTCAGGCACAGCAACACAGATGCACTCAGTGGATAAATTTAAGCCGTTTTTCGGATGCGTCTGATTTCGAAATGGTCCTCTCCCAGCCAATGGTCTGTCGCCGCATCCACGACATTCAAAAAGATATGGGATCCAGAAAGTAGAGTCAGCTTTGGGCAGGCACAACATTCATATGCCCTTGACTCGGGGAAAGTAACAATAAAATCGCCTCCTTTGAATTGGCAGGTAGTGCTGCAGTCCATTCGAAGGGCGTCAAGAGACTGCATATAGTATAGGCCGTTCAGTCCTCAGCATGTATAATCCTGCAAGGGTTCGAATGGTAGAGATGGTTTGTGGATAGGGTACAGATCGAAAAAGTGGCCGAAGGTGGTCGAAACGGATGTCAAAAAGGTATCAAGAGATATCAAGAAAGGTGCTGATGGGAATTAACAAGGGACAGTGGATCCGCGGGGTTCTTTACCTTTTGTATGGCAGGCCCATGTGTAGAGGAGTTGGCATTTTGGCAAAGATTGAGAGCTGCGTCGTAGGAAGTCCAGGTTGGTATGGTTGTTGAACCCCTGCTCACTTTGCCATTTGAGATCGGTGTCATACCGTGGACATGTCGATTTGATTAGGCGGGTATTGAACATCTGGTTCTGTGGGAAGTTGTATGCAGCAGCTCTACTTCACCGACTGACACTGCCATATATTGACCATTTTCAAGATCGGGTATTGAGAAGTTCACGGCGTTTTGAATTCTAGGAGAGGTGGACTTCGTAACCTCCGGTCATATAATTTCCTGACGAGACCAGCATGAATACATATTTGTCCAATAATAGAATGGCATACGATTGCACTCGAACCGGGACACTACCTACGAATGTTAGTATTTCCCGTCTTGTTTCGAGATGGAGTATACTTACTACTTCCTTTAGTGCGTTCTCGCAATGAAGAAGCCAATCCTCTCCGGCGATTGTCATGGTATATAAACACGAACACAACAGAAGGTTCAGGATCTTGAAGAAATAAGTCTAGCGAATATAGTGTCTTGAGGCGTGCGGATAGACCCCAGGATCCGAGGTCATACACTATCAAAAATCATGTGGAGATTGACTGTGGCAAAGTTCACAATCTCTTCGTTCTTTTTGGGCACGATGGCGCATCCACTCCGTTGGTTTATCTCAGTAGAAGCAATGGACATGTCCTCAGGAACGTTCGGCAAGAGTTGAAGGTTACTCTCTGCACCCATGGTAACAGTGCCGGTCGAATTGGGGTACGTTTTAATTATATAACTTGCTGAATAGGGAAGTCACCATCATCAAACCAATCAGCTCTTGTTCAATAATTATTTGTAACCCACATACCTTGAGAGAACTGACAGTAAAAAGCCGTATACCCCAAGGGATATCACGTTCGTGGAACCATATGCGTAATTCGTCCATAATATATTAGATGTACTCTGGGGAGCTTTGGTGTCTCTAAGGTCCAAGATTAATATATCATCTCAGATAAAGAGCACACACTTCACTTGCCCACTCGAAAAGTAAATTCTGGCCACTAGATCAATTGCCATTGAGCAGACCATTCGAAAACGTGATGTATAGAAACATGTCACCAGGATTTCCAATGGCTGCCAGGCTGCGAGCATCATCATATAGCTCACGCAACTCTTTGACCCACTCATCAAATGGGCGATTAGCCTTTTGAGCTTGTAATCAGTTCGTATCGTTGTCAAATAACAATCACCTTCACTTGCCTCGAGGAAGAAGCATTATATACCATGGTTCGCAATAGTATGAAGTGGTCGTCATGTGAGACTGATATAAGGACAGTCGTTTCGAATCCAGGTAGAATGTGAAAATAATATGCCTTTCTGACGGCAGTACAGATTACGTGGCATCAGAGAGATGTCCACAAGATCATCAGCAAACCTGACATGAGATATTTCCCTGGAATATACTCACACGGGGTGATCGATAATTGGAGCATTGAGATGTTGGAAAAAGGAGAAAGCAACGACACCCATCATGTGGATTTGCTGCATGATTGCAAATGTGTATCTAAATCGTCGTTCGGATCATGTAACACGTCTGGGGCAGTTCGATGGACTGCGTCCAGATAGTCGACAATCAAGAAATGGGCTTCGCTTTTGAGGAACTCATCCATAAGCCAGCATGGCTTTGACTGCATGGTAATTGATTAAGGAGAGCATCCATAATTGAGCAGACCATAAGTAAGCCGTCGTCTCGTCCTAGATAAAAAATGGAAAACCGTCTGGGGTTACCATCGCTTCCATTAATTTGTCGAGCGTTTCGACCATTTTGTCTTGCTGGACTAGTGAAGAAGCCATCCGGATCCAATTTATGGATTCTCTTCTAGAATAGGCCAGGATAATGTATTGACTGGATGCTCTGGGCCAAGCCAGTAATTATCGTACCTCTTGGGGCTATCATCAGACCGATGAAGAAATCTGTGGTCAAGCCAAATGTTCTGGAAGGATCCATTGAACGTGCGGTTTTCATGCCAAAAGGGTGGCTATTAGCCTGTGTATATAGCCATCCAAATAGCGAGCATACTCCAGGGTCGCTCTTTGGGAATTTCCATGGCTTGTGAGACTTTCCTGGGACCCTGACTGGTAACCACGGTTGGATCCCGTTCACAGCTTCCATTGTCATTGCGCCATTTGCACAACGATCCTATTGTTGTTCTCTGACTTATATCTGAACCAGATCCTATATCCTCTTGTTCTCGATGCCCTGGATAACATCCGACTCTGGAAATTGCATTTCATCATTGTGATTGTGTGTGGGGCTGCATGTTTCGGTTGTGCCAATTGTCATCCGTCGATGGAGGCTGGATACTGACTGTCTGAAAGATGGAATGAAAAGTCCAAATACCCAGCTTGTACTTGTCTTCGCATAGTGACCTTCCTCATATTATGCGGCTAAATGGGCCTTCAAACATTGAGCGGTTCGCCCTGCAGTAAGTTGGCTTGGATGTTTCTTTCTGCCCATCTCGACAGTGCGGCGTGGCTATCGATTTGCAGCAGCAGCAATAACTTTGGAGGGAAAGTAGTCTAGCAGGTTGGCCATGGAACATTGCTAGTGCCGATAGACTTGAACGCCGATGTGACAACGTACTCGAGATTGACGAATATTGGCGCGACATGGGAGCAAGCCTAGGGATCTCATGAAGGGGAGCATATATGATGGTCTATAACCGTGTTCGATATCGAAGGAGATTGCAACGGTAGAGAACGATTCGATCGTAGTTAAATAAGCCTTGGCTTCAGTCATGGAGAACCGAGCATCTTCAGGAGTGCTATGATGAGCTAGAAATGTCAGTACCGAAGGTATGAAATAACGATACTCGAATTGACATACCATGGTTTCGTTGTAAAGAAGCGCCACGATAGACTGGAGCACCTTCTCTTCATCAATTATGTTCCATGATGAATTGAACTGAACGCAGCTTACATCCAGAACCAGGATGCTTCTTGATCAAGTCGATCAACCGAGACAAGGCGTATAACTTGGAGGAATAGAAAGTTAGTATAATAGCTCAGCCGGGATTCCGTGGTCACACTCAGTGAGTAAAAAGAGCAGAGGCTGCTGTGATCTGCTGACGGAATTCATGTCCTTCCTCCGGACATAGGACTCACCTAGTTTACTTGAAGATATGTCATTTTCAAGATCCCATTGACCTGTTCGCGGCGGGTTGAGTAGCCGGATTCAATCACCACAGTTGGCCATTTGCAAGTCATATTGGATAGCTTTGCCGATCAAATGAGAAGGTCATGTGTTGATACACGAGACAGACGAGAAAGCTAGATGGGGTTTGATATTATCGTGCCCAAGAATCAGACTTGGATGATTATCATGCTTGAGTTCAACCGAACGATGTCTATGTTTTGCGCCCAAGCTTGAGCGAAGGCGGCATTCGCAATGGCTGAATGGCGAGGTGGTGTCCATGTTCCTCGTTTTGCATGCGACGGTGAGATTTTCGTAGATTGATTTGTATTTGTCGATAGGCCAGGATCGAACATGAATTGTAGTTCTTTCTTGTGCAGATATACAGGCCCGTGTTTCTGATGCGAATTAAAAAGGTCTTGGTAGAATTTCCGATTGTGAATTGACTGAAGGAAGCCTGATGCTTCCATTTGCACTATGTGCAGGCAGCAGTATAGGCAACATGCATCATCTTAGGAGGCTGTCCATATCATACAGAATCATCATTGTCGAGTTTCCAGGGACGATTGGACCCTGAAACATATTAGTCGGGTATATTCGAGGAGAAACAGCCCTAAGCTGGGCAATACTGGATGTTTTAGAAGTGATAATAGAGAACCGGAAGGAAAAGACCGACGTTTCGGTCGTAGGTGTGATTCGCGTCTCGAGAAGATTGCTTTCGAGCACAGTCAGGCAAATATTGTATTCCGATAGCCCAAGTCTTGAGAATGGCAGTGGTGTAGGGAACTGTTGGTGGAAGACCGGCCAGACGAAGACGTCTCTGTTATAAAACATACGCAGTTGATGTCTGAATCGTCCATACCACATTTCTCGCTGCCATTTCGGCAGTGAACGTGCATAAAGTACTCCATGTTTTGCAAATTGGATGTCGAAGGAAGGTATTAGAGGTCAACTCGGCCGAGCACGCACGCACTCGGGGCTGCATGGGCCCAATCCTCAAAGCATTGGCACTGAACGGACAACAGGCAGACCAGTTATATTTGCTGGAATTGCGATGTTTCTGGTGTCTAACCTCAAAATTGAAACGAAAGATCGGACTGAGGATCTATATGTGTTCCCACGCAGCCTAGGATACGCCGTGGAAAAGCCTCGGTAGGGATGCAAACTGAGCCACGCTTCAGGGTGTTCATCTTCCATCCACGGGGATCATTCCACAGCTCAATCTTTCCCGACGTGGTTTGGAATTCTGGTATGGTTTGGCATCATCCGAGTCCCAAGCCCTTCTGTTGCTGCGTGGACTGGCCTGTAGGCTGCAAGTATTTCTGGTCCTTAGGAATCTGCCATCTGGCTGCGCAATAACTATACTGAGGTTTGCAGCCTGGTTGTGGCCGTCATAGCTTAGATTCTTGATTTGATCAGCCTGTTCCCACGCACTTCCTTCCTTGCTCGTGAGTGGGTGATATAGGGAGCCGTATTAACGAATTCAACGGCATTTTTGGAAATGAGGTTGAATTCAAGCTGGTCGTGCTCCATGGTGGACTGCAATTTTTATTCATTCAACGTGTTGATTGAATGCCCCTTATGACAAACGGCTTTACCTCCAGAATGTAGGGCAATCTGGTTTTCCTTTCATTAAGCGGCGGATCCTAATCTGTGTTCGTGTATTGAGTGATAGCGACCAAATTGGAAAATCAGAGCATGGCTGGAGGGTATATATTCTCCAAATAGACGTGGAAGAGAATGTCCTTCCACCGTTCAGATACACATGGTGATATTTCGATTCACCCAAACCCAAGAACAAGAGCAATGTCTGATGGGAGGAACAGGGCCACCGAATGGCACATTCTGCTGGCCACCGGGCAAGCCATTCGGTGTGGCCTGTTCGAAACGATAATGAAGCCCTGGGCATAAGGCGCATGGTTCGACTCTATATGGAAGATGGCCAATCCGTTTGCGTAGATCATCCAGGCATCGTAGGAGATATACACCCCCACTCCGGTCTCTGGAATGGAATCATGCACCCGAGCCATATACTACCAGTCTCCCAGGATTATCTGGATGCGTGTGGCTTCTAGGCGCAACTCCTGGTTGTAATGGTCCAGGCGTTTGATACTGGCTTTCCGTGGAAATTTCAAGTTCGTCTCAGAAGGCACATCCGGAATTCCCACAACGATGTCGAAACCGCTTGACTTTTTGTATCTCTTTTTGAGCGCCACCTGACTAACGGCTACAAGCGACAGATTGACCCTTTACAGGGTCCATTGCAGGATCGGACTTTCCCAATGCTTTTTCATGGGTTGAGGCTGGGCGGAAGCCAAGATGTATCTGGACCTATAAGCTTTTGATGGTGACCGTATTGTGTCTTCATAGTTAGCATATATCATACACTCTCTCAAACCTGGAGACTTACTAACGGATACGACAGGACTTGCGAGGAACGAATCCAGAGCACCCAGTAGAAAGGGGGAGGTTCCATTACCGCAGATGATGGAGGGGGCACGATGAAGAGGCAGAAGCCTAATAATAGTTTTGGGGTGCGTGTAGCCCATTCTGCCCACCATGCCCAAGGAGCCATGCTGTTTGCTGGACATTTCTGAGCTGTATATCCCAAAAAGCAAAAGGCACCACCTGCGAGACCTGCGAAGCAGGAGTGGTCGAAGCCATGTAAAGTGCTGCGATGTACGTCAGCTCGTCTTCGCTAACATGAAGACTTTATCACATTGCTGCCGGACTAGCATCCTCAAAGGGGATGAATAATGGCACAATGATATGCTGTGAAGATCTCTCCCGATTGTAACCAGATCCCGAAATGGCGATATTGGAGGGGGTCTCTCAGGATCAATGCGTTGCGATGATAGAGTTCTATACTTTTACTTCTTGACCTCCTGATGGGCTTTCTTAGCCTCAGCGTTTGCACAGTACGGGCACTGGTAGTGCATAGATGGTGCCCAGAATTGCGCGCAACCCGCAGGCCAGTTCTCCAGGTTGGATCGGAAGACGTTGGCTGGGTGAACCAAGTCTTCCGTGAAACTGCCACATATAGTAACGTTTTAAATTCTCATCGGGCTTGCCACGAGAAACCATCGAACCTAGGGATCATCGACTATCATCGCATAAGCAACGGTGACTGAAAGATTCCGAGAAGCAGCCATGGTCGGTTTTCGTGTATGGTATTTGGAGTCCAACTGTGACTTTCATTGGAAATTTTCCCTTCTGGATACTCTTCTTGGGGCGTCCAGAAATTTCCAGGTAATCCAATTGCATCCCTAGAGCGATATACACAGTGCGTTCTAAGTAGGCATAGAATTTGCACTCCTCATCTCTTCTTACAAGTAATGCTCGAGAATAGGACTGGATCCATCCCGAGTGCTTGCTGGACGCGTGAGTACTGCGTGATCCCCAGGATTCTCATATCTAGCCTATAAAATCCGGCGTGGGAATCGTACACTTTTTGTCTGCGTTTCTTTTTCGACTATTAGTGTCATTCTGCCATCGAACTGGGCTGCTGGGTTGCACTGTCTTGTGAACCCCAGAAAAGTAATCTTGCGCTTTTGTCTTTGTAGCGATCAAAATAGACCGGGGGGTAATGATCTGTCGCGTTCGAAGCAAACACCTTTTGGTTTAGCACCAGATAGCCCAGAGAAAACGATCCGTAAAATCTCAGGGCAAAATCCGTGCAGGAATGTTGAAGTGTTGTTTGATGCCTATCGAGAGTGTTCCGACCTGGAATATCCGCGAGGTCCTCTGACAATAGAACAATAGATATTGCAGAATAGATTGCTTGATCATGAAGTCTTGGATACTCGATCCCAGATAGATTCAAACCAGTCCTGGCTTCTTCCTCAGTTCTCGAGGAACCGTTTGGTAGTCGGTTTCCCGATATTGAGTCCCATTGTGGTGAAGATAAATGGGTGGATCTTCTAGACCTCATTTGCACGTGTCTGGTTGACGACCACCGATTTACTCGACATTCATACGGCGGTGTCCTGTCTTGCCACAGCATGAGCAACCTCGAGCGAGGGCGCGTCGCAGGCTGATGTGGGGATGGATTGTGGTATTTCCGAAGAATATCTTGCGTATACGTGAACGCAACAGGTAACGTATATATAAAACCAAGGCCATGTGTAGTGCCCACTGCATCCAGTGAAGTGGCATAGACAGAAGACAGGCGTCTCAAGATGCGTGACTGAGAGTTGTGGCTAAAAAGGATGTTTCATTGCTGAGACCCTAGAGAATCGAACTTCAGCACCGAATGATCTCGACTCTTTCCGCTTATCTCTTGGTCTGCATCTTGTTTGGGGGTGGAATAAATTCAACCAGATACCAAGATTACACCAAGGGAGCAGGATCAGAAACCCCCATAGTGAATACGCCATGTTAGGATGCCCTTCGGGGGTTTCTCCTTGTCGCTGAATCGGAAATAGTGAGCGAACAGGATGACGTATTCGCTCTGGATATGGCACCGTCATATCAAGACTTGGGCCTTTGAGGATCACTTTTGAAATCGATAGGAGCACTGATGCCGTACACGGCAAGCAGAGCCAGATCAACCTGTGCTCTGTATGGTGGAGTATCATTGTGCGAACGTGATGTGGCAGGACTATGCCCGAGTTATAAAGCAGACGGGCTGGAATACCATGAATCCACTGGGCGGTATTGAAATTTTGATTGAGGAATGCAAAAAAGTGCCATGGGGCATCTTTTTCAGTCAATTAGCCTGCTGCATCCGACAATGTGCGGATGGATAAGACGTACCAGGTACTCTAGTCTCGTAGAAGCAAATAGACGGCAGCTCCAGTCCGGAATGCCCCAACGCAGAGTAAACCAGCTAGAATTGCGCCTCTTCATGGCCTCCCAGAATGGAGGTCTTTTCGCCTCGCACATGATGACTCTCTTCGTTGTACTGCTCTGAGATGGCTGACCGCAATGTTCGTTTTTGTCGAGGGGGGGAAAAGGTCAGCGTTCGTGTCCAACACTCGGGCACAGCTCTGGCACCATTGCATAATAAGCATCAATTGAGCTGCTGAATTCGAATTCCAGCAAATGACCCCTGCGGCATGCCTGGAGTACACAGTCGATTAGGGAACGGGAATTGTTTGGGCCACGCACTATGACCACAGCCGCTGCGGCAGGTTTGTATATTTCCAGCAGCCTCTGATCCTGCAGCATCTTTTGTCCGGAAAGATATTCCGTATCGTGGCCCGGACCGTTGGGATGGTTTAATCCATCAATTGCATCTGGTTTCGGAATGGACCCTTGCCATGATCTCAAAAGTTCTCCAGCATGTATCTGGGATTGCACCCAGACGACATGCCACTTGTTTGCTTTGTCTTTCATCGGTTTCTGTTTTGTATGTGATAGCGAGCTAGAGACGGTCAGTCAATGATTCTCATATGCGGATGGATGGACCTACCTCTGAGCTTTTCTGCGAGTGATATGTGCAAGGGTAAGATTGCCACCTGAGCTAGATCATAAACATCTGCTCTTCACTCTTCAGCACAGCAGAGGATCAAGGAGGTTCTTCATTTCATCTGCAAGTCGCACGAGGAATTGACCCATTTTGGTTTTCCTAGATTGGACAAAGAGAACCAGAGACGAACCGTCCTCTGTCGGAGGGCAGCAAATGCAATAGCCGAAAGGATGACCACATATATAGCGTCCAGAAAGATGAAGTAGCGATTGAAGAGTAGATGCCATATTGGGATTGGAATTGGCGCGAGGAGATTCTCTTCTATCGTCTCTAGGTTGACGACATGTCTTGCGTATATCATTCGATTCAGGCTCGATCTCATACAGCACACCCAGCATCATCTGGTGGATTTCGCTTTCGTTGAAAGTCCATGACTTTCTGACCATGTCGGCTCCATATATAATAATGCAAATGTACCATGAGGAGATGTCTTTCATCATGCTTGAGTCCCGATGTAGGATTATCTGTATCGCCAGCTCAAACAACCTGTCAGTGTGTCGTTGTCTCTCAGTGTAAAGCACTCGTAAACACATCCGGATACCCAGGGTGAAACGCCCCCTAGTCCTTATAGAAAACTGTTCCTTGATTTTTACTTAGTATATAGCAGAATATTAAGGCGAGTATAAGATGACTTACTGGGGATGGTAGCCCTTCCACAACCACCCGATCAAGCCAGTTGATCGTCCAAACGCTTCCCTGCTAATAGTGAATGCAACAGGCAGTCAGGAATTCGGAAGGGCCACCGACCAAAGGTCAATAACCTCCGCATTTGTGTTTCTTGCATATCGCAACTAGAAACAACGACCAGGTAAGCCATAGACATTCTTTTTCTGTGTCCCGTCGAAAGCGATGGCTTTAAAATGATTCATCACTCAGATGAAGTTGATGGATCATCTGGGATTGACTGGGGCAGTCTGGTTGATGTATAGTATTTGGTTTCCGAATAGGATCCAGACCTTCTGCTTCTCTTGTTATCCAGAAACTTGATGTTTCTGACTACATGTCAAGGACCTTGTCCATCATTGTCCTTCATCAATCGACGTTCCTCACAGTCATTGATTCGTTCGCGAATACAAGCTCCGCAGTTGAGAATTTCTGAAGCTCTTTTGTGAGCCAGTCTCGTCTGTAACCGCGTGCTTAAATTCAAGGATGGTTCAAGAATAATTACACGTGTACAAGGCACGGAGTGACGTAGACTTCGAATGCTCATAGATGTAGGCTTTGGGTCGGTCTTTACGAATCCTGCTGAGTAGGGATTGATGCCTGAACAACGGGAACATGGGAACGGGCAGGACCTTCGCTTGTCCTTTCACTCGCAGCGCTAAGAGACGGTCAAAGTCATTCCAGAACTAAGTCCTGGTGTGCCATGGCTGGCCGGATTTATGGGCAGTTTCTGATAGTTGCTGGGTGGCGTTTACCGGTTCGGACACCTTTTCAATGAACTTTCCGATAAGAGCTGCCTCGATGCCGACTTTGAAGGTATCGGCAGGGCCGGCAGCCAAACGGTATTGCTTCTCGTATACTATCCAGGACCGAGGGACATTGAGAACTGATATATTCCGGTTGATGAAGTATAGAACACCGTCAGGGCTTCTAGAGCAGGAACATGAAAAAGCAATGCTTTTGGCTGTGCTAATAGCATCGTTGGACAACAGCGCAACATCGCAGAATCTTGTCATTTGTGTGAGCCACGATTTGTGAGACCGACCATTATACATTAGCATCAATCATGATAGCATTGCTCGGACATGACTCACTGGATTCCTTGGATCGATTGAATTAAAGTACCAAAAAGAAAATCAAATTTCAATAGCAGTTTCTGCAGTTGATTCTCTGGTGGTATTTCGATCATTGATCATGATAGTCCAATCGTACTCGCCGACAACGACCGTATTGAAAATGAGAGAAATCATTTTGGATTCGTCGTAGATCGAATCGTCCTCCACTTCAATATGGCCTGAATATATTAGTCCATGTATATATTTGTATAAGGTGGTTTGCTTACTCCAGATATTGTGCGTCCACGGACAGTCAGCAGGACAGGACACAACAGCACCAGTCTAGCACGACGTCTGTTGCGTGTGCAGACGGACAGCAATACTCTACTCAGCACATATCCGATGAAGTAGCTTGCGTCCAAATGGAATGATGTGCCAGTATTCCATCTGGTTCATGCCCCAACACACGACCACCTTGCCTTCGGACGATTTCGAAACCCAGGGAGCCGCGAGCTGAGATAAAAAGACAATCCAAAGTGAGTCACAAGATTTGTTTCGGCAATGTATGGATGTTTCGTGTGAGATAGAACTTACGATTTGAAGGTAGAATAGGGCGTGAACTCATGGGATCTGGGAGTGAGATATCTGTGTCTTTTTTCTATTAGTACCCAGTAGTGCCAAATGGATAATCCATACCAATCGGAAATATATTCTCTGGCTGTTTCCATATCCAAGAGGCATGAGCCAGGGAAATCCTCTTTCCAGCGTATTGTCTCGACTCAGGCCAGACGCTTCGTATTTCGCGGTAGGATAGACTCATTGTTTTCAGTGCCCTTGGGCGACTATACTGGAGATTAGTATCTGACGTCGGATATCAATGGAAATATAGTGCTCACCTGCAGTCTCAGTCCATTAAACATGTATACCCTGAGTGGGAATAGCTGGCGTAGAAGTAGAAGCACCAGTTCCTCACTCGATGCTCGTTTCTGGTACCGTTTGGGTATCGAAAGAAGAAACATAAATCCTCATCGGGGTCTAAAGCCATGATCTGACCCTGCGTTGAGTCCACGTTTGACCTTTTCAGAGCATAGTGGCTGCACCGTTGCAAATCCGAGAATTCAAACACAAGAGGTAGTTAGATACCCGCAGATATTTGGCTTTGCTTCCCAGTGAACGGAGCCCGACGATCTCCCATTCCGGATAGATTGAGTATCTCGAAGGTGAATTCCACGGATTTACTGACTTTTCCAACGGCGAGAGGTATTTCGTAGTATACCTTTCCGCCGATGGGCGCTGGGGCTTCAAGGGGTCTGAGTCGCCAAGGTCGCCATTCTCAGATCAGTCTCCATCAACGAGATATCTCGTTTTGGCGTGAGTCGATTCCTTGTGGTATGTGGTCTTTGGACGATTCGCTCAAGTCTGTAGTCTGGAAGGACGAGAATGTGTCTGTATTCACTGGGATCATCCGTTTCCATCTGTGGGTGTGTTTGGAGACCACATGGCCCGTAATTTCTGCCCTTTCGTAAGATGATCAGCAGGAGGTGAAGCTGATGCCCGACGAGCTGTTGCAAGCAGTACCTGGGTTGATACTTTGTTTGAGAAATGGTTGAATTGACGCATCTTGTCCACCGAACGCCCTATACAAAGATTAGTACACTCAATCGAAAATGAAGGGTATCTTACAACCGATGGACTTCCATTGTCCTCGGCCCCTCTGGTTTTCCATTTCGGATAGAGTACTATCCGATGGCTTTTGGATATCTATAATGTGAAGCTGGATATGCTATTGCGCAGCGACAGGACAAGACACGGCGATCTGAAAGCACGATTAGTATCAAATACTCAATCATGTACTCAAACATCGATGTATCGTACGGGATCACACGACGAACGCGCCGAAGCGCAGGCAGAACAACACCTGATTATTGTGCCGCATAGCTGATATCTTTACGAGACCTGCGTCTCGTTCTGCCAGTTAGAATGCTGGCCACGTCAATCGGCATCGGAACATGAACAAACTAGATTCCACCGTGGTTTTCGACAGACCATCAGGCGCAGAGATGTGTTGACCGGCTTGCCACGAGAGAGGTTGTCCGATGGCGAGATCCGTTCTATTTCTGTCAGCACAGTCATGAAAGGAGGAAGCATACTTGCATCCATCGTAAAGCTCGCGTACAACTAGTCAGTTAGCATATCACTCCAGGAAAGATAGAATGGACATACCAAAGGAAGATCGACCATCATGTCGACAATCATCCGACGTCATGTCAGCTGCAGTTCGGGGATAAACAATTCAGCGTTGGATATTCCAGGCAGTGTCCTATACATCGTAAGCAAGCGACATTAAAAGGATTATCATGGACAAACTGGGCTCTAACATGCCATGACAGAACCGGCATGCCGTCCCTGTTCTTCACCACGGAGAACAGGAAGTTATCGTAGGAGAGATTAAATTTTCCCGTCGAATCTTGGTTCCAGAAATGATGTGCGAGACTGGGCTTGACGAGATATTCCAAAAGTATTCGAAAGGGCATCTGGTTGCCGTCCAGTCGGCATGTACCCCAGGCAGTTCGAGGGATATGGGCTGTGGGGGAGAATAAAACGAGTATCAAGTCAAATACGAGGGATTCAGATGAGATAGCAACCATGATGATATCGCCCGAGGATATATAAAGTGCAGTATGAAATATATATACAATGGATGGAGATATACGAAGAGTAGAGAAAATGGGAGAGTACTACAACCCCTTTTATAATACGAATTCTACGTGAGTGAATTGTAGGAATAGGCAGTAGGATATTTACATTCATTGTCTTACTTAGCATTCATTCATCCCTCCATTGCATGCAGTCTGTTTGCTGCATCTATAGTTAATAAAGAATGGCGCATCTGCCATCTATACACAGTAGTTAATATGGCGATGAATGACATCATATCTCTACTCCACCCAGCGTCATAATGATGATGTCGTCAGATATCAAAACAGGATACAACAAAAGACAAAATAATAAATAAGAATAATATATTCATCTTCACAATGTTCCAACACACTCTCATCGACTGCATCATGTCCAAACACCACGTTCCGCGTCTGCATCAGTAAGTCACCACACCATCTATACCGACAATACCGACAATACTAATAACCTCAAGACTGGGAAAATGGATGCCCTCATCGCACAGCATCCACCGCGACTGGCTCGGCGAGATCATCACCCACGTCGACCAAAACCCTCGCGACCTGCACCCCGTCCTCGTCGAATTCCAAGACCTCATCGAATCAAACACCCGCGTTTACCTCCTCATCTCGTCCATGTTTGAAGAAATCCCCCACAAAAAGCCCTACTCGCAGGATCCAATCGGCAACCCGCAGATCCGCGACTATCCGCATCTGCTGCAGGTGTTGAATCACCTGCTCACCACCGCGCCTTCATGGAGCGACGATGCGCATCGTGTTCGTCAGGTCGGATTGCCCATCCACGCGGTGCTCGACTGGCCGATGGGTACGCCGAGTGGATATGCGGCATTCCTGGATCCCGAGGTGAATAAGATGATCAAGAAGATATTGAATGCGTGGGGGGAATTCCTGCGCTCGGAAGAGTCCGCCGTTGTATTGAACGATTCTGAGACGGGCTGGTTTGGGAACAGTGGCAGGGAGTGTCTGGCATTGGTGGGCAATGTCGGGCATGATAATGGCACCTTTGATCCCGCGGCCCATTCTCCGTTTGAGACGCTGTTTGTGTGTGATCCGTCAGCCAAGTATCACGGTTTCACATCGTGGGATGACTTTTTTACCCGCCAGTTCAAGCCGGAAGTGCGACCTGTTGCAGCACCGGGTGATAGCAGAGTCATTGCCAATGCGTGTGAATCCCAGCCATACAAGGTCGCCCACGATGTCAAAGGACGCGATCGATTCTGGGTCAAAGGACAGCCATATTCAGTCATCGACATGCTGGCTCACGATAGTCTGGCCACCCACTTCATCGGCGGCACAGTCTACCAAGCCTTCCTCAGCGCATTGAGCTACCATCGCTGGCATGCCCCCATCACCGGGAGGATCGTCAAAGCCTACGTCGTCGATGGGACGTACTATTCCGAACCGCTGTTTGAAGGCGTCGGCAACCCGCAGGCCCACAAGCAGGACATCGACATGACCGGAGAAGTCACCGCACAGGAATTCATGACGGCCACGGCGACCAGAGCGGTGATTTTCATCGAATCGGACGATCCGGCGGTCGGGCTGGTTGCTTTTCTGGGTGTTGGGCTGACAGAAGTGTCGACGTGTGATATCACCGTCAAGGAGGGCGAGTATATTCGCAAGGGAGACCAGTTGGGCATGTTCCACTATGGTGGGTCAACATACTGTCTGCTCTTCCGGAAGGAGGTGAAGCTAGAGGGATTCCCTAATCCGGATATTAATCGGAATGTATTCGTCAGGAGTCGACTTGCTGTTGTCAAATAATAACATAACTCATCATATTCATGTATATAACCTCATATATAGCTGTATCAAAGAGTATACTTAAACAAAGGCGACTTATCCCCCATATCCAACAACTGCTCCTCGCTGTACCTCTCTCGCACCTCGTCCTCCCCAATCCTTTCTTTCCTCTTATTCCCCCAGATATACGACGTCTCCAATATCAACGCCGCTATCAACCCACTCCCTCCAAACGCCAGACTCAGTCCAAAGCCAGTATAGTACTTTGGACTCTCCGAGTCAATGTACATATAACTCCCGATGATACCACCGATATTCCCAATGCAGATGTTAAACGCTAGCCCGATGGCACGCCGACTGGACGGGGCGATGTTATTCGCTGTCCAGGAGGTCGTGGCCGGATGGATGGGATAGATGCCCATGCAGGTGAGGATGACGGCGAAAAAGGCGCCGCCCACGTTCTCGGATAGAGCGCCGTGGAAGGAGATGATCACGCCGTAGCCGATGGCCACGAGGATCAGCGGTGCGGCGACGAACGGCATGCGCCAGTAGAATCTGTCTGAGAGGACGGAGAAGAAGACGGCGGATAGAGCGCCTGCGACGTAGGGAGGGACTGTCATCAGCTGGGCGTTGGTGTTGGTGAAGCCCATTGCTTTCGTGATGGTAGGAAGAGTGAATTTCGTCCCTATACAGTTAGTATCTTGTATAGAGAGGAGTAGAGAGAGGGAGGTACCGTATGAACAAGCACTCTGACATAGCAGAATATACGCCAACAAATACAACCTCCAATTCATAAACACCATCTTCAAATCCTTCCATCTCACCTTCCCATCCTCCTTCGCCTGCTCCTTCATCATCCCCCCCTCCTTGATAAACATCTGCAACTCCAGAAACCGTATCTCCTCTGCATCCAACCACTTGGTCGATAACCGCGGTGAGTCAATCAACAAAAAGAAACACGACACACCAAGACACACAGTGGCGATGCCCTCGAGGATGAAAATCCACCTCCACCCCTCGTACCCACCTACACCGTCCATTTCGGCGATGGCGGCGGCGAGGAGGCCGGAGAAGGCGCCGGATAACGCACTCGCGCAGTAGAATATCGCTAGCCGCGTGGAGAGGACTTTGGGCATGTACCAGAATGTGCAGAGATACACGGCGCCAGGGAAGAAGCCAGCTTCGAAGACGCCGAGTAGCACGCGGACGACCATTAGGCCGGCAAAGTTCTGCACGACGCCCGTCATGGTCATGATAGTTCCCCAGCAGACGATGAGGATGCCCAGGTATATGGATGGGCGGGTGAAGTTTTTGAGCAGCATGTTACTTGGGACCTCTACACCACATTAGCATTCATTTTTATATTGATAGGAAGAGGAGGGACGTACCCAGTAAAACATACGGAACGAAAAAAATACTCAACACAATATTCCACTGAATCCCATCGAGCCCAAGATCATCAACTAAGCCTTCGATCTTGGCGTTGCCGATATTAGCTCGATCAAGATGCGAGATCAGATATAGCACTGCCAGCATCGGCACGAGACGGATGTCAATCTATATACACTGTCAGTCAGCCTCACTATACAAGATCGATAAATAGGGTGGGTGCATACCTTCCTGATCAACGCCTTCCGCCTATCCTCTGTAAAATTAACATAAAAATCCGCATCGTCACCATCCAGTCCCAGAACCTGAAAGTTATCGATGGTGGTGATTCTGGGTGCTTTTTCTTGGTGTACTGCGTCGGTGATCTTCTCGTCGATATCTGCCATGGTCATCTTGGTTTCTTCTTCTTCCTTCTTTCTTGTTTGCTTGACCGACTTGACTGATCCATGTTGGAGGTGATGATGGTTATATACACAAGCGGAAATCCACCAGCGGAAATGCCACCACTGTCTACATACTGTATAGCCAGTTCCCCACGCCAAGACTGCCAAGTTTGCGGGGTAAATTGTGGAGGAGAGCTTGGCGCTCACTTTGATATGGCTTGTTCTGGTCATCTGTGCGTACGCCACGAGGATGTATTTCCGTGCTGGTTTCCGGCGGATTTGTCGAATCCGCTTCTACTGTAAACAAGTGAACGGAAATGTGATTGATTAGTGCTATCTAGCTAATGGAAGGCTAAGTTCTCGCGCTGCAATACCACATCTTGACTTCATCTTCTGGCTCCTCCTCGGTGTCCATTGCCATCTCGGTGTATCTGCGTTGACGCGCTGCCAATCGCTTGGCTACTTCGTTGGCCTCGTGGAGACTGACCAGCTTTCGCTTTTTGCTGTCGTCTTTCATCGCCTCGCGGCACATGTCGTACATGATCTGGCGCTGGCTGCGTTGGCGGCGGGAATGCTCCACGGTAAAGTACTCTGCGGATTTGTCCACTGTCGCCTTGCACTCGTCCATGTCTCTCTCCTGCCAATCTGGGTCATGTCTGGGAATATGCGGCGGGGCCACCGTGGCTTCATACAGCCAGTTGTCGACGGCGATTTCGAACGGCGTCGATCCCGTCGCGTTCTCGCGGTAGACCAGGTCCGGGCGACGTTGGATCATCATCTCCAGCTGCCTTGGCAGGAGATGCTTGATTGCGTTGTGCAGGGGGGTGTTTCCGGAGCCGTCGAGTACGCCCAGATGTTCTTGGCCGGTGGAGTCGGCGAATTCGAGGAAAGCACGCATCGCGGCTACCTTTTCGTCTGTTTCGTTGTTCATGTCCAGGTTGAATGAATTGCACCGGGGGCTCCATGTGCGATCCTGGACTTCATGCATCCATCGCGCAAGCGGAGTCGCTGAGCCCGGCTCGTCGGACGACCGCTCCGTGAGCAACGACGGAACCAATCGCGGATCAAGCAGTTCAAGCAACTCCTTCAGACCGTCTGGCTTCGTACGCGCCTCTCCACCCTCTTTCCAGAGTAGCAGATGGATCACGTTGTTGCCCTTGCGGTCGCGAGCGGCCTGGTTGGCGCCGGCGTTGATGAGAATCTCAGCGTAGCTCTTCCGGTGCAGCGAGAACGCAAGGGTCAGAGGCGTGTGGCCTTCAAGTGACTTGGCCTCTAGACATTCCGGTACCTGTTTCACCAGATACTCTATCAGGCGGCACGATTCATCGTCCGGCCTGGCCATGACCGCGCAGTGCAGGACCAGCTCATCTAACTCGTGAGCTACACTCTATCTATGAATGGATGGATACTTACTTCTCATCCCCAGCCACTTTCCGATAGTACCCTCCAGTCCACCAGTCGACTTTGCCAGCGCGCTCAACTTGTCATCCTGCTCATGCGCCTTTGCAAACTCGAGATAGTACCGCGCCGGCGCCGTTCCCAAGAACCACTCGGTGCTGTTCAACTTACCGTTGAATGCAGCCCTCAGCAGCGGTGCATGAGTGCTCTGGAATCGCGACTGGAACTCCCTTCCAGCCGATGCCCAGTCCTTGTGCTTCTGGCCATGGAAGGTGAGTCCGCGGTAGTATCTGGTCTTTGGTTTGACTTCAATGCCGCTCTTCTGCACCAGCTGGTCGAGGGGAAAGCCAGCACCACCGCGCTTGATCAGCTGCTCCAGACACTGCAGGTGGCCAAGTCTGATTGCCAGTTCGTAGTAGCGTTCGTCTGCTTGGTATACGTTGGATTCATCTTCCGAGTCTGCTTTTGTCAGTTCTTGACAGAGGTCAAGCAAAAAGACCAGCATCTCGATGTTTTCAGTCGCAATCATGTATTCGATGAGATCGTATGGCTCCCTCTGATCGTCTGAAAATCTCTTAGGAGTCTTCTTCTGCCCGAGAGGATCTGCTAGTTGAGTCACTGGGAATCGACTAGACAGCAACAAGATAGGTGCTGCATCGGTGACAACCTCGGTGTCCACCTCGCCGATATTGTCGACGGTGAATTCATCATCGACATCCTCACCAATCACATTGACATCGTCTTCCGACTCATCATCGCTGCCTTCTTCCATCTTGTATCTCTTTTCACGGGCCTCCTTTGGCTTGTACTGGCTCTTGGCAATGTCAATGATTCCCCTGGCAACACCCTGGTGTCCACGGAGAAGCGCAATGGAAAACGGCGAGGAACCACAGCTATCCTGCACGTTGATCTGGAGAGGAGAGTTGTCCTTTTTCGGACCAAACGCCCACAGACCCAGGGTAAGGGACTTGATGGCATCCAAGTCGCCGTTCCACGCAGCCTCGTACCTGTGCAATGTTAGCGTTGAGTGAGAATAGAAGGAGTCCACTTACAATCTCAAATATCCATCTTTCCTCACATCAGTCAAATCCGGAACGGTAAATGTCAACTTCACTTCGAACGGCCCAGGCTTGTAATCCATAGGCCTGTATGGGTCATAATTAGACGGCTTCTCAAAGTCCGGGTGAAGTTGATAAAACTGCTTTGCCCCCTTCTCGATCAACGCAGCCTCCAATTTCTGGTACTCGGAGAGAAGACTTTTCACTGCGGCCATCTTCTCATCCCATCCCTTTGGAGCTAATCCTTTGACAGCTTCATTGTACCTTCTTTCCGCGTCCTCGTTCTCCTTTTTTGCTGCCTGGAGTTGGTTCCTGGCTGCCCACATCTGGTAGGTGCCTTCCTGGAATACATTGAGATAGAATTGATCATCCTCCTTGATAAGGGGTACACTCAAGGCGTGAAGTTGGCGCATACCCTCAGCTTTCTCGCCGCGGTATTTGCGCAGAGACTTGATTTTCTCCTGGACACAATCGAGCAAAGATTCTCCTTTGGTGTACCTGCGTTTTCTCTCATTGGTGATGATACCGTGTGCAGCACCGGTAAGCGTATTCGGATCCACGCCATGGGCAAGCAGTTCCAGTGCCACAAGAGGAAGTTCCTTCTGCACTGCGAGGATGATAGGCTGGCTGATCGTCTCTCGGAAGTATTCCAGGTTTCTCTCGGTTGTGCTATGATTGACCCAGCTATTCGCCAGTTTAGCAGACTTCAAAAACTGCTCAAACTTGATCGACGGGTCGGAGCCAAGTTCAAGAAGCCGAAGGGCTTCGGTTGGGCTCCTGGCATTGATCGCTGTCCCAAATGCCGAATACACACTATGGTTGTACCGATTGCCCTCAAAGGCGAGGTGGTTAATTACTCGCTTCACAGCAGGTTCGTTGTAGTGGAGGTATAGATCCAGCAGCTCGGTAGAAGAAGTAGCGGCAAGATAGTGCAAAGCTGTATGACGCTGCACATCGGCCTGAGCTGGAGAGGCACCAAGTTGCAGAAGTTTCTCCGTGATTGGTTTCGCTTTTTCCAGCGGCAGACGGAGTGCGAGGGCCAAAGTCAAGATGGCATATTGTGCGGTCTTGTTATCGTTCATAAGCTTGACGGGCATCAGAACATCAGCACCGAAAGAAGAGACAAGCTCTTCGATCACGTCGATATGACCGTTGAGGATGGCCAGATGGAGTGGAGTGGTTTTGAAATCCCAGGATGGTATGTTGATGTCATAAATGTCGGGCTCGAGTTCATTTTCGCCGTCGAGCATAGCGACATCAGACTCGACATCTTCATGCCGCACATCCACGTAAGAGGAGGTGGCGGAAGTACTGTCATCCATGTTGACGAAATCGCCATCTTCATCCAGCTCGCTCTTCTCCTTCTTCTCTTCGATCCGCTTTTGTTTCTTGGATGCTGACTTTGCGTCTTGTTTGTCGTTTTCTTCCTCCTCGTTCTGTCCGCTCTTGGTAAGGAGGATTCTCACAATCTCCACACTGCCACGAGCAGCAGCCATATGCAACGCGGTTCTGCCATCCACCACACGGGCAATCAACCGGGCGCCATGGTCGACAAGGGCTTGAACAATTTCCGGTGTAGATGTCATGCAGGCCAAATGCAGGGGTGTTCTGCCAGTGTAGTCGCGGGTGTTGGGATCGGCTCCGTCTTGTGCCAGCCAATTCTTGACTCCTTCGAGATCATGTTCAACGATATCGTGGCACAGACGCTCGGTATTTCCAACATAGGCCATTTCTATACAGTTAGCAATGGTATATAGAATGAAAGAGAGTCACTTACCAGTCCAATCAGTGTCGGTGATCGGGTTGAAACTTCCAATAGCCTGGCGACCAGGGTCATCCTTGATGAAGGAAACATCCCCAGAAATGTAGGTCTTGCTTTCTTCCTCTGCCACCTCCTTCTCCTCATCAGTGACCGGCTTGGGGCAGTCACCACAGCAGTCATGCATCACGTCCGCGACGTAACCGAAAAAGGCCGGATGACGGTGGAGATGGACCTTTCGATCCTTGGGCTTGTTCCACTCGGCATTGAGCAGCAAGTCCTTGGTATACAGCAGCTTGATGATCCTCCGAGCATGGAACCTTTCACCGTATGGGATACTCTTCAAGAGGTTAGTCACGCAACAAAGCAAGAACGTGGAGTCTTACAAAAGTGTTGTAATCAGAGATTTCATCCTCCTCCTGCCAATCGGGAGTTTCATCTTCCCAGATATCTTTGATGTTTCCGTGTAACTTATTCGACCGGCTGTACGTGTTCGGATTCGGTCTGCCACGTTCAGCTCGTCGTTTGATCAAATACGTCTCTCGATCTGAAGTCTTGGGAAGCTTTTCCAAAACGAGCAGACGGGCAAGACCGACTGTTCTGGCAAAGCTTCTTTCAAAGATGGTCTATACAATCAGTAACCATCTACTACATCAAGGTTCAGACTCACAGGATCAATCCTCGACCGCTCCAGCTGCGGCCAGTACACCTCAAACCCACGATGCGAGTACTTGGACAGCCGGTTCTCATAAGAAGGCGACCGACGCGTCAAGTCGACCTGATTGGTCTGGGTGATATACGAGACCAACGCACGAGGAGACACATAAACCTGCTTTCCATCGTAGACCGCACAAGAACAATCAACATCAAACCCAGTCAGAATCTCCGCAACGGACTTGTAAATCCGCAGAACAATCTGCACATGGCGCGTCGGATACTGCGAGACAATCGTAATAGTGTTCTTGGTCCGCACTGTCGTCGTCTCGTACAGAATCGCATTACTGATTCGATCCGCAATCTGCTTAATCTTCTCAACCGCCTCGTCCTCGCTCAGTCCGTAAATGAACAAATCCACATCCGACGCCGGCGCAAACTGCTCATGGTAGAACTGGCGCAGCGCACGTTTCGACGCACGGTGTTTCTCCGGAATCGGCATGAGGGACGTAACCACCGCACTGCCTGCCACCACCACATTGCTCCAGTCCAGATCACTCAGTGAACCCTCGGAGAAGATGGAAAAGTTATTCTGGAACTCCTTGATCGTCGGCACCACGGCCGGCGAGCCATTCGGTCTGCGGTTCTCATCGCTGAGTGGGAGGATGTACCGCTGTGTCTCTTCTGGTGATTCCGAGGCTAGATCTCTAGCTCGGATCTGCGCACTCGTGGATCCTGCTTCGTCGTACACCGGAACGACGTTCAGATGGTTGTCTTGCAGGGCGGGGTGGGATGGCTCCTGGGCAAAGACTTTTCTGGCAACAGCGTCGTACTCATTGTACGGTTGGAGAAGTTGCTGGATGGGGGTATTAGGATGGGAATTAAGGTGTGAGAGAAAGTCGGCGTGTTTAGCTGGGACAGCGGGAAAGGAAGATGCTGCCATTGTGGTGGAATAGTATTAAAACAGTGCAATAAAAAAACTTCAAAGATTAAACCAAGCAAGCACTGATCTGACTTGAGAAACTGAAGACGAAAGCAAACAAAACGAACCGCGGATCAGCCCATCTTTTGAACCCAAAACGAAGATCCAGTGAGCTGTGTGAGGATTGCTACATCGGGTTAGCCCAGGCCCCAAGAGGCTGAAGCCCCACATCCCAGGCATCGGACCCACTCTGCGGCCTGGATACGATGCAAACCAGCCAAACACCAGGCAGAACCGAGCTTGTCTGGGCCAGATGTGGGACTAGCGGCTTGGCATGACTTCATTTGGGAAGAGCTAAAGAGAGCTGAGTTGAAGCTAGCCGGATGGAGACAAGCGTTGAGTTTGAGCTTTTCCAGGTTTTCTGTTCAAAATAATTCAGGCCACTATATGTACAAAGTGTGGCTGTATAAGTCATATCTAGGATATATAGTGATATCATCTTCATTCAACCCAGCAAACGTATCCTCCGTCGATGCATAGCCAACACAACGAAAATAAGCATCTCGGTCCTAGACACCACGATTAGCAAGCGCCTCGTATTCATGCAGATCACATACCTCTCCTTCAAGGCCATCATCAATCCCTGCACCAAGAATCCCTTGCTGATCTGGGGTAGTAGGCCTTTGTATAACCTCAACAGGCCTTCGTTTTTGAAAATGTAATGAAGAACTTCGGTGAAACTTCGAAACGGCTTTCCCTGTCGGCATTCCGGTGGTTTGGATTGGAGCATTGTCTTTGCTACGATTAGTGGGTGGGTGGCTATTGTGGCCATTACTTTGGAGAGAGCGCCGAGGACTAGTTGTGTTAGTATGTATGTATCCGATGGAATATGAGATGACATACTGAATGCGTCTTTCGAACTGATATTCTTCTTCGTGAACAACTTCCCCCGCAGCCATTGATAAGATCCATATGTAATCATCGGATTAATCACAAGAATCAGATTAACCTTAAACCCCCTCCACAACCCCGTCCAGCCGTCTTCGCTCTGAACAATCTCGACGATAGTCTCCCAAATACTTTTCTTCTCGTCATTCGCGTGACGAGTCTGCTGTCGTGTAATCACGACGGAGATGGGATTCGTGCAGAGCTGAGCCAATGCGCCACCGACAGCGCCTAGTCCCAGTTCTTTGGTGATACTGTTACTGTCTGTCTGATTGTACGATCGAAGGACGGATTGGTATGCGTCGCGCGCAGTCGCGGACCAGAAAAAGTAGGCAAAGTTCATCGAGGCAGTTCCTAACACTGAACTTCCTAGGCCGTTGTACAGGCCGGAAATGCCTTCTTCTTGGATTATTTGGCGGATTGCTTCGATGGCGTTGGCATATTGTTTTGGACCAGCGTCATCGGCCTTCTCTTCGTCATTGTCGTCTTGTTTCTGTTGCACCTGTACTTGTAATCGTGTTTTCACACTAAAATGTTAGAATTGCCTTATATGCAGGTAATCTCACGTACATATCTAGTGGATAGACAAGGACATTCGCCAGAATAGCCGCTGCAGTCCCCGACGCAACGCTTTCCCAGGGCGAGGGCTGGTGAGTATTTCCACTTTTTTCAACCATATCGAGTCGTATATTCTCATTACATGCCGTATGTTGACAAAAGTTGAACATTAGACACTTTTCAACGAACCCCCTCGTCGGACCGAGGCGGGGAGCGGATAGCGGGAAAGCGGACCGACTGAAGTATAACCAACCGAGTATCGTCAAAATCATAACAGTCCACTCGCAGTCGGAGTACAATTCAACAGATATTCAACTTCATTAAGTCTCATACTCGGTGTTCCTGTATCGAGAAATTCGCCCCCTGACGGAAGTCTAGGTGATAGCCCGGAAATGGCTTCTGGGTTGAATAACCACGACGGAGATGGCATGTTTGAAGGGCTTGGATCGGATTGATTCTGATTTCGACGAAGACTGGATCCTAGTTTTCCGTAGTCTACCATTGACCAGAAGATTCCTTCGGTTGCGGGGTCCAGATCGTCGATTTGGGAAGCTGGATCGAGGAGATGGGTATATTTGTATGATTGGGCGTGGAATTCGCGGAGTCGGATTGCCTGTCTGGTTAGTTGATATACATGGCAGGTTGTGGTGAACTCACCATGTTGGAAGCATGCGTCCATAGCCGTCCTAGTCTGTCTAAAGCGTCTACGCTTTCTTGGAAGTAATTCAGTGCATCTGAGGATTCAGATCCACTCTGGATGTCAAGATGGGAATACAGTGAAAGGATACCCCCAGGTATCGCTATGCAGTAAGCATAGAAAGAAGACTCGATAAAGCAGCCAGAGTCAGAGGCTTCTTTTAACAAATCCAACAGCTGTCTCGCATGTTCTCCACTCCCCTGCAGAGCTCTGGAAACAAAGCTAGCGGGAGTTTTGGACCCGAACGGTCTCAAACGCAGCCGTAAAGAAAAAGGGTGATTTAAAAGACAATGGCAGAGATGGAATATGGCATGGGCAAACACAAGATGCCCGACTTGTTGGTGGTCAACCGTTCCATCTGGTTGTAGATTCTCATGAATCAAATCAGAGATAGACTTGCTTCCAATATGCGAGTAGGTCTCGAGAAACAGGAGAGACGAGGTGATCGATGCAAATTCCGATTTCGTATCCCATGGAGGAATCTCATCAGCACCCCGTTTCTGGTGAAAGTATCTCGTGCAACGACCAAATATAGATGCCATCAGAATCGTCAACGCAAATGGACTAGGCGTTTCAGAAACATCCGTATTCCAACTCAACAGCTGTCCAATAGTCGGCGTCTTCTTCCACTGCCCATCTCGAAACGTCTGCTCATCACACGGAAGTTGAACATTACAATCTTCATCAAGAATAGCCAGTGGACGCGATTGTCCGCAGGAAATCAGCTTATCAACAAGATACGCAGACCAAAATGCCCGACGACGCTCTTCCTGCTCTGTATACGATAACCAACCTTCCGGCTCTGTCATCAGATGCAGATCTTGGGAGATGCGCGCAGCAAGGCCGATCTTCAACCATCCCGAACTAACTCGACCGGCTGTGACGTTAGCACATCTATACCGGGTAAGCTGGGATCTGGACAAACCGGTATAATCCACAATAGCAAGTAGGTTCACTGCTTGCACGACGTGTACATTCATGCTGTCTTCCACGGTCAAGTGGTCTGCTAGAACTGCCAGCCATGATTCCCGCGCGTATGTCTCTGACGCTTCGTGCGTTCGTCCGTTAAAGTATTCATGTGTCGAGAATCGCACGGCAGATGCTAGGACAGCGAAAACAAGGCATCGTGGAAGGAGGTTATTATCCAATCGTTGTCGAAATAGTGATTCTTGAAAGTAGGAATACGGCTGGTTGTGGACGCGTAGGAAATACGTATCGATCAGGGATTGAAGAACAGGGGATGGAGGGAAAGCATTGTATGTATTCTCAACAGACGGTCGGCGACGGAATGCAGTATCATTCGACGAAAAATCCTCCAGACTCGAAGAATCAGAAGCACTCCTATAAAATCAGCATCATCCCAAATACAATAAACGTAAACTCACCTCCGCCCAGTCTGCCCACTCAACTCCGCAAGCCGCGACTCAATCGTGCTAATTCTCTGCAACAGCTCAGCCTGACGCACCAACATTAGTATCTCATCCAATCCAATTCTTTCAACAACATACATTATCCGTCACGCCCACCAGCGACGAGGTCGGAGGCTGATCCCCGACCGTAGCAGAGTACGGCTCATACACGCACGACCGTTTATTCCGACGACAGTGGAAGCATATAGGACGTTCGCCGGAGCATTTTGTTTTCTTCTTCCTACACGTAAAAGCGGTCAGCAAGATACCTTCAATGTGTTTGTTTATTCAAGTCATTGGGAGCGTACCTGCAACTTGCGCACGCCTGACGAATGCGCTTAATATTCCCACCCTGGACAGAATCCACACGAAAGTCCATCGCAATGACACAGGGCGTGATGGCCAAGAGAGCGGAATCTTGAGGAGAAACGAAAATATGGGCGAATTTGGACTTGGAGGCGTTGAGGAGATGCGGGGAGCTGTCAGTACGGTATGGTACGGTATTGGGTGCAATTTGGATGATCCGATTGGGTGGACTAATACTTACCAGTATGGATGTGTTATGGGGCCTGGTAGATGCGGGGAAGATCCGTTGGTTAGCCGAGGATAGCCAGTCGGATAGATTATAAGGTTATTTAATTGGATTATATTAAGGGTTTAATGTTATAGAGGTAGAGAGAGTTTAGTAGATAGGAAGTGGTAATGTTGTATTAGTACCTGAATTATGATAGGTTCTCTGGATATATATAACTATCCGGTTGATGAGCGAGATAAATGAATTGAGTGTTTATGAAGTTGTATAGGATAGCTATGGAATATTCAGCTTCCTAGATCTACGCATCCACCAGATTTGACAGTTAGGTATAAATTAATCGCTCTGAACCAGAAATCAGACTCAACTACAACTTCACACCCCCCCTCCTCTCCGCATAAACATCCCAATCCACCTTCCTCCCCGCCTGAAACTCCTTTACTCCATACCCCCCATCTCTCTCAGGATGCATCATACTATCAAACAACTCCTTAATACCAGCAGCCTGTTTCTCGCCCCCCGCATGAGCCCACGCAAGCCTAACCAACTCCTTCGACATGCGCGACGCGTCGGGCGAGGAAACCTTCAACCGGACAAGCATATCATCTAGATGGGTCTGAAGCTGGGACTGATCGGCTGCGAGCTCGGATATCACACCCAACGCCTTCAACTCCGGTGCTGGGATAGGACGGGCGGAGAGCATGGCTTGTCGTGTGAAGGCGAGCCCCCATTCGCGGATGACGTATTTGGAGATGGCCGCTGCGCAGATCCCCAGTTTGACTTCGCTTAGTGTCATGGTGGCCTTTTTCGTGGCGAGGCGGATGTCGCAGGTGAATGCGAGGCCGACGCCGCCGCCGAATGCAGGCCCGTTGATGGCGGCGATGGTCACCTTGGGCGAGGTGTCGATTGTTTCGAAGAGGGTGGTGAGGCGGTGGAACTGGGCGGTGCTGGTGGAGGGGGACTGGGCAATGGGGGTTGAACCTTTGGCGAGGTCCATTCCGGTGCAGAAGAATTTACCATTTGCGGTGATGATGATGCGGGAGATGGAGGGGTTGGCGGAGGCGTTGGAGATGGTGGAGGTGAGGTCTGCGATCATGGATGTTGTCAGGGCGTTGCCGTTTTTGGGTCGGTTGAGGGTGATTTTGAGATTGACGCCGGATCGATGGATGAGCAGGCCGTCGCTGTCTTTGACGAGAGTCCATGATAAAGATGGCTTTGGCTTGGATATCTCGGATAGAGAGACGAGGCCTTCTTTGACGGCGATGGCGACGCCAGCGCGACTGGCGTTCGACTTGGATAGCTTCTTTGATATCCACACGCCTGTCTCGACCAGCTTCCTCAGATCAACACCAGTTTCAACTCCGGCATTCTGGAACATGTATACGAGATCCTCACTGCCCACATTCCCCTTTGCCCCTGGTGCAAATGGACATCCGCCTAGTCCGCCAACGCTGCTGTCAAACACGCGTAGGCCACAGAGATATGCTTCCCAGACATTAGCCACTGCCTGGCCGTATGTATCGTGAAAGTGGCCAGCTAGCTTGGCCAGGGGGATGTTATTCTCAGTAAGATAAACGATGAGACTGTGGACTGATGCTGGAGTGCCGACCCCGAGTGTGTCGCCCAGACTGACTTGGTAGCAGCCCATATCCAGCAGGGCGTTGACGCAGTGCAGCACCGATGATGGCGATGTCGGCCCATCAAAGGGATCAGAAAAGATACACGATACATATCTATACAGTCAGTATCATACTTATTCAAGCAGGATGGACATACCCTCGCACAGCAACATTGCCTTCTCTCGCCCTCTCTGCAACCATCCTGGCCCTCTGAATCCCCTCATCCACACTGCAGTTGATATTCGCTCTGCTGAACCCCTCCGTCGCACTCACAAACACCGCAACCTCCTTCACCCCATGCTGGACAGCAATATCCAACCCTTTCAAATTCGGCACCAAAACAGGAAATCTGCCATCCTCATCGTGTAATTTGCGTATCCCCTCACTGCTCAGTACATCCCGACAGTCTGCCAGTTGGGGAATTGCCCGCGGCGAAACGACCGATGTCAGCTCGATCGTGCGTAATCCGGTGTCTTTCAGCCGGTGGATTAATTCTAGTTTTGTGGCTGTTGGGACGGTGTCTTGTATATTTTGCAGCCCGTCGCGGGGGCCGACTTCGACTATTTGGACTGCTGGCATTTTGCTATGCTGGATGATTCTTGAGATGAGATGGATGGATAGTTAATGAGATGAGTCAATGTGTCGGATAACCGGACCGCGGCATTCGGATGAAGCCAAAGTATGACGCAGTCGTTATATTTCCGGGTCCGGCGGTCCGTGAGGTTACATTTGTATACAGATAGATAATAGATAAAATAGAATAGATCATAGATAGATCATAGATAGTAGATAAAAGGAGTAATTTGACTTTGGCTTATCTGGGAAATATCTAGTTACTGCTCCGAGTCTCCAAGGAGTAACATCTATAAAAGTAAATGCATCATCACCTTGATAACTAAACAACTAGACAGTATTTATTACAACCTCGCTTTAATAGCAATCAATCTATCTCCCATCGCCCGCATAACATGTTTCTGATGCTTCCCACTCCCCGTCTTGGGAAAGTCATCGCCAACTCTGGCATCGCCGATCCAGAAAATATGCTTGGGCGCTTTATGCCTGCCCAGCGTCTGCGATACCCAATCTTGCACTTCTTTATCGGATAGCTTAGATGCAGCCTTGAGAAAACAGCCCACAGCCTCGCCGTATCGTTCGTCTTTGAGCCCAACGACGCTGGCTTCGCTGATGAGAGGGTGCGAGATGAGTCGTTCTTCGATTTCGGTCGGCCAGATGTTTTCGCCCCCTAGACTGTTAGTTATCGTATATCTTATAGATGAGATGGTGAATACCTCTGATGATGATATCCTTGATCCTCCCCGTAACATGCCCGTAGCCCTCTTCGTCGATATACCCCTCGTCCCCGGTATACATCCACACCACCCCTTCGTCATCCACCTTCATCACTTCTCTCGTCTTTTCTTCATTTCTCCAATATCCCTTCTGCAATACATACCCACTCGTGCATATCTCCCCTCTCACCCCCCGATCAACAATATCCCCCTTCTTATCCACAATCTTCGCCGCACAATGCGGCATCACCTTCCCTATCGTCGACGATCGCTTCTCATCCGAATCATCCATAGACGTAATAAATGTCACCGGACTCGTCTCGGTCATCCCGTACGCGATCAGCATCTTTTCAACGCCCATTCTCCCCCGTAAAGTATTCATAAGCGTCATCGAGACAGCCGAGCCAGACGCCAACCCCGTGCGGAGAGATGTCGGCTTCTGCCCCGTCTTCTGCATCACCTCCATCTCGGCAATATACATTGTCGGCACACCGAGAAGGACAGTCGCATTCTCAGCGATAAGGGCGTCAACGACGGCCGCTGGATTGAAAAAGTCGGAGGGGAAGATGATGGAGCTGCCGTGGGTGAAGGAAGCCAGGAAGCCCATTACCAGCCCGAAGCAGTGGAAGAGGGGGGGTGGGGAGCAGATGATGTCGGATGGGGAGAGGTGGAGGGCGTTTCCGACAGAGGAAGCGTTGTTGATGAGGTTGCTATCTTGTTAGTATGTAGTATAGATGAGGATGATCGACGTACTTGTGGGTGAGCATGGCTGCTTTGGGGGATCCAGTTGTTCCTATACTGTCAGTATAGCATATAGATAGATAGATAGATAGACTCACCAGATGTAAACTGCAGATTGAGAATATCAGACGGAGTCACCATCTTCTCAGCCCGATGAAGAATGGCATCCTTCATAAACACAGAATGCCTATTCGACGTAAATGCATTATAGGACTGCACTTGATCCAGAGTCCCTTCCAGACAGACAACCCGATCTAGTTCAGGCAATCCACGAAGCATCTCAGCATGGCTAGATAAATCCCTCTGCCCGATTCTCTTTGCGATAAAGACCAATTTGCACGCTATAAATTAATACTCATCCATCAAAACAGAAATGACAACATACAAGTCAGCATAACAGCCCTCTTCACCTCCTCCCCGGTGTAAAAACTATTCAGCACAACAACCGGACACCCAATTCTTGCTCCTCCCAGGAACACCTCAATATACTCGTGACAGTTCCCCGCCATGATACCGACGCAGTCGCCTTTCCTTAATCCCACCTCGAGCATTGCTTTGGCGATCACGGCGCTTCGTTCGGATAATTGGCGGTAGGTGAGTCGGATTGATTGCCACGGGACGATGATGGCTGGTTTGTCGCCATGGTGGGTTGTTTGTTCGGCGATGAGGGTGGAGATGGTTTTGTTGCTGAGGGGGGATGAGGTTGGGCCGTGGATTAGGGACATTCTATCGTGGATATTGTCAAATTGTTTAATTAGTAGATATTCTCATATCTTGTTCTTGTTTTATAGTGATGTATTCATGTATGAGTGGGCCGACGGTTCGGGCTTCGGTCCGCATACAAAACGAGAGTATATCCTCCTCATCCATCTCCAATATTCTATCACCACAACTATTCTATTCAATAATTATCATACTGAACAAAAATGTACCCCTCAATCCCCTCAACCTTCACCCAGACCCCCCAATCCAAATCCAACCACGAAAGCTGGATCCCCATTCTCACCAAATACGAAGAATACCTCGAACAGGTTTCTTCCGAGGGGACGGCATCTTCACTGAAACGACATCAAAGCAGGGGGCAGTTATTGCGTATGTTACCATAGTCTTCATTTTAGGCATGTGTTAATGTTGGCAGCTCGAGATCGCATCGCGTTACTCCTGGACCAAGACTCGCCATTTCTGGAGTTGGGCTGTTTTGCTGGCTTCCAGAATGAGGATTCCACGCCTTGTGGGAATTTGATTGCGGGGATTGGGAGTGTGTGGTATTCTTTCTCTTTCTATTTAATTTGTGAAGATGCTGATTATGCAGTGGACGGCCGTGTCTGGTCATGTCGCATATTCCTACGCAGAGTGGAGGGGCCTGGAATGAGATGACTGGTATTTCACCTAATAACCTATAATGCTGAGATGCTAATGAAAAGTCCTCAAAATCAACCGCATGATGGAAATCGCCTCGGAAAACTCCCTCCCTCTCATCTCCCTCGTTCAATCGGTACCCTCCCCACCTCACCCCCATATAACACAAACTAACAAAGATCAGGCCGGCGTCTTCCTCCCCCACCAATTCCGCGTCTTCCACAAAGGCGGCCAACTCTTCCGCGACCTCGCCCGGCGCACCCAATCCGGCAAACCATCCTGCGCGGTCGTCTTTGGCTCCTCCACCGCCGGCGGGGCTTATCATCCCGCGTTATCGGATTATACGATCTTCGTGGACGGGCAGGCGCAGGCGTTTCTCGGTGGTCCGCCGCTGGTCAAGATGGCGACGGGGGAGGTCATTGGGGCGGAGGAGTTGGGGGGTGCGGCTGTTCATGGGGGGAGGACGGGGTTGGCGGATGAGGTTGCTGTTGATGAGTATGTCCTTTTTCTGGTTTGTTTCGTAGTAAGATACTGATGGTGGTAGGTTTGACGCTATCCAAAAAGCAAGAGAATGGGTCTCGACTCTGCAGTCACCATCGCGACAGCTACAGTCACAGGAAGCCCTCCCACCCCGCTACCCAATCGAGGATATCCTCTCCATCGTCAACCCGGATATCCGGAAACCATTCGACATGAAAGAAGTTATCCTCCGACTCGTCGATGACTCGCGCCTGTCAATCTTCAAACCGAGGTTTGGGAAGAACATGCTTACTGCGTTTGCGCATATCATGGGTATCTCCCCCCTACACTTTTTTAAATTTATAATGAACGCAAGCTGATATACGCAGGAATGCCAATCGGCATAATAGCCAACACAACCAGCATCCTCAACCCCAGCGAAGCCCTCAAAACCGCCCAATTCATCCACACCGCCAACCAAACCCACACGCCGCTGCTATTCCTGCACAACGTGACCGGCTTCATGGTTGGCGCGAAAGCCGAACACGCGGGTATCATCAAAGCCGGGGCTCAGCTCGTCGCCGCCGTTTCCTGCTCTACTGTGCCTCACATATCAATCATACTAGGTGCGTCGTACGGCGCGGGTAACTACGCTATGTGTGGGCGTGCATATGCGCCTCGCTTCTTGTTTACTTGGCCTACGGGACGATGCAGTGTTATGGGCGCTGAGCAGTTGGGGGGCGTGATGGAGACGGTGCAGAGGGGGAGTGCGGCAGCGAAAGGGACAGGTGTGGACGAGGGCGAGTTGGAGGGGCGGGTTAGAGTGTTCAAGGAGAGGGTGGATAGGGACGCGGAGTGTTATTCGACTAGTTCGGCGTTGATTGACGATGGGGTTATTGATCCTAGGGATACGAGGGATGTGGTGGGGATGTGTTTGGAGGTTGTTATGGCGGGGGGTGTTACGGGTGCTGAGTCGAGTCGGTTGTTGGCTAGGATTTAGAGCATTCAAGTACTTGAATTGATTTATTGTTTTTATGTATTACTTTGAAATGTTGCTGTAACTACTCCATGTCATATACAATATCAAACCATGGAACTATATTCATAAATTATGCTCACTAATACTATATCCGATACGGTCCGCATCCGCCGGACCGGACCGAGGGCGGAGCATGTATAGATCGATTATGAATACCAACTGTTCTTTATGTAGTAGATAACATTTAATTATTCATTTTAACAATATCTATTCTCCATACAATATGAACGAATCCACAGATATTCACGCCGCGCCTATGCGAAATCCATTATTTCTCACTCCACCGCCTGTGGATGAGAATGGAAGACCAAGAATCCAAAAGGTTCTCATTGCAAACAGAGGAGAAATCGCCTGTCGAATCATATCAACTTGTCGAAAACTGAATATTGCCTCGGTGGCTGTTTATGTCGAAGAGTAAGTACATCTTGCTGTATCTGTATTAAACGATACTAACGGCACAGAGATGCATCTTCCCGGCATATCCTCGATGCAGATGAATCAATCAACATCGGGAGTATCGACCGGAGCAGCAGTAACCCGTTCCTTGATGTCGAGCTGTTGGTCAACACAGCTGTTTCAGTTGGCGCACAGGCAGTCCATCCCGGATACGGCTATCTCAGTGAGAATGCCTCGTTTGCCACTCGTGTACGCGAGGCAGGTCTCATATTCATCGGACCGAGTCCTGCTGCCATGTCAACATTAGGAGACAAAAGGTCATCCAAGGACTATCTAGGAAAATATGCTCCTGATGTCCCATTAATTCCCGGCTTCTCCGGATCCAGTCAAGATGTACAAGACCTTGAAAAAGCTGCAGCTGGGATAGGATTCCCAGTAATGCTCAAAGCATCTGCTGGTGGTGGCGGCAAAGGAATGAGAATCATTCACGAGGCCTCCCAGCTGAGACAAGAACTGGAGCGTGCGCAGTCAGAAGCACAACGATCATTTGGATCAAGTGATTGTATTCTTGAGAAATACATTGAGAGCAGCAAACACGTTGAGATCCAAATCATTGGCGACAGTCACGGAGAAGTTGTATCCCTGCTTGACCGCGATTGTTCAGTTCAACGGCGGCATCAAAAAGTTATCGAGGAAACGCCTTGTACGTTTCTGACGGAAGAAACCAGGACGGCAATGAGTGCAACGGCAGTTCGTATCGCAAAGCTCATCGGATACGAGAACGCTGGTACCGTTGAATTCGTGGTCGACGTGAAAACGAACAAATTTTACTTCCTCGAAGTCAACGCGAGACTTCAAGTCGAACATCCTATCACAGAAGAAGTAACAGGTGTTGACCTGGTGTCATTGCAACTCTTTGTTGCGGCGGGTGGTAGCTTGCGCAGTCTCTCAGTGATGCGGAGTCTCTCCCAGCAAGGCCATGCAATCGAATGCCGGCTATGTGCAGAGGATCCACAGCGGGACTTCTTCCCCGAACACGGTAGAGTCCATCTTTGGCTTCCAGCAAAAGGTGTCTTAGGTCCTGGCCGAGATGTCCGATATGAGACAGCGATACAAACGGGATCATCCGTTTCCATCTACTTCGACTCAATGATTGCCAAGATAGTGGTGTGGGCTCCAACGAGAACATTGGCAATCGAAAAAATGGCCAAGGTTCTGGCCAATACCGCATGCGTTGGAGTCAAGACAAATCAGTTGTTTATGCAGCGATGTCTTTTGAGCAAAGCCTTTCACAATCCAGCATACACCACATCGTTTATCCCGTCAAATACAAACGACCTTCTGAGTCCCGCTAGTATCCCCAACCTTCGAGAGTTATCCATCATCCCCTGTTTGTTCCTTCGGAATCTAGCAGACCGTGCTTCGGGATCTTCCAGAAAGCGACCCTTTCAAAATATTCGCAAGCAGTTCCGCAACCAACGATTTGATCCTGTTTCTGTCCATTGTGATGTCGTTGATCCGATTGGATGGCCATACGATCGGAAAGCAGAAAGCAAGGAGCATATCCTATGTTTGTGGAAGCGTCCAAGTGATTCTTCTCCCGAAATTCAAGAGGTCAGCTTGATTCCTATCCGCGCAGACGACAATAAAGACAAGGACATGGAGATATCACCGGCAAAAAAAGTAACTGCCGAATACAACGCAATCAGCGAAATACTTCGCGGTGGAGAGAAAGGGTTTGGCCCATCGTACAAGTTGAATATCAACAGCTGGACACCCGCCGAAGGAATTCCAGCGGTACAAGAATCCTGGTTGGCATCAACAATGGAGGTTTCGATCAACGGATCCAAAATCCTCGCCCATGTGGTGATCCATTCCAACCGCGCCCATGCGCTGGCAGGCCAACTCAACCAGACCCAGAGGATATACTGCCATTTCCCTTCCCTAGGAACACATGTCGAGTTTGAAAGATCAAGCCTTCTATCGTACTGCGAGAGTGTACGAACGGAGGCGAAATCGCAGAATGACCCTGAGCAGAAGACCATCACTGCGCCCATGCCGTGCAAGGTTCTGTCTGTTTTGAAAAAGCAGGGAGATGAAGTAAAGTCTGGAGAAACGGTGATGGTAATCGAAAGCATGAAGATGGAAGTCAGCATCACGGTCGGGGCGAGTGGGAAGTTTGAGACGAACTGGAAGATAGGAGATGCAGTGGAGGAGGGAAAGGTGCTCTGTTCTGTTGTGTAATAGGAATAGCTTCATTAATAAATCATGTCATGGGCTGAATATTTATCAGGAGACATGAGATGGGAGATGGGAGATGGATCTGGATGGGAATAGCCTCATCTGCTTCAAAAAGAGTAAGCTGTTCTGTGGATGTACATGTAATAAAAAAGGAAAAAGGAAAAAGAATAACAAAAAGCTCACCCCAACCCCGCGAACCAGCCTCCTTCCTCTAAGGTGGAAGCTGCACGGTGGGCTACGAAATCCCAGCAGTAGGGATATTCGACGAACCCCCGGAGAGCGTAAGCCCCCCTGAGGGGATTCGAACCCAGGACTCCTGTTTGGACGGTGCAGCGCAAGTCGCCGGCCTTAGCAGAAGCGGCGTCAAGACCACTGCACCACAGTCACCCTGGGTTTGTTAGGGGGAACACATAATGATGGCTTATCTGTTTACTTTGCTGCCTGGGCGCCTGAGGAAGATGGCTTGATGGTCAGCCCGTGATATCGGGTGTCTGGAAGCTGTGTTGCTCTTTCCTGGACCAATCCCCTCGACAGGACAAGACTAGATGATAGGTTTGTCAATCTGATATGTGTGATTATCTGCGTATACCAACTCTATCTTAAAGTCTACTCAATCTCTCCATCGCTTTGATCTCCTGGTTCACAGCAAGATCAGACAGAATCTCTTCGCTACCCCCTCCTACCACCATCACTCGTACGTCTCGACTGATCTGCTCAATGCGAGCGCCCCGTCCATTCTTCGAGTACCCCAATCCACCCATAACTTGTTGTGCCTCCCGGTTGACCATCTCCAACGTTTGTCCAGCAAGCACCTTCAAGTTTGCAAACAGTCCACCCATCCTGGCATCGGTGCCTTTCCTTTTGGCAACTTCCGATATATACACCAGCTGTTCCATCCAAGCATATGTGGAGTCGAGGCTACGGCCCATAGCACTGAACTTGGAGCGGATCATCTGGTTCTCGATGAGCTTTTTGCCAAACGTCTCACGTTTGATGGCGTGCTGATACGCGTCTTCGGCACACACTCGCGCCATGCGAAGACTGGTGCAAGCCAGCCATAGTCGTTCGTGATTGAAGTCTGCTATGGTTAGTATCCTCTCACTTGAATCTCATGGTGAATAATAACTGACTATTCATGATGATCGGGAATCCTTTGTTCTCTTGCCCTAGAAGATTCGCCACGGGTACTTCTACCTGGTCAAATTCGATATATGTCGAGCCTGCGCATCGTTAGTACATTCAAACAAAGCATATCAGAGATACCAACCACTTGCATGAACACCAGAATTGTCAATCTTCTTGCAGGTGACACCTGGAGCTTTCAAAGGAACGACCAGTGCTGATATACCATGGGTGCCTTCTCCTCCTGTCCGCACCGCAGCAGTACAATAATCAGCAAATATCCCATTAGTAATCCATTTCTTTGCACCGTTGACAATATAGACATCTCCTTTTCTTTCTGCCGTCGTGGTGATTCCTGCGACGTCCGACCCGGCTATATCAGGGCTCGTTAGCCTCGAAGTGGTGGTACTGGCACTCACAAGACTTACCGTCAGGCTCTGTCACACCAAGACAGAATCTTTTCTTTCCGGTCAGCATGTCTGGAAGAAACCTTCGCTTCTGCTCCTCATTCCCAAAGTTGATAACCGGTGGACCACCGATGGAGTTTCCACACCCCAGTGCCCAGATAATACCCAGATAGCCGCATCGCGCGATTTCATCAATGACGACCAAGTCATGGAACCCATTCCAATCCTCGGGTTTAATGTTGCCAGGAAGTCGCTGGCCATTGAGATAATTTGCGGCTAGCGGGAATGATGCGACTGCTGTGTATCCTAATTCTGAATGTCGGTTCAGAGCCTGCTAACGGTCAACTCCATTCTTCAGAAAACATTGATTTCAACATACCTCTTGAGGTACAGAACCCTGCTTCTCCCATTCTTCGCAATATGGAGAAATGTAAGTGTCAACATACTCGCGGACCTCTTTCTGAAGTCGACGATGGGACTCATCGTAATATGGACTAAAGCCGCGGTTGAGCCACAGGGGGTCTGCAAATGGTAGCGAAGACGTCATTTTCTGGTAAGATAAATTCATCCACTAACTTGATGAACTGAAGTCTTTTTTCAGTTCTAGATGGGCTTTCCGTTTCCTATTGTATTTTAATGGAGACGTCACATGTCGGACCGTCATGATCGCCGCGGGACAAGCAAGGGCTTCGGTCCGGGGTTCGGACCGCGTCTGGACTGACGACCGCCAGCCTTTTTGCTTACTTTGACTGGTCAGTGAAATTTGGATGTTCATAGGAAAAAAAGAATATCATGCTATCATTGCCAATTGCTTCGTTATTGGTCTAGCTAAACGAGTGGAAGGAAGTGAGAACTGTAGATCGCCACAACACAGCAGATCTACACTCAGCAGAGGCAGCCAAAAAGAACAACTGCATCAACTATAGTAAAAGAGCAATCAAAATGAAGATGAATATATGATATCACCACGTGATGACTGGCATTCAATCAATCCTTCAAGTTGCCAGTGCGAGTCATGTAGAAATAGTAAATCCCAGCATCTTTGAGTTTCTTATACCAATTCGCACCGGCAACGGTGTGATCATCCACATATCGAAAATACTCAATCATAGGATGATCATCATAGATGATTGCAGTAGAAACAACACCTTTGAATTCCGCTTGGGCCGTCTATCTTCATCAGAATCACTCCCCTTGGATAAGTATAGTCACTCACAAAGACATCTCCCCAAAACTCTTGCCTCTTCCTTTTACCATCTCTGATAGCGACCTTCTGCGCGTGATCAGCAGAGTAGAATGTTTTCCCCGAGGGTAGCAATGCCTCTGCTAGACCATGACGGGGATGGTCAGAATCAGAGGGAAAGACATGGGCATCCCATTCTCCGATGAGAGTTTCATTCGTAACGGGCTTCAATTGATGGAAGATCTTGGCGACTTCGGCTTGGTCGATTTGCCTGATGCTTTGGTCAAGGCTGTAAATTGTTCCTCTGTGGTGCTAGATAATGTTATGTTATGAGATGTATCTTCAAATACGAGAGGCTATACTTACAATGTCATGGTGGAGATATTTTTGGACATGAAGAGACTTGTTGCGTTTGTTTGGATTCACTGAGATGACTCTGGGCTGCTGAGGATATCTTTTACACTGGAAGGATCATAGAGGTTTAAGTATGCTTGATCTATAGGTGACTACTAGTCTATAAAGGTTCAAATTCCTTTTCCTATCCCTTGCTTTCCTATGTGGTCAGTGGATGGTAGTTACACATGTCGAATATGACAATTATTTGAGCATGTTAGGGGTGAGTAAAACCGAGGTCATTCATCCTTAGGTTCTTGTTTGAAGTCATCGTCTGTCTGGGTGTTACAATGACACAAATCATATTGCGCGGAAAGATTAGATGTCAAAATATCCCTTGCTTTCATCATTCCTCGGGAAATGCAAAGATAAAATATGACCGTGATCATCTTTACTACTCCCGTCGGGGTGATACATATCATACTCTATCTCTAGCAGTTAGATACTCAAGGGAAAGGCCCTGGCTGATGCCTATGACATGGCTGTTTCTTCATGCGGTCATATACATAGTTAACGAAATTCTATTCTGCATGCCTTTGTCCATGTAAGGTGTTGAATTGACAGTATAATGATTAATCTATCTTGTACCCTCGGAGATCCTTGCAACATCTGATATTTATCCTCAGATAACTCCGTTCTCTCACAGATGGAGCCACGAAATGATTATCATGGTCACAGCAAGAATAAACAATATCTTGTCTATGACCAATTCAGTAACTAGGGCCCAGGGCTAGGGCACGTTCACTAGGCCCAAACTGGCAGATCTTGACGGCCGCCCCGGTGCCTGAGTCTGCCGATCGCAACACTCGCTCCTTCGCTTACAGAACAGGTTCCATCGTGCACAAAATGCCCTGCCATTTAATTATGCATCCTCATGCTAAACCCTGCGGATCAAGATCTCCGAAGTGGGCATGTCAGCTTGCCGACCTGGCCATTCACCATCGTCGACTCGGCAAGTTGTCGTTTACTGCTGGAGCATCGGGACTCCACGTCTCCACACCAAGAAGCTGGATATCCCGGCATCCTGCTGGAACATCTCATGAGGTCTACTTCTCCGGGATTATTATTATATAATACCCTAGATGTCTGGAAGATGTCTCTGATGCAACCCAATGCAGTCCTTTGTCCTGTGCTTGGCCAACTACTGTCGCTTCCGCGTCTTCCGGCTGTCGCCTTGGACAAAGAACAATACCAAGCACGCTTTCTTGGCAAGACGACGTGTTAAAGGGGAGCAAACCCCTCATCGGAGGATAATGTCTTCGCCCATCGAATTTCCATCGAGATGCAGCTGCCATTCTTCTTGGGGACTTTGCTCTTGAGCGTGCCGGGTCTGGCTGCTCCCGGGTTTTCCAGACGCACTTCCACACCCTTGCAAACACCCAGCATCACCTCTCTCGGGGCGCTGCAGGTATTGCATTACAACAACCTACACCCCGAGAACAATGGCACTGCAGCAGTTTTGGTGTACAATCGGCTAAGCCATGCGGACGCCCTCGCGCGTTGTGCTACCATCGGCGAATCCCTCTATCCTCTACCAAACGTCCCTGAAGCGAACCGTACCGAATTGGACCATCAACTCGACTACCTCGCCTTTGCCCAGGATATCAAATCCAATGACTCTTTCTGGGTTTCCATGGACTTGTCGAACGAATGCTGGGCTTATTCCCACAGTCGAAAGGAGATCTTCCAGGCACTCTGTCACAACCGATTCCCGGCTATCTGCACCTCCAACGTTCCTCCAACGACGGACCAAAATAGAACAGTTGTTACTTCGTCCAAGATTTCTCTCGCGTTCGATGATTATAATATAACCGGATATCGTGATTCTCGATCGTTCCGGTTCCTTGGGATACCCTTTGCAGACCCCCCTGTCAAAAACTTGCGTCTTGCTCCGCCGCAGGCATACACGGGCTCTAGAAAGATCGATGCAACCAAGGCGTCGGCCTCGTGTATTCAGTCTGTTTCAGCTTTTGGTACACTTGGTGCTCCAGCCATCTCGGAGGATTGTCTCTATCTAAACGTTTTTACTCCTGTATTGCCTGGAAATGGTTCCGCAAACTCCACACGACGACCTGTGGCGGTTTATCTATACGGAGGGGCATTTACAGCTGGAAGCGCATCTATGATTGACTACGATGGAGGAAACTTCGCCAGTCGAAATGATGTCGTTGTCGTGACAGTCAACTATCGCGTGGGTGCCCTGGGCTTCTTGGCAACCGGAAACCTTACGTCCGGAAGCTATGGCACAAGAGACCAGATCATGGCTTTGGAATGGGTCAATAAGCATATTGCTGCCTTTGGTGGAGACCCTTCGCAGGTCACCATCTTTGGTCAGTCGGCTGGGGGTCAGAGTGTGATCGCCTTGCTATCCTCTACCAAAGCACATGGTCTCTTTTCCGGTGCAATTGTCCAATCGGCACCGGTGGACTTGCCGTGGTTCCCTCGCGGTGTCTATTCAGAACTTATTTCCCCTATTGTGGCCGAGGCCGTTGGATGTGATAAGACACAGAATGAAACTGCATTGCTTTCATGTCTCCGGTCCATACCAGCTACGCGATACCTTGACAACTCTACTGAGTTTAGCAGCGCACTGACAGAAATGTCCAAGACGGTGTCCTCGGACTACTTGCATGTGAGCACCCTTCTCGCATCCATCGAGCCTTTCATGCCCATGGTAGACGACTCGGGTAGCGGTGTTATCGATGACCAATTCTACACCCTCCTTGCAAACGACCGTCTTCCTAACCGCGTTCCAACCATGTTCACTACTGTCACAGACGAAGCATCGCTCTATATCGCCCAATACATTCCCAATCTCGGAGCAAGCTCACTAGCTCTTGATGCGCTATACAAGACCGCCTTTCCCTCGGATCTAGCCAACTCAATAATCAAATCTGGTGCATTCGCGGTAAACCGCGGTGACCCCGACGGGGCGCGGAATGCAGCTGCCGACGCCTTAACACACGCCGAATGGGTCTGCCCGCAATCATATCTCCTCAACAATACCGGAAAGAACTCCTTCCCCAGTCTATACCAAGTCGAAATCACACAGGGACACATGCAAACTACCTCCGACGTCCCCGAGATCTGCTCCCCGAACGATAACTACAGCGCAAGTTGCCATTCCTCCGACGTACTCCCCATCTGGGGCACACTGAACAGCAAAACCCAAAACGTAGCGCCATACTACGATGAGCGCGATATTCTCCACTCGCAGCTTCTTAACGATATCTTTGGGTCGTTCTTCCGAACTCATAATCCCAACCCAGACCCAGCTTTCTTGAAGGCTCGTGGACCGGCTTACGCATCGACGTACGAAATCTTCGGGGCGCAGGGCTATCATATGTCTCAATTCCATCCAGAGGATAAACAACTCAGTCTCCTGGGTATGCCACCTTCTTTGGCAGATAACCCGGGATTCTCGGATAAGTGTGCGGTGCTGAAGGATTATGGGTTTACATTTCAACATGCAAATTTGACTGCTTGAGGCTATACTTCTAGATAGTCTTTTGTACATAATCACCACCAGTTCCCTTTCTGGGGATTTGTGACTTCCAGGTGGCAGGGCTTACGACTTTGATTCGTGACTCTTTTCTTTGTCGAACTTTCAAAGGGGTCAAATATACTGCTCAATACTATATAACATACCACCTATATGATTTTAACCAAGCAAAGTAAACACTACCTCTCTACCCTTTTCCATTGTTAGATAATTCCTGTGAATATCTAGTCCTGTGGGGACTCTAAACTACGCGCGGCTCTTCCTCGGAAAAGTTGGAATATCCTGCAGTTTTACCTTCCTGGAAGTTCTAATATCTCGTTTGATCATGCATCTACGGTCATGCAGGAAGTTACATTGGCCAGTTCTCGAACAGACTTTCGGGACAGGCTCATGTATCGGCTTCCTCCATCGTGGCGTCTTGCCAAGCTAAGATTCCGCAAAGACGGAGTATTGCTGCCTTTTGGTGACTCTCGTGAGGATTTCACCGTTCCCAACCCGTGAGTACTAAACAGGCCTCGATATTACGTTTCTAACCAAACGAAGGACGTTCTTCCGAGGTCAATACACATGGCCAATTTCGGATTTCGCAGATCCTCTCCACGGATGGAGGTTGTCTGAAGTCTTGCAAGATTCCTACTGTCCTAAAAGTGACATATATGGTCAACTTTACTTTCACATCAAAGGACTGCTGTTGAACTTCTGCGAGAAAATAACGACTCACCATCTAAGTATCGATCTCTTCCACATCGACGCGGTGGATCTACCCAAAACACTTGGGCTATTCGGACCACTTCTCAAGAGCCGACACCAGAACCCGAAAGCCACTCTACTCACACTCTTCCTCGATGCTACCTACGAGGTGTGCACTATCCACGATAAAGAATCCACCATGTTTCACCGCATGATGAAAGTGTACCCATACTCATCGAGAGGAATGATGCAACCTTTCCATGTCTGTTCAATTCTCAGCACGCCCAGGAGCTATTTTCGGATAATGATGTCCTGTTCGATCGGTTTGCAACACAGTGTAAGCTTAAGAGTATTGGCAATGGTCTTAGCTTGGGAATGAAGACAACAAATACGGTTGTGGAGAAATGGCCAACGCGGTTGAGCGAGCACCCAACGAAGGATGAGTTTAATATGCTCTTTTGGTCCAGGCACCAAGGAACAGAGAGATATGTGGAATGGTATCGGAAAGAGTAGATGTCCATCCTGGCATCCTGATCCGGCCACTGATCCCGAATCCATCAACACCAGTTAGTATCTAAGATACATTTTGTGTAGTCACCAATCAATTGGACTTCACCAGTAATGCCACCATTTCTCATGGAAAGTGTCCGTCATCGTCATCTTCTTCTTTGTAGTAATCTTCGTCATAATCCTCTTGTTTGTACTCTTCCTCTTCGTCGTGCTCCGCTTCCTTGATTCCCTGTGTCTTATCTTCCTCCATCTTCTTTCCCTTCTCCATTGCCTCGACTTTACTCAGACATTTTGCAATCCTAGCCCTCTTCCGATGACACTCTTGTTCTTCCTTGCGAAGCGCCCTCTTCAGACGATCAGCTTCATCGAGCTACACAGTAAAGCGGGTTAATATCAGTATCAACTCAAGCCCCACCATGCTAATCGTAAGACAGACACATACCCAGTACTTCTTATCATTTTTCTTCTTCGTCTCCTCTATCCTCCTCAAGATTCTCTTCTTTTTGCGTTGGATAACTTGCCGGAAATTCCTCGCTCGGGGCTGTTCGTCTTGACTCGCGGTGGTGTCTCTGCCCTTGCCACTGCGGGTGATTCTCTGTTGTTTCGGGATGTGTTAGTATTTTGTCTTGTTCTCGATAGGAGGGGTGTCTTTTTGAGGACTCTGCCTACTGTCATGGCTGTGGTTGGTGTCGAGGGTTTGTATTTGTGCTTGTGTTTGAGCGTGTGTTTGTTTTGGAGTGAAAGGGAAAAAAGAAGGTGAAGACGGGGTTAGGGTGCCCTGGCTTGCGATTTTCCTTCTACAGTGAATGGCGTGTTTTGTTCCTCAATACAGTCTGGGTAGCTTTATCTTTCCAGCCCGCTTACACGTTATCTAGACTGAGAAATAAATTGTGTAGAGTGTATTCTATACAGAGTAGAGAGTTTCCTAATGATCTATCTTATATCCCTTCAGCCAACCAAGGGTCTTTCAAGAGTTCCCTAGCACTTGACCTCTCATCAGGCATCCAGGTCAGAGCTCTTCGCATAAATCTAAGAAATCCTGAATTATCCTCTAGTCCATTCTCAAGCGCCTCCATTGTTCGTTCATGCGGGATAGCTGCACGCCCCTTCCAGTTTCCTAGAGTATCATTCAGTATGAAACCGTATACACGGAGTATTAAACACACCTTTCTGGTCCCAAAATTCAGCCGTCACCTCTGGGTTCGTAGCCAGAAGTTCACGAGGTGGTGGCCCCAACGCCGCGGTCATCTGGGCAATGTGGGCTTCGTTGGAAAAATCACCATCGCCATCACATGCTGTGAATAGCCTCGTTGGCTCAAGCAGCTCCCATGCCTGTCCGGGATATTATTGACTCGTTCAGGAATAGAAGCAGATAACACAGAGAAGGTGAATCGAAACGCACCGTAAGACTAACGCTCCAGATATCAACTGGATAGCTCCACTCAATATAAAATAACGTTTCGGGAGCCCTATACTGAACAGGCATGATATCACCAGCATGTGGTCCCGGTCCAATTCTTGCCTCACCAAAGTCACACAGCAACATTGGACCAGGCTTGGGAAGCATCAGACGAGAAAGATATATGGTCCTGTCCGATGAGACTGGTTTGCGATGCACCGGGGATGAGAATTCTTCCTCTTCCATCCTGTGGAATGACTCAGTATTTTCCTGGCCCAGAAGCATGTTCCCGTAATGCACATCTGTCATATATCAGAATGGAGGTAGACAGAGTGTATAAATAAAGCTTACCAGTATGAACGACCTCTCCTTCGGTGTGTAGGAAATCCAAAGCTTGCAGGAGCTCTACAATGGCGCCTTTGACAAATTCTTCATCAAACCCATCTTTGCTAAAGATAACCTTCATATCATGCAAGCTCATCTGAGCAGGTTGACGGACAAGGACGATATGCTCTCCACCTGGACCGGATATCTTAAAAGAATCAAGCAGTTTCCGAATGTTATTTTTCCCTGGGTATGAACTCTCTTCAATCCGGGTATTGATGTGCTGGTAACAAGTTCACGATGAACCAACGAAGAATTCACACAAATCTTCAGTGCAACATACTTTCGCTCTCTTCAATTCTCACACAATTAGCTTCCTATCGAGATGAATTAATATCAGAAACTCCAAACTAGAGCACACCTTAAATCCCGAGCAAGCCATGAGGTCGACGAACTACCAAACCCCAACTTCGCAATCGCCTGATACCGATCTTGAAAGACTTCTCCTAATCTGACGGGATAGAATCGATGAGCACGGTAATCGGACAACTGTTCCTCTTCAACCGGCTGATCTGCATCGATTACTTCGAAGTTGCTTGTAGGAAAGGACCGAGGCTTCTCTGGGTTTATTTCTCTTGACGTCTTATCTAGCAGCGTTTTCCTGGTTGGGAATCGAGAAGTGGAAGTCGCAGATGATGAAGATGTTCTGAATCTCGAAATGAGAGGAATTGATCGCGTCTTCCAGATGCAGAGGTTTGGTCGGAGGGGAGTCATCAAACACCTCCATTTTATCAAAAATGCCATTTTCATATGACATGCTACTGATAAAATGGATCATCAACGATGGATGAATATACAACTTTGACTGATGATAGGAAAACAAAGGAGAGGAAGAGATGCAGCTGGTCTACGTCTCATCACGTGTAACAGTCTAGGCTTTAGCATTCCCGTATGCATAGTTTCTAAACTCCCTATGTCTTCAGCTAATATTGTGAAAGATATATTCGGGTATTTTCAAGATGTCCTATATATACCTAAAGCTTAGATTGACGTAAGATGATACTTTCCCTTCACGTTCCATGCCTGTGATTTTATGCGTATAATGGTAGTGGCTTATTCGCCAGCGAAATAGCCAGGCAACCATATCCATGACTCCTTTAGAATTACTTCTGAATTCATCTACGATGGCTGTTCCGCAGACTTTTCCTCCTCGCCCTGTACAATTGGCACCAGCGTTTTTAATTTTACGGGCTTGGTCAGGAACAAATTCATGCCGGATGCCATGGCATCCTGTTGTACTTCTTCCTGTCCAAGACCAGTCAAGGCAGCGATAGTCACAGATCTAGTTTTGTGACCATGCTGTTCTTCAAGACCACGAATGTGCTGCGTTGCTTCAATCCCATCCATGACTGGCATGGAAATATCTGCATTGGATAAACACATCAGTATGTGTTCCGGGTTTAGGATTCCCTCTGACTTACCCATCAGGATTACGCCAAACCGGGCTGGTTCTGCTTTAAAGGCTTCAAAAGCCTCCAGGCCGTTCTGCGCAACTACATAATCACGTCCAAGTTTCTTTATGTATGCGACAAGGATTCTGGTGTTGATTTCATTGTCATCCACAATTAAAACCGCAGATGCTGAATCATTGGATGGAAATTTGCTTTCATCTTGACTAGGTTGAATTTCTTCTCGGTTCGAATCAGCTGTGGCAGGGCCCGTCTGATCAGGCCGTGACTCCTCAACTGGCGGTTCTGGTTTCTCACTATCGACTGCGTGCTCCGTCACCACCACCCTGGGCTGTTCACCAGACTTTATACTTTGCGTTGTACCAGGGGTCAACGGCACTCCAGCCCTGTCAGCTGGCTGAACAGTAATTTCTCCCCCTTGTCCATCCGCCCGCGTACGCCGACGTTCTTGACGGTCAATACACATTTTGAGTGTCTTTGCAAGCTTTCGTGGCCCGCATGGCTGGCCAATGAATTCAATGACGTCTTCATCGCCCCTTTCCCGCGCCGCCGAAAACATCGCATGTGCGGTTTCCGGGGATGAGCAAAAGACAATGACTGGTGAGGGAAAACGTTCGTTTGGACCGGGAGAAATCGCCCTGACCTTAGAATCCCCGCTATGCAAATATTCTTGTGTCGCAAGATAATAGTCACAGCGATCGAATGCAGTCTGCAATGAATGAACTGTGTGTACATTCATATCAAACCAATCTCCGCACAGTTTCTCCAATGATAACCGAAGCATTCTGTCCTGCTCGGAAGCTTCCAACCCCAAAATCCCAATCGACTTCCCACGCACCATTTCCTTTACAGTCGTGATAACTGATGTGTCTGGAGTATCGGACGGACCAAAATCGGGAGGATGCTGAAGGGTTATTCTCATACTCACTTCCGTACCAGAATCTTTCCAAGACCTGACCTGGATATCACCACCGAGGGATTTTATGGTTCGCTGGGTAACATGAAGGCCTAGTCCATTTCCGCTAGATAGGGAGTTTTCTTGCGCAAAGGCACTGAACAAGTCATTCTTCAAGAAATCCTCGCCAATCCCATGTCCTGTGTCTTTCACGTTGAGCGTGACCTGCGACCGAGTTTCCTCGCCCTCGCCACTTCCAAGCACTTTGTCTGGGGACGCATCAAGGGAAACGTAAACAAACCCGGTCTTTGTAAACTTGAGAGCATTTCCAAGGATGTCCATCAAGATGAGCCTCCAGGCGCCCGGTTGAGTCATGAATCTCCAGTTTGCGGCACGGTTCACATCTAAAATAACCCTCACACTGGGCCCTGAAGGGTCAATTTGCGTAGGCTTCGCCGAAAACATGCCTCCGGGTGTTACTGGTTTGCGAAAGGGTGATCCCGAGCCATTCAGAAAGTTGAAACCGGCAAAAACACTTTCCACAACCTGTTCCAAGGTGGCGTCGAGTTCCGTAAAACAGTTCAGATCGCTCGAGGTATTTTGCAGGTTCTCCTTGGAACCATCACGGCCTGCAGGGTGCTTTTCAGGGTTTTTCCGGAGGTTGTTAATACTGGCGTACTCAAGCAGATGATCGATAGTATCCAGTAATGTGCTGGCGCAAGACTCGATCGTATGAACCATTCCAACCTGGACAGCATTCATGGAAGTATCTGCCAAAAGCTCTGCGGTTCCGAACACCCCATGTAATGGCGACCTTAATTCATGGCTCAAGCTTGAGAGCAAATCCGATTTTGCCCGCTCAGCGGACTCGGCGCCCAGTCGGTGTATTTCCGCCATGATACTGTGTGCAAATGTAAACATAAATGCAAGTTCATCGTCTGAAGAAAAAACCCGATGCGGTGTCCTTGTCCAGGCAACACAACCCGAGTACCATCTTTGTTTATGTGAATCCCAGAGTGGTGAAAAAATAATGCTTCGGGAACCTGGGGCCAATCGAAGCAGGGCAGCGGCATCCTGTCTTAATGCCACTCTCCGTGTTTTCTTATATTTCCTAGCTCGCTTTTCGTTCTTTTCATTGGTTCTGATGCGACCACTAAGGTCCTGGAAATTCTTGTACATGCCATCAGTAGAATCATTAGACGAAACTGACCCCTCCTCAGAAAAGTTGAAAATCTTTCCTCGGGGATATCGGCGCAAAAGACCATTCAGGAATGACTCTGACATTTCAATTCTCTTATCTCCTGTCTCTTCATGGTTGATACTGGATGAATCTGTAGTCGCAAACCCAAGAATGTTGCATGGATCTGACTCGTCTTCCGGTTCGGGAATCCCACTGTTCGATGCACGCGATGACCTGCTTGAGCTTCGAGGCTTGCCATCGCTCTTCTTGGAGCTTTCAGAGCAGCTAGTATCAGAATCGGACTTTGTACTGTTGGTTCTGAAGTTGGCTTTGAAAAAGGCAACGCCTTCAACTTCCATTGACTCCCGCACAATATTGGCAGCTCGTGAGAATACCTGTGCCTCCCTTTTGGGGGGGGTGTTATTTTGCGGGTTTTCTTCCGATTGCCCTTCTTCGACAGGCAGCGTTGGTTCTGATGATGAGTGTTTTAACTGCCCCTTACTAGAGTTCTGGCCAACCTCTAAGTTTGTCGGCTGCTTCTGCTGCTCATTGGGGAGATGGGCTTTCAGGCCGCCGAGATGGACACTTTTCGAACGAACTGGAAGCTGCTTTGAAGCGCCTGTGCCTCCAAAAGGCCGATTATTATCACCTGAAATCTGTTTTTCCTGCTGCTGTTGGTTGAGATGTCCCTCGGGGGGTTCGTCGTCCTCATCTCGAACCCCGTTTTGTCCACTAGCTTCAACCCAAGAGTTACGAAGGCTAGCCTTTCCTTCAAGGAAGCTCCCCAATCCGACAACCATGCGCTCGCCTCGAAGATGTTGGGATTTGGATCTCGTCATGTCCAAGTGTTTCATGACAGTCGCTGCCATGTCTCGTAGAAATTTGAAGGATTTCTTGTCGAGCGGAGGGTGGGGTCTGTTATCCACTATGGTGTAGGCTCCAATCACTCTGCCCTTTGAACAAATTATAGGAACGCTCGCTAGAAATCGTGCATAAGGAGAACCGGTGACATCAGGTGAGTTTTTAAAGCGCTCGTCCTCGTTCATATCCGGGACCATCAACACAATATCATCCGCACACTGGGCAAATCTGGGTCGCTCCATGACATGCTTGCAGAAGCTACGGCAATAAGAAATTTCACAACACCCCAACCATAGTCCGTCGTGCTCTTCGTGATCTTCGTCATCCTGTAAGCTCAACGTCCTGGTAGCTTCCGCAAGGATCTGCTGGTTATTTCGACCAAAGAGAGATATGAATGCCCATTGAGCATTTAGCCTCAATGTGCCAAGCTGGGCAAATGCTGTAAGAACGGTATCGGGGCAGGATCGTGCAATGTGACATTCGCGCTGGGCTTGCTGACTGAAGGGGGCACGCAGACAATATGGTGGTAGATACCTGAAGAAATCAATATGGTCAGTTTAGTCTCATCACTGGATCAATCCGGTCGGAATTTCAATCAAATCGATACCTAAAACTGAATAGTAGATATGGAAATGGTAAACTGACTTGAAATACTCCCGTTCCTGTGTTGTAGTAAAACTGACCTGCCTCTGAACAGGCATCGGACGTAACATTGGGAGCGACATGATGGCAAACAAAGTCGCACAAGAATCCGAGAATTGAAAGCTTTCGTCCGTTTTCAATCGTCGCTTCCTCGAAATCGGATCTGGGTATCTGGCGAGTGGCGAGCCTTAAGGGTAGCTTCCTCTCGGCATGGATTTCTCATTCACGATTCCCGGTCAAGGTTGGGTTCGATGTATGGAACAGATGAACAAATTCCGTAAGAAGTCCGGACTCCCGCTCGCATTTCGCGACATCCTGGAGGGGCAGCTGGACTGGACTGCCATGCCTTGCTTTCCTGCTTCATATTGCGTCAAGTGTTGACTCGGAAAGCAACTCCACGAATAATGATTTACTGATGATCGAAGCGGGTCAATTTCTTGAATTGTCTTTCTTTAACGGGTATAGTGTGGGTCAGATGACCGCACGTGCGATAAGCAATCCACGGTCGACGAGAACAATTTTCCTGCTTTACTCTGTACGGAGGGATGGAAGTCCACTTATATAAGAGATTGTATTCCAAATCTAATCTAGCCGTCGTCAATCGTGAATCGTTAGAAATTAATCAGATTTCAAATCGCGCCGCAAAAAAAATGAATACCCCCGAAACACCGATGTCACTGGTGACGGATAACTGTCGTCATATCATATAATTGCGCATTGCGTCTGTTGGTCGAGTCGAGATAGATAAGCCCGAACATATTACAAAAACCTTTCAACGCCAAACATCATTCAAGAAAAAAAACAAAATGGAAAATGGAAATCAATCTGCCAACTTAGTGCTCCGGAAAATCAAACATAGTTGGTTAGTGCTGAAAATTCGTGCAGTCTTGTATATTACTGGTGGCCTATACCCTGATCAGCAGTAGGTAAACATTCACCTTGAGTGGTATCCTAACACAAAACCCCCATAACATGAATACATGAGGCCAATTGGATCATCGATCATCGATCATACATGGCAGATCTTCTGCCAGATGAAGGATATTCCATGTCGGCCACGGTTACTGGTACACATCGCTTCCCAGAAACCGACGCAGGATGCACATATCTGTGTCCTCGCGAGCTGCCCCCTGTCATACTTGGCTGCCGTGCTCTCTCAGTACTGCTGCCTGCCTTCCGGCTAGAACCTGCCATTCCACTGTAGCTAGCTCGTCGTGCATCTTCTGCCACGAGCGGGTCAAGTGGACGGGCATGACCCATGTACGTCCCGTTGACAGGGTTAATGTAACGAGCATGAACCTGAGGGTACACTGGAGTATCAGGGCTAGGTGGAACTGCTGTGGGATCGAAGACATACTCCCGGAATCTCATACCCGACGGTCCGGGAGGTACTTCATCGTTGTATCCCCTAGATGGTTGCGATCTTCGGCCACCATCTGATTCGTACCATCTTCCTCCCGAGCTTGATGAGTATGAATCTCGAGGTCCATGACGTCTGTATGGTTCCGGAGACATTCCTCTCTCTGCCTTTCGAGCATACGCTTCATGCGAATGGCGCCGAGCATGAGACTTTCTAGGTGGTGTCAAATTGCGACGCCGACCGTATCGTTTTTGCGTGGGAGAAGACCCATGGCCCGTCGATGCTGACTCTTCAGACGATGCATCGGACCCATAATGACCAGAGCTTCCTCCTGGGCTTGTGTGGGCAAAGCTCGAGGCCCGTGCTCGGCCTGGTGATGCGGGGCGGCGTTCTGGCGGCGACGTAGGGGGTGACGGCGCTCGCGGGGATGCAAAGGCTGTCTTCAATTCGTCAGGTTGCGGGAAGAATGCCGATTGTGGCCGTCGTGTAGCCGGGTACTCGGCACTCTTTTGTCGTTGAAATCGGGGCCGTGGCATATCAGTAGGCTCGGCATGTCGATGGCGAGGTACTGGCCGAGGACGGCTCCGGGGGGGTTCTTCTTCAGTCGGTGGGTCTGTTGGACTGAACTGACTGGGGAACGGTCGGGGGTTTGGTGGGGATGAGCGTGGAGTGTTTCTTTTCCAGTAGTCATATTCCAGTCTCCGACTGACACCCTCGTGCCATTCCACCATTTCTGGGTCTGGCTCCGAGGGGAAGGCGTCTCTCGGGATCATCTTTGGGAAATAGCCCCCGATGGGGCTCTCAATATTCCACAACTCAACCGCATTTTGCAGATATTGGCAATGTTCGTCTGGATCCATCAGCAGCTGTATTGTCTGCCATCGGACAAAGCCGCTGGGTAGGAGGGCCGGGATAGAGGGTGGTTCAAAAGCATTGGTAGAAGGCTGTAGGCTGTGAAAACAGCCTAGTGATTGATATATAAACGAAAGCGCACCAGGCTTGGTCTCGAGGAATAGGGTGTCATAGTTGCCGCCGACCTTTTTGTAGAAAGTCGCGAGTCGTTCTGGGGTAAGATCGATCGTTCCACAGCCGTCAAAGGAGATCTGGGGAAGACACTAGCGTTAACAACTGGTCCTCCACTGTTGCACACCGCTCACTCACCATCAAACGAGCAATCTCCAGGCACAGCTGTTCGAGTAGTGGAGCTGGGCTTTTATCAGGATTGATCAGCCTTCCCCAATAGTTCGCACTATAGTTGGACATGGCCGGGCAAGATTGGAGCCACGGCTGGATGCTGGGGCGCATTGAATGCAGCAAAGCGACGCTCACATCAATGCAAGCGCAGCGCGAAGAGCAGCAAAAGCAAGAAGGTGAAGGAATCTGGAGATCGTGGGAGAGGTACCTGAAGGGAGCAAGTTGAAGGCAGAAGCAGGAGGGGCGGTCAGCCTTCAGGCACACATCACCGTGGCTCCACTGCGGGGGAGCCCAAGAGGCGCCATAAGTTGGATTATTCGCTGTCAAGAGGACAAGTCAATCCGACGACGATCGGAGAATTGGGCCAACGCAGATGATGGCGCTGCATGCGCGTATGCAGGAGGTTGTTTTAGGAGATGATGATAAGAGGGAGGTCAGAGGATGGACGAGGTGAGCACCTGACTGCCCCGCATGTGATCTAGTCAGACAACAGGATACTATCTGTAGGAGCTAGCTATACAAATGATCTTGATAAATCGATAAAAAATATTCTACTGATTAGATATAAATAATAAATAGTCCCTGATAATATACGTGGGTTATTTAAATGTGAGTTGGTTGGTTATATATTTTGCAACCGCGTAGCTATTCCCACATATCGACTATCATAACAAACAACTATTTATCGCCGCACAAATACTACAATTTGTAGTCAGTCAATCTTCAATTAAACTAGAAATAAACATCAACTAAGATCTGGATAGTGCAATTTACCGTATGAATTGACCTTTCCCAACCATGGAACAGTTTCCGGACCCAGAGTTCGAGTTTCACTGTAGTATTGTCATTTCCACCTCTATTCTATTAATTATGTAGAGTAACCTATCGCTTGAAAATCTATCACCAAAATAGCATATCGATAGACGTCTCGTTAGCTTCGATTGTCAACTCAATCTATCCTCATAATAAACTATCCATTCCTGTCTTACCCTTGTGTCACTCTCTTCCTGTCACTTTCCTGTCACTCAATCCAGGTTACACAACTCTCTGCTCATCTTACTTTGAAACCAACTGATTAGCATTTCATCTTAACCCTGCCTTCCTTTTCTCTCCCCAAACACGTCCTACCCTTATGTGGGGCGGGATACCACGAAGCCAGATCCTGATTGGCCCATTCTGCATGTCTGTGAGACGCCCTGTAACATTATTGGCTGCAGGAACCCACCACGCGCACTCTGACTGGCCGACCCAGATTCCGGTGCTATCCTGTCATTCCCAGGGCCATTCTAGGTAGTTGCTAGGAATTTGCACCCGGTTTGGAGCGATGAATGTGTATTTCTGTCTTTTCTGGCTGTTCCTTTTCTTCTGACTTGACTCCCTTCGTTTTTTCGTCTTTCTTTCGTTCTCTCAAGGCTTTTTCGGCAAGCCAATTCAGTCGACAAATTCTCATCGCCGCTCGTTCTATCGCTGTTTAATATCGTCACTCCTTCTATATGTTTTTCTGCTACTAGTAGCATCTACATTCTTTTCATCCAGCCGTGCACTACACTCACTCGTGTACGGCTGCTTCGCGTTGAGTCACTCGTTCATTCTACCGTGTCTATCCGTTCGCTCCTTCGAATACCGGATATCACACCATCCATCCGACCTATAATACAATCACTCCATATCAGACAACAGTGAACAGACCTTCATGCCCAACCAGTAAATAGGGGGAATGGCAACAATCCGAGACCCGGCCTTCTGGCGCCGGTTCTCCCTGGCCGTCCACCTCGACGCGGCATCAAAAAACCCATCAGACGACAAAGAGGCCAATCCCAACAACCTCTTCTCGTACGTGGGCTATGTTATCTTGAACCCGAGCATGGGTTGAGCTGGATGCTGACAGTGGAGTAGAGACCATTGGATTCAAAAACAACGCAAAAAACGAGAACGAAGCATCCTATTCGGCTTTCTGATCTTTCTTTTTGTCGCTATCTTCGTGGCGGGTGTGGTGGTTGTCATTTGGTGGCTGAAGGAGCATAATTGGCTGCAGGATAGAGTTTCGTGATAACGATGCTTATTCATTCAGTTCTGCGTCTATTCGTATCGACAATGAGTACTACATATCTAATGACATCGATCGGATTGGCAGCTAGTCAAAAGCAGGTCTCCTTTGGCGTTTGTTGAGTTTCAGGAAATATTAATACCCTATGGTTGGTTCTTAAGGTTTGGCGTTGGTGGTTTACTGTCATATCATATCAAGGCCTTTTCCGGTTCATCAAAGAGGCAATCTAATTAATTCACTATGACTTTCGAGTCTCACGATTTGGCTTCGTGTCTCACCCTCACACTCTCAGACATTTCCTTGCCAACATCTGTTCCCAGCTTATCAAAGCCCTCAATAACACCCTCGCGATCTCCCTTGTTCATTTCCTGACTCATCTTGAATTTGCCCTCGAGCCGGGTAATATCAACCTTGATCCCCATGATCGCCTTCTGCAACAGCGCAATATACCTGTCTGGCGCATCCGCCACCTCCCACGGATTCAACTTCTCCCCACCAGTATACCCCATAATCGACGTCTCCGCATGTCTCGACAACGCATCAATCTGGCTCGACAGGAACTCCGTCGACTCAGCCGCATTCGTATCAACGTAAACCGTCACCTTGCCGTACGCCTGCACGGCAGAGTAGTTCCACGTGGGGACAACCTTCCCCGTAGCCGGCTTCGTCTCAGTATACCACTTCGGCGTGACGTAGTGATGCACTGGTCCAGTGAAAAGCACCAACACCTCATCCTTGAGCTGGATAGCGCCCGACGACCCCTCGGGACGGATCGAGTTGGCCGATTCGATCATCGCTTTTGCCTGTGGGTTTTGGCGCGCGATGTGGCCGCGTAGAGTGCCGAGCTCGGTTTCGCTCGAGTCATCCGCTACGTCGATGATCCATGGGATGTGGCTTGATTGGAGGAAGGGGTAGGAGGAGGACTGGATACCGGTGGTGATGGTTCCCAGGGCATTATCCTTGATGAACTGGCGGAGGGTTGGGAGGTGGGTTTCGGCGTGCGAGGCGTTGAGATACATTTTGCCTGGGTTGGTATGATTCAACTTTGTGAACTGGATGATGGGGATCATTCGATTGTTATATAGGGTATCGAGTACATACTTTGGGTTGTTACTCGGTATTTTGGACCAATGGGGCGGCATGTATTAGCGTGCATATGCATGTGTTCCATCCAGGATTGCAAGGTAGTAGTACTAGTGAGTCATTCCAATTTCTAGATAATTACGTACACTTTCCAAAGCTATTATGAGTTGGTTAACTAAGGTGGTGGTTATCGCGGGGTCTATCTGATAAGGTCGATCACTCTGCCATCTAGCTTCTAAGCCTAAACAAACTCAATAACCGTTAATTAGTTTGAATCTAGAATAGAAGCAAATCCCTTAGTTATGACGCAATCTATGCTGTACTTGAGCTGGTAGGAATTTGCAGTGGAATGCTGTGCGTTGTGGTTACACAGAATGCCAACAACAGGTTATGTGTCTGATATCATATTCTTGACTGCCACTTCACTTTGATGATATGTACCGTGTAAGCGTATTTCGATGCTAAATTACTAGATTATTTGCTAGATAAGGTCGCAAAGACTACCACATATGCAGACTTCTGAAGATGTGTGGATATAAAAGATCATGTGATGCTGTATGAAAAGAACACAGTATATGCAGGGTTTGCAGCAAAGCCATCAGGAGCTATCGGAGATATAATGAGTTTTTTGACACCTTAAAGAAACAATATGAGTTTCAAATATAGTGCAGCTCTTCACATGGACCTCTTAGAGCTGGCGTTGTTATAATGACTCGATGTAACGCTATTAAGGGTATCTTTACCGGATGAATAACTATTATTTTGCAAGAGAGGTGGTAAGCATATCAATAAAAAAAAGGGTCCAGGGTTTTAACTATTGAGCTGCCCTGCGTAGATTATTCTATACTTGGGAATAGTTTCATATTAGCCATTTGAGGTAGTCATGCTGTTGGACTGTTGCCTGACTGTTGCCTGTTCTGGTGGAGTTAGAATGACTAATATAAACCCTATATATGTACATCTTCATCTTTTCCATGTTTAATTCGTATCATGTTGGGCAATTCTTTGTTTGTTAGTACATGGATTTCGATCCCATCTGCCAAGCCTGATTCCTGATTCCTCCCGTTCTAGATTCACAGCCTTGCGTCTATTTATCTTCTCCTGTCTTCTTTTCTTCTACTCTCTGTTTTCTTTTTCTTCCAATTCTTGCCATCCTCCTTCATCCAGGTATATTACTATCTACTGCCCCTCACCAGTGCAGATTGCTGACAGAACCTACAGGTGTTTGCTGTTTGCTCAACCCAACCCATCCATCAAAATGCCAACACCACTCTCCCAATTCCCATCCCTCCGCCTCTTCGGCACAATCATCGGCACAATTTGCATCGCCTTCGGAATAAACGCCATCCTCCGCCCATCCTCTGCCCTCTCCTTCTTCGAATTCGACTACCCCACCACTCTTGCCGAGAAGACGCTAATCGACAACATGTTGATCATCTACGGGGCCCGCGATGTGTTAATGGGGTTGGCGGCTTATATCACTGCTTATTATGATGGGAGAGCGCTGGGATGGACATTGCTGGCGATCAGTGGCGTGGCGTATGTGGATGGGTTTGTGTGTTGGAGGAATGGAGGCGGGGAGTGGAATCATTGGGGTTATGCGCCTGTTGTTAGTGTGGCGGGGGTTGGGTTGCTGGGGTGTTTTGATGGGAGGTGAGACGTCTCGTGTCTGTTCTGTAGAGGTGGTCGAGGTCAGACTATGATGGACTCTATTCTTGTAGAACGCAGTCTTATTGGATATTTTCATTGATATGATGGTAGATCATACTCTATGGAGTACCTAAACACCGACCTCACTATAACCACACCACCAATCTACCTGTTCATCACATCGTAATCTCATCTATAATACATCCCCATTTAAGAAAATCACAAATTAGCAAACCGCACCCCCGCCTTCTGCGCAGTGAACGTAGCAATCAAATCCATCAGCGCCGGCGAAAGCGCATCATACGTCGCCAACCCAACACTCTGAAACTTCCCCCTCACCTCACCCATCCCACTCGGCTCGAATCCCTGCTCAATAATCGACGACACAAACCCAGCAAACTGCGGCTCCTGCCAGCCGCTCTCATCGGACAGCTCAACATGCACAAAGTCCAATCCCTTGAATGGGTGTTCCTTTTCGATGCGCCCAAACATGTGCACCCCGCACCCCTTGCAGGCGTGGCGCTGGATAGCGGCGTTCTCGTCGACAATGAAGAGCTTGTCGCCGTTGGCGGTTACGGAGAGGTTGTCGCGGGGCACGACGCCAACGAGGGAGAAGAGCGAGCCCTTGGGTTTCCAGCATTTGGAGCATCCGCAGGCGTGGTTGTGGGCGACGTTGCTGGAAAGCGTGACGGTGACTTTGTCGGAGGGGCAGTGGCAGTGGAGGGAGCCGCCGGAGAAGTTGGGGATGCCTTTTTTGAGGCCATTGTCGATGGAGGGGTGGATGGAGGGCATTTTGATGTCAATTGACGGAGTAGATATGAGATAGATTGATTCAGATGTAGAGAATGATTGATGATTGATGATGATGGTGATGAGAATGAAGAACGAGATATATAAGTATATGGTATCTCCGCATGAGGGGTCATCTCCAAGGCTGATTCTAGAATGATTGTGCCATTGTTGCTTCCATGTCGGGAAACATCCCGGTCTGTTTGATAACTGCGGGGCCGGTCCCGAAGCGGTAATGTTTTCCAGGAACCTGCAGATTAGATAGGAATACTGGAGAATACTATGAGAAAAGGTAAAAGAGTTTTCTATGAATGGAAAATATATGTATATTGCGTGATTAAACCAAATCTTCATAGTTTATGCTGTATCAACAACGCACCGAATACAGTCACCCCGCTTCATCTGATCAAACGCCCGGTTGATATTATCCAGACTTTCCCGATGAGTGATAAACTCGTCCACCTTCAAGTCGCCCTTGAGATAATCATCGACAAGACCGGGAAGTTGGGATCGACCCTTGACACCTCCAAACGCACAGCCTCTCCACACCCGTCCGGTGACAAGTTGAAATGCTATCTTCATCAGTACATTCCTTCCCACATGAGGAGGGGAAATACTTACGTCTGGTTTGGATTTCCTGACCAGCTGCAGCAACACCGATGACTATACTCTCTCCCCATCCTTTGTGGCATGCTTCCAGGGCTACCCGCATCACTGTCACATTGCCCGTGCAGTCGAATGTATAGTCACATCCTCCATCAGTCATGTCAATTAGATGGTCCTGGACACTCTTCCGGCTACTGAGCTTGGTGGGATTGATGAAATGCGTCGCGCCGAATTTGTACGCCCATGCCTCCTTGTCGTCGTTGATGTCGATTACGATAATCTTTCCTGCTTTGTTCTTCACTGCTCCTTGCACAATGGACAGACCAACACAGCCTGCACCAAAGATGGCGACATTGGATCCTTCTTCGATCTTGGCTGTTACTGTCGCTGCGCCGTAGCCGGTCGTGATGCCGCAGCCCAGCAGACAAGATCGATCAGTCGGACAGGCCTTGGTCACAGCCACCACGGAGATATCCGCGACAACGGTGTACTGCGAAAAGGTCGAGCAGCCCATGAAGTGAAGTAGATCCTTTCCTCGGGCTTTGAAGCGCGATGTACCATCAGGCATCACGCCCTGGCCCTGTGTGGCGCGGATCCTTCCACACAGGTTCGTCTTGTTAGATTTGCAGAACTTGCATGTACCGCATTCAGGGGTGCTATGGAGTCAGACATATCCATGGCGATGAAGATGGATAACATACTATAGCGCAACAACATAATCACCAACAGCGACATTCGTCACACCCTCCCCGATCGACTCGACAACACCGGCACCCTCATGACCAAGAACAACAGGGAAGGCACCTTCAGGGTCTTTGCCGGATAAAGTGTATGCATCTAGATAATTAGCGATTATCTTCAATAGATAGCACAATTTGACTAACCCGTATGGCAAACACCAGTGTGCAAGACTTTGATCCGCACTTCGTGGGCTTTGGGCGGTGCGACCTCGACGCTCTCGATGGAGAGGGGTTGGCCAGCAGCCCAGGCGACAGCAGCCTACTAATACTCAGTTTCTGAAGGACCTTGGGGGATTCTGATTCTACCTTGCAGGTGATTGTCTATTATTCATTAGCTGTGATTATTCATGCAGATATCCATATAAAACTCACCTTTCCAGTAGTGCTCATTTTTAATCAGCTATACCTATACTATCTTCCAGATATGAAATGAGAATAATAACCAGAATGTCAATTGACGAAGACGAAAATGAATTGGAGAAGCCGTCACTCGAGTTGCGTAAATATCCGCAGCAAACAGCCAAGGATTCAAAAGGACGACGTGGTGAGGGGTGAGGGGAAGCAATCAATAATCAGAAATAATTTAAACGTGCCTCACTGACTGTGCCTCACTTTTTGACTAATCCGACTTGTTTCTATCAAGTTATGGAAATGAATTTTCGATATTGGCTTAAGTATGCGTTGAGATTGTATTTCCCTCGGCTTCGTACCCGGTGAGTTTCCCGATGAGCTTTTGACATTATCCCTTGTGGATAGATTCGTCAAATCAGGTAATTCAATCAGCGGTGAATATTTTTTAGAAATAAAATCATCAATTCTATTCGACATGCACTAGAAAACATGGAATATTATCATCGTTTCTGGAGGTCTGCTCATCGCCCTTCCTAAAATAGAAATCGGATACGCTCCCGTGGATCAGACTAACCCAAAAGAGAATAGGAATCCGATGGACTGGCGATGCTATAAAAGGTAGACGAACCTCTGCATGTTCATAATGATAGATAATCTAAAATATTCCATCTAAATGCAAGTTACTTCAGCTTCGCAAATCTCATCTCATTCCACCCAAAATCAAAAACCGCCACGACATTCTTCAAAAACGGCACTCCGATGATATTCAGCGTCAACCCTTCAATCCCAACATTTTCTGAAGCCGCCACGCTCGAGATACAAATGCCCTCGCCGGTCTGGTAGATCATATCGGCGCCATTGTGGAAGAAGGTCTGGTTCCCGATCTGTAGACCAAACGAGGGCGCTTTGGCTGTGCAGTCGACTACGTATGCGCCCAGCGAGGCATCGTATCTTGCTGGAGGCTCGAACAGGGCGTTGACTGAGTTGGCTATGGCGGATGGCAGGTAGGATATGTAGTTTCCTGAGTCGACAAAGGCTTGGAAGGGTGTTGAGTTGGTGGAGGAGCCGTAGGTGGCGCCGGAGACGGTCAGAGCCCAGTAGGATCGTACTCGTTTGCCTGAGGTGTAGTTGAGTGGGATGTTGTCAAGGATCTCAACAGGGACGATGGAGAAATCAGAGTGAGGAACTGGTGGTAGGGTACCCAGTGATAGGTAGCCCCCGAAGCCGGTGGATGAATTCTGTGCTGTCCGGGCCAAAGCAAGACTGAAGTATGGTGCGACGAGACCTTGTTCGTACATGTTCGTGAAGAGTGGGTTATAAACGATGCGATCGTACCAGTACGAACTATTGGATGTGTTACTGGGATGTGCCGACGTCAGCGCTGGATACCCCAGGCCCAAAAGCCCACTGTTGACGCCGTCACCCATGGGATTCGATCGATCCGCAATGCCGACCTTCTGGTTTTTGACGGTGATTCCTCCCAAAGTAACATCCTCGTATGCCATGACACCGCTAGCGATGCCTGCGCCATATTCAATCCCGAATATCTGATCTGGAATCTTGCGATAGGTGTCGGAGATATTGTATGCCTTGGGGGAGTAGAGACAGTCGGCTTCGGGGATTTCCAAGTTGTTGGTGGCATTGATGCATTGGAAGCCGGTTTTCATCACGTAGGTATCGCTGCTTCCGGTGTCGACTAGCAACTGAAAGGACTGGTTGCCCACAGTCACTTCGACGTCGAAGACGGTGCCAAATTCTGTTGAGATCATAGGAGATGTTGTTCCATTATAGGAACGGCGGATTAGGGGTAAAGTGGTGGCAGAGCACAGCAGAAGCTGGCTGTAGATGGAAACAAGTCGTAAGAGATGCATGGTGGAAGATGGTGATGATGATGGTATACAATCTGCTCAATCGAGGTGCCTTTTATATTGATATGGATATTCAGCAGCCTAGAATGAAAATATTGAAGCATCACAGATGAAGAATACAGCTTGATCCATCTATAATAAATAAGAATAAACAGCCAATCACATCAACTGTCCTAATGCAGCCGGACACAACGGGAATAGCGTGGATCTCGTATATTTTAGTGCTGACTCTGGCCCCAAAGACCAACACAACCTCATATTCCAAAATAGTCCTATTGCAAAATAACAGTCTGCAATATGCCTAGAAGGAGCATGCCCAAGGTGCGATCAGGCTGTATCACCTGCAAGTACGGATCATCCATGTTTCTCCTGCAAAACTAACAAGCAGCAGACGACGTCGGGTGAAATGCGATGAGCAGATGCCTGAATGCCTGCGATGCCTTCGCGCTGATCGCACGTGTGAGGGATATCTTCCATCCAAAGACCAGAACAGACCTTCCAAAGCCATCACTGTATATAACCTACCATTCAGGATCCCCGGAAGCCAGGCCGATCGACAACGACTGCACTTCTACTGCTGCCAAGCAGCGGAAAGCCTGGCCAGTTACTCAGATTCAACGCTGTGGACCTCGTTGATTCTGCAGCGAAGCCATCATTACCCGGTAGTCCGTAATGCGCTGGTGACTCTGAGTACGCTGTACCAAGATCATCTGTTGGATGCATCTCCTAGTACCCCATCGCCACAACACATCCATCTCATCGCCAAGTGTCATCGACAGTTGAGCGTCCATCTCACCTCTCCTGATGCGTCAATCGAGGTCGCTCTGATATGCAGTCTGATCTTCTATGTCCTGGAGGCTCTTGTCGCAAACACGCACCAGGCAATATGGCATCTGGATCAGGGTCTCATTCTCCTTCAGCGATGTCGGGCAGATTTGCCTCGTCTCACCTCTGATGGCATATTCACTTCCTTGGTAGATGTCTTTTCTCGTCTGGATATCCAGGCAAGTACGTTCGATGATAGTCGAGTCCCGAGATTATCGCTAGTGCCGTCCGTTGAAAGATCAGGCATTGTTCCTGTTGTACCTGAAGTCTTCATCAATTCATCACACGCTGAAGCCATCTTGACCAGACTCCAGAATTGGATGATGCACCATCTGATAGCTCATGTCGATAATAAGCATAGGTCGCTAGAAGACTTGCCTCAGGATCTACTCCACGAGCGACTCATTCTCGAGGAACAATTTGAACAGTTCATAGCGACACTCAATGATCTCTTTGAGAGGGACTCCGATGCTACCAAACACCTTTATATCTTACGTATTCAAGCACTAGTATTTCACAGCGTACTCTTGGAGAATATCCCATTACCAAATATATTCCCACCTGCGACAACAGTCCACAAACCGACTCTCAACACCAACATGCACGCTACCCTGGAAGATATATCAACGCTTCTCTCCTCCAACTCCGATACCACTTCAGGAAGAAACTTCACTTTATCCACCCAGCTCATCTCTGCGCTATTCTTTGTTTGTCTAAAGACGACAAGTCAAGACATATTGAAGACTGCACTTTCGCTTTTGCAGCATTCGCAACTTCCAAGTCGAGATGGGCTATGGGATGCCGGTTTGGCAGCTTTAGTCATCAATACCATTCTGGAAAGACAGGATGATGCTGTTGATGAGGTGATAGAACAGAGAGTAGAGGATATTGGGCTCGATATCCTTGATCCGGTTGAGGGTGGACTGAATGAAGTGTTTAGATCTTTGTGTATTAGACAAGCTTCGTGAATTTTAAGGCAATATCAAGCGATTCAATACAGTCCCTCTTGGGGTATAGTATATGGAAACAGCATGGTCTATACTACCACGGCGAGGTCTTTGTTCTAGAACGTTGAGATAACTAATCTTCAACAAAGCTAATGTAGATATCTGCAGGACAAAATCCTAGCTAATTGTGAGCAGTTCATGATTGGTGTATTCAACTAGCTGGATAGGCATGTAAATGCACTTTGCCTGTAAAGGCAAAACTACCGCCAGATAACGCATTCGTTGTTGTTCGAATCCCGCCCATGATATCAAATAGGGCTCGGCTAATTGAAAGCTCATACGATATCATCATCCTATCTCAACTCATCCTATATCCATCCTATCTCACCGTGTTCGCCTGTACCTCCCAGATGGGGTATAGTCTCGGCAGTCGGCACTGTCTTATCGATCACGTGAGCTGCTGTTGAGTGTTGATTTTGCTGCCATGGGAGCTTTTTATGCAGGGTTTTGGTGTTGATATATAAAGGTAGAGAGTAATCATGTGTATTTATCTTATAGATTTTCCTGACAATAGCTATATAGACAGAATAGCAGCAGCGCGTAGTTTGTGCTGAGTTGTGGCTGCCGCTTATCAGCGGCTTATCGCTTCTCCACGCCTTTCCCCGCACTCGCAGACAGTATGTAAGCGGAGCTTCTCGTCCATCCCTTGATTGTTTTTTCTTTCTTTCTCTTTGTCGGCAGTCCACCTGTAGATCCACTTTCATCATGTTACCCCCATTTGATTACTTCACATATCGTCGAGTCAGGTATACTCATTGCATTGTGATACTCTTGTCGAACAGCAGCTAACTGATACAGAGACTCCAAGCGAAAGGAACGGGCTTATCGCTTCGCCTCTCTGCCTCCGGTCTACCACTCGGCCTTTACAGCGTTCGATAAGAGTGTCATCAACAAGCCCATTGAGCTTCTGGTGCAAGATGTCCAGGATAGCGCCCTTTCTGCCACCGATCTCCTTCACACCTACGGAAAAGTGGCGGTCAAAGCTCACGAGAAAACAAATTGTGTAACAGAGCTGCTTCTGCCCGAGGCAGAGAAATGGGCTCAGTCGGAGGTTAATCTCAAGGGCCCGCTTGCTGGTATCCCGGTTTCTTTGAAGGATTCGGCCCTCGTCAAGGGGTTTGATACGACTCTTGGGTATACGAGCTTTGCGGGGAAGCCTGCCAAAGAGGATGGTCCTATGGTGAGGTTATTGAAGGATGCGGGTTAGTTCTACGTTATACGATCTTAGTCATGGTCTAACCTGGCCTAGGTGCTGTCCCGTACGCGAAGACTGCGTTGCCGGTCACCTTGTTGTCGTTCGAATCGGCCAGTGCTCTTTGGGGCCACTGTCTCAATCCTCACGTCCCTCAGTACTCCCCCGGTGGTTCGACTGGTGGTGAGGCTGCTTTGCTGGCTCTGGGTGGTCGTATCGGCATTGGCTCTGATGTGGCTGGCTCAGTCCGCGTTCCTGCCGCTTGGAGTGGTATCTACTCGTTGCGGTGCAGCACTGGTCGCTGGCCCAAGGTCGGAGTTAGTACTAGTATGGCTGGACAGGAGGGAGTTGCAAGTGTTTTCAGTCCTATGGCGCGTACACTCAATGATCTTACATACTTCACCAAGGCCATTATTGGTATGCAGCCGTGGAAGTATGATTATACCGTTCACCCAATTTCCTGGAGGGAGGAAGATGAACACGAAGCCGTGTCCAGCAAGCTGCGAATTGGTCTGATGTCGAATGATGGTAATTTACCTTAAATAACTTTCTATCTCTTGCATATCCGCTAACACATGCTAGGAGTCATCCCACCCACACCCGCCATTGAGCGCGCCGTTTCCACCACAGTCGCTGCCCTCACCGCAGCCGGACATACCGTGTCTGAAATCACTCCCCCAGAAACCGCCGACCCATTCGCCGGTCTCCATTTGGCATCCCAGCTCCTCAATTCCGACGGCTGCATCACCATCAACTCCCACCGCTACAGCTTCGAGCCTTCCGACCCCGGCGCCGACCAACTTACCCGCATTACCAACCTCTCCCGCCCCATTCGATACCTATACTACCTCTACGTCCGGTACATCAAACGCGACTACAAATGGGCATCTTTGATCCGTGATCTCAGTCACAAGTCCAGCGCCGATCAATGGAAGCTCGTAGCCAAGCGCGAGTCGTTCCGCGCAACCTGGCATGAATGGTGGGACGCGGAGGCCCAGCAGTACGATTTCATCTTGTGTCCTGCCAACGCTACGCCTGCTCTGCCTCACAAGGCGATGCACGATGCCGTTTCTTCGTGTGGATACACATTCCTGTGGAATCTGCTCGATTACTCGGCGGGTGTTTTGCCTGTTTCGCACGTAGACGCCGTCAAGGATGCTCTCGTGGCACCCTACAAGACTGTCTTGAAGCAATTGGGTTACAACCATGCTCTTGCGCGTGGCGCGTGGATGCACTATGATGCATCGAAGATGGCAGGTCTTCCCACTGCTGTTCAAGTGGTCGGAAGACGATGGCAGGAGGAGAAAGTGCTCGGATACATGTCTGCGGTGGAGAAGGCGTTGGATGAGTACGCAGAGGGTGGGAGGTACAGCTTGATCGAGCTTGATTAGTCATGTTAATACCCTTGCATCTCTTAATATACACATACTCAGTGAATATACTTTGTACTCCATACTCCGTCCTACCCTCCCTTGCAAGAACCGTTATCGTATGTGACTTAAACCATTTCCCCGACCCCATCAAGTGGTCAAGCTCGACCGTTATCATGCAGTGCAGCATTCAATCACCATGTTGGTAAACCAGAAGACCAAAACCCCCTACCTAGTAGAGAAGTGTGCGCATCGATTCTTCTCTCGGGCACATTGTTACACAGCCTGGACTGCTGTACATACAGAGCACTGCCTGTACTCCGTGTACTCCGTCGTGAAGAGCCTCCGCTTCTGAAAACAGCGATATGCAAGGACCAGCGGAGATACTACGGGGAAATAGATGAGACGCAAGTCAGTATCAGTCACTTCCAATATTAGCAACGGAATGATCAGCAGAAGTGGGATCGTGACAGATTCCTTGGCATATTTCTTTTTTGGGTGAGAAACATGGATGTTGTGTGCTGTTATTTGACCGACCTCGATGGTGTTGACGGTCATCCTGCGGGTTCGTCTGTATCTGGAATTATTTGCGTTTTGGTCTTATTTGTATAGTGACTGGTTCCTTGGTAGTCTTGTAGATTGCAGGGCTATATTATTAAATTTAAATGAGCCATGTTGGTTGAATAGGTAGAACAGTAATCATCATCAGCAATCGCCAATATGGAGGAACAAGGGTACGTTCGTCACGATGGCGGTTCATCAGGCCAAGAATGCTATGATTTGTTTGAGGAACATTGAAGAGTCTGTCTGATGATGAAACTGTCTGCCAAAGTTGATCGATGGCATATTGTGTTGCAGAGGCTGCAAATGATATCATGGACAAGCGGAAAATTCAATCTGACTGTTGCACACGAAATTTCACGAACCCCTCACCCCCAAATTTGGGAAATACAACCAAGCAAGGCTGCCGTTCTGTCGTCATTCTCAGTCTCTTCCACGTTTCCACGAAGCCTACACAGCTTCCCAGGGCTGTGCAGAAAAAGAGTCGCACCAACCAAGGCGACTCGGGGAATTAAGGTGTGTTGCACGATTTAAACTTGGACCGGATGTGACGTCTCTCAGCCACAAGCCGCTGCACCCTGGTCGCCATCCGGCTTTTCGGTATTTTCTGACAATCCAGATGGTCCCAATGGCTTCAGACACTTTCGAAGTCCAGCAGACCTGCTGGTATCGTGATTTCTAAGCACTCGGCATGTTCTTCACGGAACCACTGCTCCCCAGTGCCGATCAATGATCAGCGCGGGTCACGGGTCACGCCAACGCCGGTGTTCGAACCTCGTCTCTCCTCTCCTCTCCTCTTTTCTCACGCCAGTCCTCCCTTTCGCCCCCTTACGGCGTCAATGGTGCCTAGAAGGTTGTGTCACTACTCTTATATCCCTTGTGTCTGTCGCTGGCACGTTCGGAATCAGGTCGTCGCCCACACTTAATCTATCCCCCGTCGCCAACTCGATTCGCCACGGAATTCATCTAAATCCCGACCTTGGAACAAATTGTGCGCGCGATACGATACGAGTTCAACGCGCAGGATGCTTGTTTCCCAGATTCCCTGCTATCCTCACAACCGTCGCGTATACTCTCTTTAGGTGATGATCGGTTGGGGTGGGAAATGCCCAACAAAAACGGCTTCGGAGGCCGAACAGCAGGCGTCAATTTCATCAACGCGCGGCCATCGTCGGAATCGGAGAAGCTGAAGATACAGCGCCTGGTCCGAGCTCATGTTGGAAAATGGATATCCGATCAGACCAAGGACCGTTCGTCGCCCCCGGGGGCTGACGATTCTGGCGGTCCCGATAAACCCGAGGACTCGGCGTCCCGGATCACGGTGTTGGAGGATGAGGAAGGAGGGTCTCCTTCGTCGTCTTCGGTAAAATCATCGCGAACGTCGCCCAGTAGCAGCAGTTCGAACACGAGTTCATCCGTCACGCACGCTGCGTCTTGCGATCATTGGCAGCAGAACAACTCCGTGGTTCTTGTTTCGCGGCCAGCACTCGACACCGCTGATAAGGACGACGAGAACTATCACCACTATGACCACGATGATCCCTCACCGCAGTCCGATTCCAGACCTATCATGTCACACCCGCCGCTGCAGCATGTTGAGCGAATTAGCTCTAATGTATTCGATCCGTTTCACTCCTACCCCTCCTCCCTTCCTCCAGAAGCCATCCACTCATGTGAAAGTTACTGTTAGTCCATCGCCTATCTCTATCGGTCTTATTTGATAGTCACTAACTTGCACAGGCCTGTCGGTTCTTTGGCCCGCTCTTACACCTAGATCTGAAAATGAACCGGGGCCCATAGCAAACGCCAACTGGTTTCCTCTTTCCTTACGTGATCCCACTTTGTTTACGGCGTTTTTACTCGGTTCACTGTCCCATCAACGAGTTCAATGGCTCAACGGTACAATTCCGGCAGGCGCATTCGGACCTCGCGAGCAGCGACTCCTGAATTTTGTCGAAATGGAAACAATCAAGTTGATTAACTTGGCAGTAGCGGATCCCACTCGTGCTTTGAGCGATGCTGTCATTCTCAGCGTAATTGCTGTCGCGCACAACAGGGCTGAAGAGCGTGATTACCGGAAATTTCCAGATCCTCCATTCACCGCTCCCTTGCGACGTTTACAGTGGTTGGAAGTCTATGGAAGCCAGACAGCCAACCTAGTCCATGTACAAGGCTTGATTCAAATCATCATGCTACGAGGGGGCTTGGAGTACCTCGAGACTCCGGGGTTGGCTCACATCGTTTCCTTGTAAGTCCGCTTCGATTCAATAAATTTTGAGCACCTACTGACCATCCCCCCGATAGCTCTGACGCATTCACCGCAAGCACTCTTCTCTCGCCACCTATGTTTCCGTTTATGCCACTTCAGAAAAGTCGAAGAGGCTGTAATTTACAAACACTATTAGGATTCAGTCCTATTGAAATAGAGCGTGGCTTCGGTCGATTACGAGAAGTCGGGTTGACCGTTGAGCTGGCCGAGATTCTCCACTCCATGCACGTCTACATCACCATCGTCGAGGAATACCTTTGCGGAAAGAAAACCGACCTCTCCCTCCTCTGTGACCAGCGCAACCTCATCATTCACACCCTTTCATCCATACCCGCAGCAGACCAACTTAATGGTGTTTTCATCAACCAAACCCACAAAGTCGTCTACGAAGCCTGTCGCCTAGCAGCCCTAATCTACGGCGTCGGCGTTGTCTTCCCGCTTCCTGCCCAGAGCACTCCCTTGGCTCGATTAGCCGGTCTCTTGCGCGCTACTCTACAATCCTCCCATTTCCCATCTTTTTGGCCGCCTATCCTGCTTTGGGTTCTCACGCTTGGCGGTATATCTGCCGAGAATACATCCGAACGAAGCTGGTTCGTCGACGCTCTCGGCCAGGCCGCGGCGCAAAGTCGTATCTATTCTTGGGTTAACTTAAGAGCCGTCCTCGGGATGATGCTTTGGTATGACAGAGCTTGCGATCTACCGGGTCAAAATCTATGGCGCGAAGTAGCAGCCTCCTTTGCCCGAAATAGAATCTAAGACTAAAAAGGCCTTTTTTTAATCGTTGCTTTTTTTTGCTTCTTTTATCGACTATTGCTCCACCATCTCCAAATTTTTTTAACCCGTCATTTTCTTTTCGCCATAATTCGCTCAGAAGAGATAGGGGGCCGCCGTCAACAGAAAAAAAAATAGGGGTCGGAACGGAAGCGCCGAAGAGTAGGGTGCCGGATTATGAATCACGACGATCACGAAGAACCCAACGAATGAAACATGAGATATTTTGGGACACACGTCCTTATCTTGTGATGTATATAAATTCATATATATATAATAAGTACTAACTAAACTAACATATATCATCAATTCATAACCCATGATTCATGCAGTTGCCGTTCCATATGAAGAAGATGCCTCGGTACGTGTATCACGAGAGAGAAGGGGCTGTCGTTCCCAGTCTCTAGGCCTAATGCCGTCGTCTGTGAATGTCGGTATACCACCATCCTCAATCCTAGTGGGTTGGATGATATTCCCTGCGGCGGCCATTGTACGTGCTCTCCACCAAACGAAAGTCACAAGCGTGCTCCCAATGAGGAACGTCGCACCCGTAAGAATGACATTAACGGGAATGGGACTACGATGGAAAGACTTGAAGGTGAGGGCATCGAGGCCCGCCTGGGCAAAGTTTCCCATGCCCGCTAGACAAATAATAAGCCCGTAGACTTTGCCAAAGGTCTGGAAGCCAAAGACCTTTGCGGAGTAGTCGGATACGGCCGTGTAGTAGAATGGGCGATAGATGACGAATAGCGCGATGTTAGCGTATCCCGCCTCCATGCTGTTGGGGATACAGCCGAAGACGCCGATGAGTGTTGCTGTTGTCACTAGCACCAGGAGAACGAAAGTGGTGCTCCTGTTATCAAGGATTGTTCCGATGAAGGGGACAGAAATGAGGCCGCCTAGGGGTAGGAAGAAGTCGAATGACTCGTTGATTTGTCGGGCGAGTTGGGGGGAGCCGAGCAGGTATTCGTATTGCTGGCGGATTGAGGCTACAAAGTAGTTGATTCGAAGCATTTGGAGAACAGTAAAGAGGGCGATTAGGATAAACCATGGGGAACGAATCTGTTGCAATGCGGAGTATCCGTGCATTGCACCCCAAACACCACCTGCCAAGTGTGTTTTTGGCTTTGGGGCTTTGAGCCCGGCCCGTCCAGGTCCTGTATCTGCCATGTCTCCAGAGTTTGGGTGATCTGTGTCTATGTGCACATATTTTATGGCGGATGCATCATGGCTCTGGTCCAGCAGATTCTGGATCTTGCTCACGACGCTCTGACGGCGTGCACGGCGGTCCTGGCGTTGACGCTCACTTTGGTTAGGATCTTGGACACTTGCATCCATTCTGTCGTTTGCTTCCGCGATGATTTGCGCCTCCGCCTGTTGTACCAGTTCTCCTGCGGTTTTGTATGATGTATTTGGCATGAGGAGGATTTGCACAGCTATGATGAATATCGGTACGGCCAGATAGAGCAGGAAAAACTTCCTAGTTGACAGTGAACCATTTGTTTGTTCGTTTATGAGACGAAAAATCAAGAAGATAGCACTGGATGCATCAAACGCGCCTGTCAACATGGACAAAATCAAACCCGAACGGGTGGGGAAAGTGTTGGATAGATGGAATGAGGGGATGAAAACGAATGGCCCTCCTAGAGATAGGAATAGATAACCGGGGATATAAGCATCAAAGGGAAGGCTAGCAGCAAATCCAAAAAGCAGGGCCCCAATAATAAGACAAAAGCTTCCAATGATGCCACATACACGAGGGCCATATGTGTCGAGGATAGTTCCAACAGGAAGCGCAGAGACATTGGTCACGACGGCAGCGATAGTAAACATCAAGTTAAGACTGCGAAATGTCAGAAACAGATACGCTATATTGGGGGGAAACCACCCACCGCATTTCCTGTTCGTAGCATACTGTCTCTCCTGAACATAGGTTGTGGTATACCTCTTCTTTAACCAAAACTGGTTTAAGTGCCGCAAATCCAAAGACTGTCCCTGCCGCCAGGAAACAGTATATCACTGCAACAAATACCTGCGCTATATCCATGATCATCAGTTTCTACTTCGAGGATGCAATTATAAGGCCCAAGGTTAGGATGCCATTGGACACTTATCTGGTTTCAAAAACAAAAAGAACATACCAATTCGTTTCACACTGCCAACCTCGAAAGCTGATGTAGTCGGTGGCCCAGGTAATTCCGGCTCAATCAACCCAATACTTTGTGGTGGCTGCGGTTCTTCTCGCGCAGTTTCGTCTTGCTGGCCATCCCTAGGAGCTGTCGAACTAAGCCCCAATATAGAAACATAGTCATCATTTGCATCCTCCACGGATGCCTGGCTCCACCCGGGGCCAGCATATGGATTGAAATTGAGTCGGTATCTCAACGAATTGTGACTGAAGGTTGATGGAAATGAAGACGACAATGACGGTTCGGGAAGGTCATGGTTCACGGAGTCTTGATCATCCGAATCGACCACTGAATCCTGATCCCGATATTGCTGGCGGCGAAAGCCTGCGAGGCTTTGCTCCCATGATTCCAGATAGGAGACACGGGGGAGGGACATGCTAGTAGTACAGCGTAAGCAAGGGCAAGGCAGTAAACAAACTCGGAGATATGGGTCAACAGCGATGGAAGCAATCTGTCCGTTGATGAGTATGACAGCAGAAGAAACTCATCAATCCCCAACTGCCTTCTTGGAGATGGATTGCGACATGATGAGAGGGGTTGTCTTTAAGCAAACAGCCACCGCTGCTTCTCCCTTGTGACGTCGGAGATAACAGCTCATCACATGACTAGAGCTCTCCCCGCGTCTCTCCAGCTTTCACAGCTTCATCTTCTCCAACTCCTCCATCTCCATCGCATCAATTCTCGCGATAAGGCTGGGTGGGTCTGTTATCGGGTTTTTTATCGCTCTTTATCGCTCTTTATCAGTCTGTCTTGACTAAGACTCGATACAAATCCTGGCCTTTTGGGCTGCAATATCCCTGCACAAAACCTTCTTCTCGAGTTCTTAAAAGCCAATTCAAACCAGTATCTCTCCGATTCCCCTCCGATCGAGAGAATTCAGAGGCTAGACCCTCGTCGTTGTTGAACAATCATTTACCATTACTCGATACTAATTGATCGGCTCTCCAGATCGCAAAACAAAATACCTAAGAACTAAAATGTGACTGCCACTTGACCATTTCGTTTTGCAAAAGGTCGAGATTCTTTGACTGGTCGTTTCTTCGTGATACGTATCAAGCCCACTAAAATCACCACACAGTGATTTTTGGGTCATTTTCACATTGTCAGCATCCGGATGTCAAGAAAGGTCAATAAATTCCTGTCGCCAACTCTCGACAACGAAGCAAGTACCAATGTAGCGCATCGTGTCTAGTCCAGTGGTCGGCGTTTTACATTTTCTTGGATAACGCTTCTCCCAGCGCGAGGAACAGCACTGGGGTGTTGTTCATATTCGCCCCACAGCCTTCCAGTCACATACGCTGTCAAACGCGTCGGATTCAATTGCCCTTTCCATAATGTTTGGCTATTGTCACGCAATTTTGTGTTGAATATGGCGAGAAAGACACTCATGGACCGAAAGGCCAGCAAAATGGGGCGAACAGGGATCCCGTATTCCGTACCCACTGAACACTATTAATAAGTGTTATCAATCCCTTAATCAGCCTGAGTACGAACGCTGGGCGTCACATATAAAATGAACTTGACTTCCTGTGCAAGCTGCCGTCTACACGCGTGCGTCAAATCGAGTGAATTTCGGTCGCATACAATGGCATTAATAGCTGAACCACGAATATCTATATCTGGCATAATATTCTGATGACAGTGTCATATGACACAAGGAGCAAAAAGTCTACGGCTTCAAGCTCGTGTGTCCTGTGGGCCGTCCGTCCAATCGAAGGTTACATCTTCCAAAGCTAAGGTTTCAAACTCAAAGCGCTTTGATCGTCATCATAGACATTAAGTCGCTTGTGGCGCTCGTTTTTCTTGGTTAGAAGAAGGTTATTTATTCACAAATTCGCCTTATTGGTTAAACCAGAAACTCGACATTGATCAACACTATCAAATATCTTTCCACAACAAATTGAAGAATCGAGTTTCTGAGGGTGCTCCCATCACCTACCGGCACACCGCCAGCACGTTTTCTTCTATGGATTAGGCCAATTCCAATAGAACATTCATTTCGGATCCATAGTCTCCTTCGGACTGTACTTCCTTACTGGTGCATCCGTGCTTGGCTCTTTTCGAGACATTTTTAGGTTCTCGGAAAGACGTTAAGCAGCGGAATTTCTGCGATATCTGCTAGCCTGTAGGAACCATTCCATTCCAGTTCTCGTGCGCATCGCAGAACCCTGCTTCATAGCTTGCAGAGAACGTTGGACCCAGCTAAAGGGGCTCAGCCACAGGCTTCTGGAACCATGGATGCTGTATTTTGATATTCGTCAGGGAAATTGACAAGGGTCTCAGTGTCATCTCCTCTTTAGTCGGGGCTAGTGAAAAAACCGTTTCATTTGAACTCATCCTTTTTTATTGTTAGGCCACACATGAATTTACGAAGATGGCTTTGGACGATTCTGTGCGATCGACCTTAGGGAGTTGTGGGGGCAAGGAATGGGCCCACCGTGAAGAAACAACACCACAAATCAATTACCGTATTTGGGTTAAATGGCCGGTCGATGGACTCATCTGGATCCTAGAATGCTAGGCTGTGGTATGAGTGGGAGATCCAAAGCTGGCATCGACGCCAAGTTGCCAATCTTAAGCTTGATTGATTGACATCGGCAGTGAGTGAGTTATTTGCCGGGCCAACGTCCAGGAATGGTTTGCTGCGTCCCATAATGCAAATCTTCAAGGAGCTAACATTTAGTAGCAGGTCTAGTGGTAAGCACCACCACAATCCATGTTCCATGTGGTCGGAGTTTGGCGCCAATCAGTCCACGATGGGGACCATCTCAACGGACATGCCTAAGTCAGTTAAGTGCGTCGAGGCATTTAGTAGCAAAATGAGAAGATAGAGCCGTCAAAGCTCAAAATACACACGCAAGAGCGATGCCGATGCTAACTAACTACATAACCACTAACCCGAAACATAATCCTCCGTTATGCATGGTCTGTGATTTAAACTCATGAGTATTTTCTGCTTCGGGCAGTGATCAGAGGCGGAAGTGTCAATTGGATGCACGCCGTCGGGGAGAAAGCGAAAGGCAATCGAAGACTCCATTTGATTTCGGCTTTGAAATTTTATGTTGGAATTCGACTCGGTTGGAGAAGGAAACTGGAACTGTTGGAACCTTGATGTCGTGGTTTGCTGTGATCAATTAAAAATACTGTGATAATCGCCGTCAAGTCCCATGGGTTGCTGGTTGATCTTATTTCTCTGGGGCTGAGGGAAAAGAGACCCTCTCATACCATTGCGTTGCGTCGACGCCAAGAGAGAGATCATCCTTCACTTTCTCTTATGGTGGCTCGATGTGCTTTCTTTTTCTTGCTTATTATTACTTTATTATTGCCTGTGCTCCCCTTCTCTCTCCACTCCGCGTGAACCATTTGTCTCTTGGAGATTTTAACCATCATTACATATCTGTCGCTATTTGTGAGCGCCTACACCCCGCGTCTCGCCGTGCGATCTGTTGCTTATTCGATCATTATTTCGACGTTGGCTTAATCTCATTGGTATCGAGGTCTTTTCTATCCATGGCTGCGCTCGCCCTCCAATAACAAAACTGACGGCGTGATGAGGGGATGGTCAGTCCCCAAATTTCTACCACCAATCTACTTTGTTTCTTCGTCATCCAAATATTATTGTGCTCGGTCAGCTAACAGATGATTGAGTTTAGTCTTACCTGCCGCCAGCGCCATTTGAAATGTAACCTATGCCCCATCCTCTCCCCCGCCCACTTGATCGTTACGAATTTATGGCCGTATCGAATTCAAACCTAACCATATGTTCCAGGTGACAAGACTGGTGTCGAGTGTCTAAGGTGTCAGCGATCAGGACGACAGTGCATTCCTGCCCCCGTGAAAGCGGAAGAAGTCACTTTTCGACACGGTCAGAACCCATCATTGCGAACCAAGGGCCCTCCTCGTTACGGAGAGAGTGATTTGTCTTTTCCTGACGATCAGATTTGGGTAAATATGCCTCCCGAAGGTATGTCGCACCTATCCTGTCTATCATTGAATCATTGAATCCATCGATACTCGAAACGAGCGACACCATACATCTAACTCCGGAAACTGTTTTTAACACCAAATAGTTGCTTTTGAGGATGAGACAACTCGCACGGCTGCCGATTACCATGTAGTTCCGGTAGGGACGCCACCATTTATTGTGAGAGCAGCGTCTGAAAGTCGATCTTCAGCCTCATTGGCTACCTTGACACCTTCCATCGCTCCTAGCCATTTGCCGCGCCCATTTTCCCCCGGGGATCCGAGCTGGTCCAGAACTTTGCCTATATCCCGATCTGTTTCATCAAATTCGCTTTTGCCCTCGAACATTTTGGTCAGCCGTCAACAACTAGGAAACTTCAACGAGGCCTTCCTTCTTCGGCATTTTCGCAAGAATCTAGGCGCCTGGGTACCATCTTTTCCTGTTCTCCAATACAGTTGATAGAATGCTGATTGATGATCTACAGCTTGATGTATGTGACCCAGACAGACGCTTTGCAGCAGATGTTGTGGAGCGGGCACCATCGTGTCCACTCTTACTATATGCATGTCTGGCAATATCCGCTCGACATCTCTCACACACAACGAAATCCGTTCCACCGAATACTGCAGACGAATATCACGAGCGGTGTATTGGAATTCTTCTTCCGGTATTGGATAATACAGACTTCAAGATCAGCATCGATATTCTCCTCGCCTCTACCGTTATTCTGCGCTTCTTTGAACAAATTTCCTGTATGTGTCGGCTAAGGGCTCTCTGACGATCACGGTGCTAATCATTGGTAATTTGAATAGCTCATACACCGTCTAATGATCTGCAGCGACACCTTCTAGCGGGATCGGTGTATATTAGCTCTCATGCGGACTGCGCGATTTCAGGTGGGCTCGCTGAATCATCATTCTGGATATTCGTGATTCAGGATATCCAGTTCGCTCTCGCGTGCCAGAATCCCTTGCGATTGACCTTTGGTCCATTCGAAGAGAAACTTCGTCATGCATGGGATGTTAGGCCTTCACAAACCGACCGTGATTGGACTCACCGAGCAATATGGCTGTTGGCTGAGACGATCAACTTTTGCTATCTCACGAACCATGAAAGCGCCATTGACCCCATTAACGGTGACGCGTTGAAAAGGAAGATCTGCACTTGGGAAACAGAAAAGCCGGACAGTTTCCGACCACTCCACTTTTCTCCTGCTGATCCGAGAAGCGGAAGGCCATTTCCTGTGGTCTGGTATACAAATTCTTGGCATGGTATGTACCTACGGATTACTCCGTATCAATTCAATTTATCCACGGAGATGATTGAATGTCGGTGTGTCGATGTTGACATTTTGATTTCTTAGCTACTGCGATACAGCACGTCTGCATGGCCAAAGCCCTGATACTCCAACGCGATTTAAGAACCATGCGCATGGGCCCAGATTCGAATCGGGAGTTTAGAAGAATGAGGGTGCGTGGTACACTTCTTGTGATCATTTTTTGGAGGGGCATTTTGCTGACATTTCAATAGGAAGACGTCATGGAAAATCTAGGCATTCTGTTTGGAATCGCGCTTTCGACAGACGACGATCCGTCTGCCCGCATCATGGCTTGTCATGCACTCTGCGCTTGTAAGACTCCTATCAATCTCCTTGGCATGACCCATGATCCCCTTCTCTCTTCGCTTGTCAGGGAATATTAGCTATTTTTTTTGGCTCTATTTTGCATAACTAGCTACAAATGGATAGCTAACAGCCTCATCTCTAGGTGGCTCATGGATTCATGACCCCTTAGCACAGAACTGTCTGCTGGATTTGTTGCGCCGAACAGAAGCCGAGAATGGATGGCCGTGGGCCTTTGCGGCCCAGAAACTCGACCAGGAATGGCGCCTAAATACGAGATAAATCCTAAATGCCGACAACTATGCCCAATTTGCAGCTAGTTTATCGATCGAAACCACGTTAGACTAACCCTGAACGGGTTCACACCATTGCGATGTACAAAAAGTTTCGGCCGATCGGACAATGGGGGTCTGGGAAAGGGGCCTCCAAAGCACATACATATTCTGGTCTGAGCAGATTATTGCTCAGCAACATCAGCAGTCATGAAGCAACTGGCTGTTACAGCTTGAGTGGAGATCATTTTACCCCGTACCTCGAAAGGCGATCCCATCTTCTCCTCAAGATGATCATCAAACAGTAAGTGCAGACCGCAGTTTTATCGAGTCCCATTTTCTCCAACTTTGGACTCCAACTTGGCTTTCGTACTCCTTACGGAATATGGCCGGTCCATACTCCTCGATACGTGCCATCTTGTGGGGCTTATGTGCATACGCATGTGGGGTCGCCCCTACCGCCGTGGGGTCGACTGCATAACCTTGTGGGGCTGGTTTTCCCTACCCAAACGAGTGATATACACGGATATTACCCTGCTCTGTCGGATGCGACGACAATTCAATTCGATGATGGAAGAAGAGTCCTGGGGCAAATGGGGAGGATCGTCTTCCGATATTGGACTGGAGTTCGGATCTGCGCCTTTTTTTTTTTGTCTATAAGCGCTCGTCTGATCCATCCATGCGGGGTTTTCTTATAGGTTGATCGATGGTGGTCAAACTATCACCGCTATTTATTGGCTATTTCTTAGTTGGGACTAGACCCGACCACGTCTCATGTCTCATATGTACTGAATCATTGTCACAAATAGATATGCATGATATAATTCAAAAATAGAGTTGAAAATAGAGTCGGGATTCATCCAAATGCCGCTGTCAAGTTTCATCAAGTCTTAGAGAAGATAATAAGGTTTCTATTTCCACGTCAAAAATTGTCACACCATATCAACAGACAAACTCCACGACCCAAACGCCCAGTATAGCCTTCGAGGATATCTAAAATGACTCAAACAAAATAAATCCCAAATGAATGAACAAGAAAGAAAAAAGAAAGAAAAAAGAAAGAAAAAAGAAAGAAAAAAAACGAAAGTTAGAAGTATCCCGCATTCCCATCAAGCGGAAACGTAAGATTGAAAAAGCCATCACCTAGCATATTGCCCAACGCAAACAGATTCTCAGGATCAAACCCGACCTGCATTCCTAGTTCGGGAACAAAGACCCCCTGGTTCGGCGTGGACATGAGCATATTCCCGCTGTTTGGGTCGGGATACCCGGGCATGTCCTGATAGTTTGGATTGCTGAAGGAAGGATAGAACGGGCGAGAATGAGCATGGGAGGCTGAAGAGATAGGAACAGGGGGGTACTGAACCCATTGGTCAGAATCAGTGGCTGCTGTGGTCGTTGTGGCTGTTTCTGGGCCTAGGGGTTGAGATGCCAGGTCCGATGATGCGATGGGTTCGGAAGCGGTGTAGCCTGGTCGAGGCTGGGATGAGGCTGGTCTGGAATTTGGGCGATTTGTAGTAGGTTCTCCCATAGCGACTTCACTAAGAAGGTGGAGAGGGGTGGGACCCATTTTTGCCTGTAAGACATGGTCAATCAGTCAATGCTTTTTCTTCTTCTTCATATGTGGAGATGTAGAACAGAAAAGAGGGAAAGTAGGTACCGGTTGACTCCTTTCTTCGTTGTTCTCCGCCGACTCCCTGATGCTGTTGCATATGCTGAACTGTTTCCCTCCGCCGTCAAATGCCTCCCTCAACGCCACGTGCTGGTCTTTGCGTTTCATAAACCAGCTCCGAAGCAAGTTTAAAACCACCGAGAACTTGGCTGCAGTACGTCCACCGGGATGAGAACCCGCAACCCGGTAACGTTCAAGGACTTTGTCCATGTACCATTCGACTTTCAAACTGGCAGGGTCGATCACTTGTCCAATTCGGGTCTCCGGGGTCGAGACAAGAGAATAAAGTTTAATCAAAGCGACCATTGCATAGGAGGTTCGCGCCAGATTCGAAGTAGGAAAACTGAGGAACGTCCGGGTATCAACGGACGAGACCATATCCAGACAATGGTGGATGGAAGTGAGACAGATAGACAGGGCGTTCATGTGAGCCGCACTAGTGGGGCTTGAATAATCATCTTCTGGTGTTGTTTGCTGGTCATTAGAACCAAATTGCATCGCAGTCTCGTGCATACAGAGGTTTAGTATGTAGTCGGATTGCCTCATTGTTGCTAGACGCCGGATCAGCAAATGGTGATGCTGTAAGAATCATATGTTGGTTTGCTTACCGCAATAAACATCTGGTGGGGTCTCTCTCCTCCATTGATCCAACTGCTTCTCAAAAACTCTCAGGGTATACTGGGTTTTTGGGTCCGAGAAAGATGCGCTGGATCCAAGCTCCTCTGGGGAGAACTGGAAGCCGACTTCTTCAGTGATATGCGAAATTTTAGCCCACTGAATGAGCGCTTTGTCTGATGGCAAAGCGGCAGGGGACTTTTCCAATATCTCAAGACATTCGTCCATATACGGCTGCCATCGTACAAGTAGAACACGCCTCAAGGAAATAGACATTCTGATGGACAAATTAGATCACCAAACCTACCATATAAAGCACAAAACGGGTGGGAAAACATACTGTACGGCTTGTAGATAGCACCCCAGCCAAGCTCTTCGAATTTCTGGCGAATCTGGATCCAACCAAGATGGTTTCCTCCCAAGGATTTCCCTGAGCGACTTGATCGGCTTGCTGGCTACGGTCCTTTGGTTCATCCCAATGTCCATTCCAATCGAAACCCCCAGGTGTACCAATTGATAGAACTTGAGCTCTTCAAAGTTGTCGGGCGGTATGTACCAGTTGCAGGATACTAATATCGCCTGCACCAGCTCCAATGACTTTTCGCCCTTCACCACAGTACGCTCCGCGATGATTTTATAAAAGTCGTCGATAAGGGGCATCTGCAACTCGGGTTGGAAAGGCCCCATAGAAACAGCTACAATTGCTTGCAACAAAACTGGCTTGGTCCTCCGTACATCCTCCATTCGCGTTCCAGCGGGAAACACCACGACGGGTAGCTGGGGGGCCATATCCTCGACATATCGATCGAACGCTTGAGACGCAATATGCGCGGTGACCAAGCCACGATCGATCATATCAACAAATTCTTTAGTCTCTGTTTTCGGGGCATTGTCCAAAGTGAACCAAGTATTCTGCCACCGCTTCGAGGACGAGGACGTCTGGTCGCGCATTCTCTCTGCAGCGGAGGGGCTATCCTGGCGGGGGTATGCAGGGGGCGGGGGCGGATGCCCATTTTCTCTTGGATCTTTCATCTCCCCGCTATAACGCCGTTTGGTCCCCGCCACACTGGCCGGAGAACCCAGAGTCGAAGGAGGTCCATTTGAAACATTCTGCTTCGACGCAAGCCACCGTCGTCCATGATGCTCTTCCCGCTGTGGTAACCCAGTATTACCCTGATCGAATAGCGCATCACCGCCCTGCGAGGCCTGCAAACTAGCAGTCAACGCATCAATCTTCCTCTCCAACTCCGCAACCCGACTATCCGTCTTCTTCTGGCGCTTGCGAGTCGGCGCAGTCACGACACAAGCTCTCCCAGCCTTCGCGCACCGTTTACACGACGGTCCGTTGGGATTGATAGGGTCAGGCTCGCATCGAACTTTGAGCTGTCGGCATGCTTCACATGCACGAGGTCGTTTCAGATCGGCGTACGGGTCATTTGGATCGGTCGACTCCAGTCGATGAAAGCCCGGAATGACGGGGCTGGCGCTTTGTCCTGCTTGATATAGTGGATGCGATCCCTGCGGTTGACCGCCAGTCGTGTTGTAGTACGCATGGTTACCTGACTCGCGTGCGAAGTGCGAGGGAGGGTCCGGATAGTCGCTCGCCGTTGTATGGGCGGAGGTGACAGTATCGTCCTGTGCTGATGCAGGGGATGCGATGTAAGAATGTCTTGTATCTGCTCCTCCAGTAGCAGGGCTATGATCGCTAGGAGGGCGCAGGCGTGGATCGATCTCCATCGAGTTGCGGGGACAGATGCGGGCAAGCTGTAGGAATGTGTGTCAGTCACGTTACCCGACATGGTTGCGACAGAAAGCAGACGAGCTCCAGCTTAAGCTGGAGCTCGTGCTGGTATTCGCAGGGGAATAGAAGAAAGCCATCGGTTCCATCACAGGGGTGTTTGGGGGTATATGAGGAAACGCAAGCTGCGCGTACCTAGCCGTTTGCTCAGGTCGGAAAGACGGTCGGTCGGTCGCCGATGACCGACACGCGGGCGAAGGACGTCGTTGACCTGGAGATAAGATGACAACTATTGGTGTAAGGTTAAAGAATGGGGCGAGAACACTGTCGCATGTAGTCGCGGAATTTTAGAATGACAGTAGAGTGGGTGGAGATGAAATTCAGAGATTGTGAGTGACGATGATGAAAGAGCCTGAAAGAGTTGGGGCGAGAGAAAAAAAAGGATCGCGGGGACAGCGATGATTCGACAGCCGGACATAACGGACTCAAGGGCTGAATTGATGAAATTGTACATTTGTTGTTGCTCATTATTAGTCTATCTGGTTCTATTTTGTGCTGCATATCTACCAAATACCATTTAACGTGCCTAGATGTAAAATGAACGGTGTTGAAGGCATTGATTGGCATCATATCATCGGTGAGATCATTGCTGACATTGCATTCAACACCGACTCGGTGAATTCAAAATCGGAGATAGATAATATTCAAATACACAGTCAGCTTATCATTTGTTTTGATAACTACCGCGGCTAAAAAGGGCTCATATAGAGAAGGACGCTCAATTTAAATGAAAGAATATATAACCCTGAGAAAAAGCAAAAATGGCAAACAACCACGCCATCCCTCAACGCCTGCAAAAGGTATATCGACTTGAAATTGGGGGGATATCGACAAGATAACAAAGCGTAAAAAAGCAGCACGCCAAACCCTTAGCAACAAAGGACAATTGAATAGAGATCCATCATAACCAAGCCTTCTTCCATCAAGAGACTTTGTGGACTGGACACTCCTTCTTCCGCTCAAACCATTCAATAATGCATCGCTTGTGGAACTTGCATAAGCACTCCAGTCGTACCAGCGGCTGACCAACCTCGTAATCTTCCATGCAAATCGTACACTCCTGCATCCCACCTTCCTGTGCTAGACAGTCCTTTTCGGTGGCGGTGAAAGCTATCATTCGAACTGGTAGGGCAGGAGGTTGCGTCGCTGGGCTACCAGTCTGAGACGATGAGCGTGATCGCGAGCCATGACTGTCAATACACTCGCGGATATGGGCCTCTCGCTCATCCTCGTTCCCGCCATCGCCTAGTGCGGGGAGTCTGCGGTTGCAAATGGGACAAAGGTCGCGCTCATCAACACGAGGGCGTTGTATAATGGGGTTACGCCAGGATCTCGGCGGGGACAAGCTGCTACCTTCACTCGTTAGGGGTGGTAGAGGCCGGTGCGATGATGTTTGGGCTAGGAAGGAACGCGCCGATGAATGCATAGACGAAGATGGATATTGCGAAGCCGACGAAGCTCGGAACCGCATTGGACGCTCTTGAAAACTCGTGCCAAACCCGCTAAAGGAGGGATAGTCATTCGCCCCAACAGTCCTCCGCCCTGGGCGCGTAGAATCCTCTGACTGGAAATTGTCAGCTTCATGATGAATAACAGACCAAGAGAAGATATGAAAACTTACAAAGATACCACTCGGCGTTTGCCTTGTCGGCGTCGACATGGAATGATAAGATCGATGTCGAGACTGATTCGGTTGAACCAGGTATGATCCTTGCATCCAACTTGCACCAGACCCATACTCACCATTGGCTCGGAGGGTGGTATACCCACGAGGTGGTTCTGGGTTCGGGTCAGGAACACATGGATTGCAGAGTCGCACCTCCTCGCCACCACCCAGTGCCGGGTTAATGGCAGTTGGAGGTTGGGCAGAGCCCTCTGCCTCAAGATCAATGATCTGCGATGTGCGGGGTGGTATGATAGCCGACTTTGGCGAGCGATTCAAATCCGGTGGACGAACAATATACTGTCTGGGAATCGTGATGCGATGAGGCGAGCAAGACGCACATACGACACGTCCGCATTTCCGACAGTGATGTTTCCGAAACCAGAAGCTAAACACTGTCGCGCATATAGGGCATTCCGTAACTTCAGAGTCAGGCTGCCACCGGGGCAGCGCGCACTCCATATATCCACTATTGTTCCCTTCCTGTGGCCGCGGACCCTGGCTATCAGTCGACCGGCGAGGCGATGGTGCTGGTGGCGAGGACGACAATTCGATCGGCGTAGCTTTCGAAGAACCAGGTATATCAGATTCAGGTCGCACGTGCGATGGCAGCAGCGAAATAGGCCTGCTACTTGCCCCTGCTCGACTGCTCGACCCCTGTTCTATCACCGTCTCGGACCTTGGTCGTCTCGGACAAGCATCGCCATCCGGGTTCGTCAATCTTCTCTTGCGATCCGGCACAGTGAGAGTGGCCCGCCTCCTCTCTGTCTGCATATCCAATCCAGGGACATCCCTTGCCCTTAAACTATCCGAACGTGCTGCATGAGACCTGATACCAGCACCAGGGACCGGGGCGGAGAAAGCGGCGGAGGCAGTAGCGGGTGTAGAGGAAGCGGAGGAGGCAGAACTCGACAACGACGACATTAACCTAGGACAAGGATTATGCGAGGGGAATCTCAAATCTGGGTGTCTTCCTATCGCTGGAGAGGAGACCAATCTCCGCCGTTTAGACGACGGACCGTCATTGACTGCGTGGCGAGGGGGGTCCAGGGTGGTTGAGCAACAGGAAAGACGTCGTTGAAAACACCGATAGCGAAGGCAGATATAAGAAAATTAATAGATAACGCTTTGACAATGACGTTGTACTCCTATCAAAGGATGTTGTGTGTCACGCGAAACTGCAACGAAGGGAGATGACCAGACACAAGGCTTATCTAACGGCGGATTCGGGGATAACCAAGTGGTGTCTCGTGACGATGGATTCAATCCCTCGCAGTATTGGCCTGTCCAGCAAAGGCGTCACCACGAAGAATAATTTGTTATCTAAAAGCGCAAATCAAGAGCCGCTAGATGGAGGGGGAGGGGAGGAAGTTTGAAATGTAGAAGATGAAAATGCGTGGTTTGTAAGGGCCGTGAAACGCAGGCGTGCCTTACGCTACCGAGGATTTGCCGCGGGGTTATGAAGGTGGAACCGCGACTGGACTGACACAACATTTGCAAAGCATTTTCATTAGGAGGCTGTTTTAAAGTTGGAATGATGAGAAATGAGCAAAGAGCAGGTAGTTTTTTTTATGATGATAGTGTCAGAAGATCGATTTCATAAACTATAAATGAGTTCTGACTGTAGTGTGACAATATATATCATCGTGCCTCAGCAGTATGTACATGTTCTTGGATGGTCAATGATAAGGAGATCAACAAACATTTTGTTCAACACAAATAACGAAACAATAAAAATGTCCTAAAAATTATGTATAAAATATTACTGTATCCTTATGTTAATTAACAAGCCCAAGTTGCTCAGCCCATGCTGATATAGTTAAAAAAAATATTATCCCCAAACAGATAATACATGAATCAAAAGCTTCCAAGCAAGATGTACAAAATACAAAAATGAGCCCTCGGCGCAGCAGACCTTTCCCAGCCGTGTATTACTTGCTGGCAGAAGGGGGTTGAAAAAGATACACAAAGACAAGACCATTCGCCCACGCTGACCCTGGGCGCACACACTCAATAAAGTGATCAAATTGCATATCGCAAACGCCAGGATGCAGACTTTTATCGCAATGTAAAAAGGAAATTCGTGATCTTGACATCGAAGACGAGCAGATTGGTGGAGAGGAGTGTAGAAAGGCGATGGGGTATAGCGTAGAGTAGGTATAGGCGAGTGCATTTATGTCGATTTGCAGAAGAACAAGGCACAGTCATCCGGCCCTGAATTAATGCTCTGACTCCGTGTGATCAATCGGCTCATCCACGAGCTCAGCGGTACTGCTCGTAAAAGAAGGCTCATCAGGACCGGCCTCATGGATATTGTCTCGGGCTCGATACTGAGCGACATAGCCCATGCTTGACGGTCGGTCCCGGGTTCTCGTGCTAGCACTCCGTCCAATGTGATGGCTTGATGTGGAGGAGGGTGCGGTAGAAGCGATGGAAAAGCCCCGATCTCGAGAGGGGGAACTGTTAGCACTGAATGGTAGCCGACCGGTACCCGAAGATGGTTGAAGTAAGGTCGATGTATCCTGGGAGGGTTCAAGATGCCGGCTGGTGTCCCTGGACTCCCCGGCCACGGCTTCCGCAACTGCTGGGAGGTTTTGTTGTGATACATCCTCCATTTCTTGATCCATCGATCCTGAAGAACCTTTTCGCTTGGAACTCCGTCTTGGAATAGAAGGCGCCGGCTCCAAGACCACCGATGGTGCTTGCGAGCTACGATGCGACCCCATACGACTAGGAAGTTCGATATCGCCGACAGGACCAACTTCAGGCAGTGTTGCCGGAGCTGTGCTAGGTTGCTTGTTCCCTTCCCCTTCCGAATCGTGGTATTGATCTGTTTCGGGAGCCTGGCGGGGGTTGCCCGCCGCGGCTGATTCCTCGGGTTCATCCCTGTACGGTTCGTTGAAACTTTCGCCTTCTACGAACATACCCGGCGGAGGTGCTCTCGCACTACGCACCACTTCAAACCCCTTCCCTTTCTCCTTGGTCTTTCCATTGAACAGGTTTCGGAACCAGCCAGTTGCAGAAGAGACAGGACCAGTAGGATCAGCTGGACCCGTCTTCAATTTACGAGTGCCAGTGTGGGATAGTGGGGGTCCGCGCACCCGGTAGTAGAAGTCAACTTCACGCACAGCATAGTCTTTCCTTGGTTGTCGAGAATCGTCAAAGTCAAGATCATCCTTGGGCGCTGGGATGTAAGCCGGGATGGGAGTAGCCCTGCCAGATACCGATGGGCCTTCAATTTCGTCATCTTGGTCACCATGGTTGACCGACTTCTGAGCACCCGCCGAGCCCCCTCTGCTTTTAGGCAGAGAACCCGTTTCCACAGCTTTCCTTGGGAGCCTGGGAGGTCGGTAGTAGGGATCATTTTGCTGAAGAGAAAATGCTGGACCGCTTTTGGGAGAATTGCTTCCTGCCGTCTGGTAACCAGCGCCGTAGAAGGTAGCATTGCCTCCCATTGTTGTAGGAGTGTACATCCCACTGCTATTAGCTCGACTATGAGTTCCTTGTGCACTTGGCGACTCGTAGGCCGCACTGACCCTGCCATCGCTTGCTGCTGCGCGGTTCAAAAGTAGGGCGGAGCTTCCTGAAAGACTCCTTGGCCTTGACCCTTCAAACTGCGATGACATTCGTTCATCTGAGTGTGCTAACATCGCAGCCTCTGAGCCCATGCTTTGACGTGTCCCGACTTCACGTCTGGGTACACGGCGGGAAAGCTGACGCATGCCAAACACCTTGGTAAGACCACCACGAGTGGCAGCGCCCTGGTAGCCACCAGCGCCAGCGAGTCGCGCTATCACCTCAATCAGGGTTTGTAAAGCATTCAAGCAGAATCCAAAGACGAGGACCAAGGCATGCAGGAAAAGGATGACATAGCCTATCCATCCTCGTGCAGCTTCCGAGACATCAAGAGAAGGAACAAAAGCAACGCTGAGCAGTATCGTCAAAAATCGGACTATAGAGAAGCAGGTGTGGTAGAAGTTCATAGAGGTCGGTGGAGGATAGGGTCGGAATGCAACGAGGGTAAGCAAGAAAACAACTTCGCAAATCGCCAGAAGAACTATCTGGGCGATTCCCGATGGTTGAAGGGCGCCAATAGCGACACCGCGCGCAAAGGAAATGATGATAGGAACAACCGCAAAAGCCGCAGCATCGTCGCAAAAGGTGTTGTAGAGTGGGCCATACAGCAGCACCGTCGTCAAATCATCAAAGAGGTAGGATTTCGGACGAGTGCTTGCAATCAGCCGGATCGTCCAGAGAGCAAAGGCTATCAGTATTAGGATGACTATAACAGCCAAAACGACACAATATACTGGAGAGTCACCGGCTATGACTAGCTGAAAGAAAGACATCGAGATGAGCGGTAGAAAAAGAAAGTTAAACACAATCCGAACAATATTGCCAACAGTAAATGGCATGTTCTTTGAACGAAGGTCTTCCTCCGGAATATTGGCAATTTCGCGATGGAGCCAGCGAAAAGCGAACGCAAGCTGAATCACAAGGGTGATGGCAACCACAATAACAAGCAGCCAGACCATCATTCCAGGCCAAATATCGCGGCCCGCATCCATGCCGACGTACTGTTCCAGTCGGTCCAGGCCATAGGAGGTAGTATTGATGGAATAAATACCATCCACAACTGGGTTTTGCTCATGGCCTGGATTCAGAAAGCTTTGGTTGAACATGAGGACGGACCAGGCAGCTTGACTGACGACAGGTTGATAATAACCAGGGTATTTCAAGGTTAGCGCGCCTGTTAACACCACGAACTGTAAGTACTGTAGGCAATCTCCAAATCCAGGGGTAACAAGACGGATAACATCCTCATCACGACCGTAATTGCTGGTCCAGCGGAAAGGATCAGTAGTGCCCCAAGGACTGTAAATCGCGGCAGTTATAGTAGCAACCCCTACCAGGATGAGAATAACCAGAGGAACATAGGCCAGAGCGTTCTTAAGAGTCGATCCAAGGTCCGGGGTTATGTCAACCGATATACAACCGAGAACGGTGGCAGCAGCATCGCCCGATTTGATCCTGATTTTTGATGCAAAAGTAGCGAAATGAAATGACGAGAGCATGTCATGTTGAACGGAGAAAGCACGTAATGCGTCCAAGTTGCTCCTGTGAACATTTTCGGGTGAGTGGTTATACAGAAGAGTAATTCCAAGTAGGGAGCACTCACGAATTAGCGTAAAATACAGGGCCGAGCGGGCATTCCCCTTGAGAGAGGGAGGTGCAAAACCTAGATGGCTCACTATAAGGGGTGAAAGTGAGCACATCGACATCCGTCAAAAGCGTGCTGTACTTGTTGTTGTCCCTGTCCAAATCCTGAATCTTTCCTGCAGTATAACTGGCATTTGACCATTTCGAATCACTAGGGGATGGATAAGACGATCCATCATCCGTGCCGGAAACATTGCCGTAAACTGTGATATTGAGAGGACGGAGGGGGTCCTCCAAATCGAAGGTGACGGCCACGTCTAAAGGAACAAACTGAAGCTGAAGCGGGTCGGAATGAATGACGCTTTCGCCCAAACAGTTATCGAAATCCACCAGCACAGCGTAGGTGGAAGACACCAAAGACATGAACACCACAATGATCATCCACATTATCCCGCCATCGAATCTCCAAGACCAAGGCCGTCGCCGCCGTCGGGAAGTATCTCGCCATCGTCGTCGACCTTGAAAAACACATCTTCCACCTTCTATGAACTCAGAGCCTTGTCGAGATGAAGAATCCGACGTATTCTGCCATCTTGCACCGTGATCTCGACACATCACGACCGTTTCGCGTAAATGGGATGACCTCCTCGGGGAGGTCAGCCCCCTATCAGACGATTCAATCCACGTTGTTACCGATAATGCCTAATATATCAACGGCTGCCTAATCTGCCCGCACGGCAGAAACCTCCCATATGAAGGATATCGGGGGGTCGAAGGAAGGACGGCGGAGGTGGAGGTCGGCGACAGAGCGGACAGACAAGAGAATCCCGAATCGCAGGTTCGACAGTGGTTCCAAAGCGAGGGATAGATGACAGGTCACTCCTCTCTGTATCCTCCCCAAATTCGGTAATGTTCTTTTGATGATCAGGGGATGCGACACATAACTCTGGGAAGCGCGGGGGAGCACAAGGGTCGGGGATGACAAGAGGCGTAAACACGGAGAAGGTGATCGGGGGCGGAATAGCGCAAAAAAAAAGTTGTTTTAAAAAGCCGTCAAGGGCGGGACTTTGTCTTCAGGCCGGCAGCAAGCATGGATGGAAAGAATGGAGAAACAAAAAAGAAGAAGGGTGTCAGAAAGAAAAAAGCAAGCAAAACGAAGAAAAAGAAAAAAAGGCTGGAATGCGAATAAGATCCAGCTGCTTCTACCTTAGCGGTACCCGCCTGTCGTCTTGGGCTTGGAGGCTGAGCATCCTTCTCCCTCTTGAGCGGTTGAGTGGCTTTCGATTCTAATCTTGGAAACGCACACCCAATCAATCGAGGACCGGCTAAAAACACACACAATCGAACAGCTGTTTTCCTTTCACCAGCCTCAGCTGGGTTCCCACTTTGTGTCTGAGATGCTCCCCGACTGTCTCAGCCGTTGTCACTATTCTTATTTCTGGTCGCTATTATTATTATTGCCGTGGAAGATCATTCGGAATTTGTCACTCTAACCACTAACTAACCAACTAACCACCACCACCAGAGGGGCTCTCTCAACCGACATGCTATCGTTTAGCTGTCCATTTCTCCATACTGTGGACTAGTTGGGACTTCAGGAGCATACGCAGAATTCTACGACCCCTCCCCGCGTCACCCTGATGGTGTGCAATAGTCTCATCCACTCGTCTATTAGTCCAAGGACGACAGGTTGGCATATTATTGGAAAATCTATCGCTGTTATTATTGACAGTTCATCTGCGAGGAAGCTGTCAGACTGCTATACTGACTAACAATTAATGACCCAGTTAATTTGAGCTAATACGAGTTTCAATTTAGCCAATGAAACATGGCAATATGGAACAAGAACCATGATGGGGCATTACTACCGGCGATGAAACTCCCATTCAGCCGGTTTTTGCAACTATAATAGCGGTGTGTTGATAATGCCTTTATGTTCAAAACACCGATCGAAATAATTCAATCGGCTAATCTAAGTACCAAACTAACTCTAAGTTTCTAAAAACAAACCCGTATTGGTCTTGGTGGGTGGGCTTGATAAAGAGTCAAAATTAGTACTGCATGATAATGTCATGACTATACCTACTTGCATATAGACTGAATCGATGTACAGCAAGGTAGTCTATCTGCAAGCAATTGTTGTTCGACCAGAAATAAGCCCCTTTGCCATGCGAAGCATCTTACTGCTCCATCGAAGTGGGCAGTCAGTCAAGGGCGTCATTCATGCCGGGGAATAATGATTCGCATCTGACATGTCTCATGAACTATATGAAGCTTACTGCGTTGATATACAAAGTAGCTTTTATGGCTTTAATAATTTGCCAAGTTGATAGTGCCGGGTTATGAATAGCATGCTGTAAAATAGCATATCTTGGCCTCAGGGATAGTCCTACACTAAGTTTACAGACAGCTGTCGTTTTCTTTGGCTGATCCATGGGACCATGCATTTGATTAGTATGCGAACAGAATTACCTTTGGATGACAAGTCAGTAAACTCAACAATTAGTTACCGATAAAGATCTAGATCATTCTGGACATTCCAGAATACCTTGGATGGCCTCCTAACATGATGGGAGACTAGGGGGGTTGTGTATATCACCTTAGTGTATGCATAATTCCAAGGTAGGAATAGGAAGCATGCGCCGGGATCAATGGAATAGGAAAGCCGGTAAACAAGTATTCTACAAGTACGACAGTAACGCTGCGCTACGTTCTACAGGGGTGGTTTTGGGCAATGGGACGCCTGATGCTTTTTCTTTTTCGCGCGGGTACTACCGAGTATATTTAGACGTGAACAACCTGGCCGTTACTTCATCTGCCAATGACTTTTCAATAACCTGTAGATTGTCACTCAACACTAGAGTGGCTTAGCCGACTGTCGCCCATAAGTGTAGTACTAATGCATCCGCGTATTCAGTGGATATGGAGAACGTGTCTGTCAAGCTTTTTGCTGCTTTAACGCCGATGGGTCAGAATTTATGCGGCAGGGGGCCGCATCCTCGAAACTAACTCATGAACGCGCGTTTAGACCATTGAAAGGGAAGATAATTCAATAGCATACTGCTCTTGACACGGATATGGATGCAAATAGTACGGAGGATCTCAATTGAAAAAATCATGGAAGATGTGCACCAGTCCCGTTGCTGACTGCAGCAGGGAGATCGTTACATCATAATCTGCAGTTTAGAGGTCGACAGTAAAAGGAAATGATAGTCAATAATTGACGATGAGGTCATATATACTCCGTGCGACAAAAACTAATTCATCCATAGATCAGTGGCTGGAGATTTGCTTTCGTTACCCCTGTATGAGCGACACGGAACGGCTAGGTATTGAACGGGAAACCATTGAACTAATCCACTCTGGATGATACCTGCTATTTTGTCTGAACAACTGCCTATTCCATCCATGTCTTAAAAGTAGCAGAATCGACCCTCTTGATAACGGCATGATTGGCAAAAATAACACTACTAACTGTGCTACAATTGTCCAAATGCCCTTTGTCTTTTGGAAGCACTTGGCGATCCCCGTCGCCTTAGGCCAATGGCTGGGATTGGGTCGGCGGGCGCAGCCCCTCGCGTCATCGCTCATTGGCCTTGCGGGCGGCCCAAGGTTCAGAGGGTTCGAGTGGCTCGTCAGCGGCCCACTCAGAATCACCAGCTCGACTGGGATAGTGCGGGGCCTGACCCTGAATGGGTTTAGTGCCGTTTCAAGATGAGGTTTGAGCTCCAACAAACGGAGAGACCAAGTGGGCCGCTTTGTTGTTTGACCAAAGATTGATCGGTCCTCAGGCCTCAGATGGATAAGGAGGCAGAGACAGTGCTGGGTTAGTGATGGTGTTGTTACTACCCAAGTATCACCGTCCGCGTAATTTTGGATTTGTTGCCATCAAAGTGGAAGTGCTGCCACTGTCTGGTTCTTTTTAATGTCCATGAAACTAGTCATATCTCCCTCGTGGTGATGGGGCAGTTAAAGACCAGTTGGTGTAACGTAGGCTGGTTGATAATAAGATAGGTAATAGCTGTGTGTGTGTGTGTGTGTGTGTGTGTGTGTGTGTGTGTGTATCTGGCATATATTATACTCCGTAGGTTTCCCCAGAGCATGTGCCACGTGATTGACAAATAAACACCAAAAACGCCTATCTCGACCGCATAATTTGGGACGCCGTACGGTATGTGGTAGCTATCTTCAAGTGATAAAGGTCGGCGGCAAAGTAGTACCTCACATACTCCAGTTTTGGTGCGGAGATCCTTCAGCCTAGGTACCCGTGCTTGGTCGCCGCCGAAAGAACAGCAACTTTGGTAACTACCCAAATAACCTGCCAACGTCCGTCGCTTTTTCTTTTTCTTTTTGATCCTTCTTTCTTCCTATTTTCAACTTATTGGGTCTAGTAAGGACGGTCGAGTAAGCAGTTATCTGTTCCTTTAGTAGCAGAGCTGCTGCTGCTGGACACCCTGGCAGTCTCCTCCCTCCTTCTCTTGCCATCTCCCAGTCGACTCCTCCCTCTCTCCCTTGTCTCTCTTGTCTCTCTCTACCCCCCTCCTCTCTCCGGCCTCCGCCCTCCAGCAACAACTTTTTGGTGAGAATAAGCCGCTTTGTGTTCCCGTCAACCCAAATCCCCTGAAGTGCCCCTTCTTTATGTGCCCCATGTCTGAATTGCTCATTTAATTGGTCTTGGTAGATCGCTCGTCCCCTACTCCACCAGACAGGCAATCGCGCCTCGCTCCCCGTCAGTGCTGCGCTCCTACACCATTTACGACTCGACCTAGTGCACCCTCGGCTGCGAACATCGCCTGGTGTCACTCTTTACTACTTATTATAATCTCGTCATCCGCTCCGCCTCTCCTCCCCTCCAGCTAAATACCGCCCCCCCTCCTCCTAGTGGGAAGTCGCTTTCTTTTGTCAACTCCCCCCGATCCTTCTATTCCCTCCGCTCGATCCCTTTCGACGTTCTCCACTAGTCCTACTTTACAATACACGCTGCCCTTATCGTGAAGATTCGGGCAACCCCTGTCGATCTCCGGATTTGCAGTGCAAGATCAGATTGGGCGGGGGATAATTGACGAGGACTGGTTTCCTTGTTTGCGCATAATTCCCACAGGCTTGTAAATGTTCATAGCCTCCCAGAACCATAATCTTCGACGAATTTGTGCATTAATATCGGCCAAAAATGCCTGGTGATGACCCTTTTGCCTTTGTGGCTCCCGCTGAGCGCAAGCCACTCAAGAAACCCCACTGGAGGGAGAAACTGTTTTCGAGGGATAAGAATAAGCACAATGCAGACCAGCAAGTCGAAGCGTTTTTGGGCCCCACGCGTTCAAAGTCTTTGTCCGTGTCGCAAGGGTTGCCTCCAACAGCTGCCACCCCTCGAGGGCTGCCGACGTCTCGTATTGACGTCTCTTCTCACCGATGGCCATCCTCCCAGGATCTCCCAAACACAGCTCCTCCGCTTAACTCTGCCACCAATGAGCACTTTCAGTCCCATCCTCTGTCGATGCCTCCTTGGAAAAGTCGTCCCCGCCCTGGTCTGAAGGTTCAATTTAACGGCGGTGAGCCAGAAGTGATCGGAGAGGGTGGCGACGAATCTGAAGTTCCGACAATAGAAATATCCATGTATCGTGCTCGTCCACGCAGACGAGGTACAGGTACAAGTCAGGCCAGCGACTCCTCGGCTCAGCCCGAGAACTTTCAAGCTACCCAGCCGCAACTTCGACTGGATACTACGTTTGAGGATGCCGATGGTCGCGTGCCCCGTGGAACAACCCTCCAGCGAAAGGACACGACTGCAAAAGGTCTCCATCCTTCGGATTGGAAGCCATTGCTGCAGAATCCCCAGGACGCAGACTTTCTCATGACGTTGAATTTGGGACAAGGCGGGTCTCGTCTGTCATTTCGAGCTTCCCCGGAATCCAACTCATTTGCCCAGCGGGTACGGGCAAAGATGCAGGCGGAAGAAGGTCGTGCTTTGCAATCCCATCAGGATGATCGTGTGCCGCTTGACAACGACGATGGCGATACGTACCGGGCTGCTGACATGGAACCAGACAGTCCTTCGTCATATGAAACACCTCCGTTGTCTGAAACAGAGGAGGTGCCTCCGGCTAATCCCCTTCGCAGCCCAGAAACTCCCGTGATGCACATGCAAGGGAGTCCCAGCCCGATCGATACTCATTCAGCTTATGATCTTACTCCGGCCGGCACTTTACCAAACCTTTCTTCTCCGAAGTCACAACCAATGGTCTCTCCTCCCAAGCCACACGCACTGCCTTCTCCTCCCAAGCCGCAAGTAATGCATTCCCCTACAAAGTCGCAAACAATGCATTCTCCTCCGAAGCCATCGGCAATCCCTATCGACCCTGCCTTGAATGAACAAAGTCGTCCATCTAGTAGGGATAATCGCGATCTCCCTCGCAATCCACAGCCGCCCAAGATCTCCCTACGCTCGGTTGCCAATCAGTTTGGAGATTCTGCCTTTGCGGACTTCAAAGCCTACATAGCCCAATATGCTGACCTGATTAGACTTTCAGCCGAGGGTGTCAAGCCCTTGATGGAAACCTCCCTTACTGAATGGATGAGGGCTGGTGTGTGGTGGTTTATGCGCGGCAAGAAGAGGCTCGAAGCATATGCCCGATCTCGACCTTCAAGTTCTGGTGGAGGGAACAATCTTCAAGGCGCCAAGCAGGCTGTTATCGACCTTGGCAAAGCTCTGTGGATTAATGAGAGCATTGTTCCTCAACACAACGAGCTGGCCAGATACGGAAAAATGAGCATCGAGGCTTTGATTGCTGTAGTAAATACAACCGGCGATAAGCAGATGGCCGATCTTCTGGGTCTACACCAAGCCCTACTCAATCACTTGCGATCTTTGACTATGTCTATCAAGCGAAACAACATTTTGTCGGTTCTCGCATCTAACGGTGACTCGGTTGGCCATGCCGACACTAGTGTTTGGCTACGATATCCTTTCTTCGCTCCCGATGTTTCGGCAGTCCTTTCTGGCTCGGCTTCCAGATCGATGCTGATTGACCAGCCCGGAAAGGGCCAAAACATGGCCCATATGATGCCGCTAGGCGATACAAGTCGACATTTTAGCTATGGAAGCATGTTTGTTGATGTTTGCGTGAGTTCTAGTGAGGACGACTCCCAGCAATTCTCCATGCCATGTGTGTTATCCATAATCCGTGACCGTGGGGATTGGTATGTTCTCGCGGCTATCTGTAGCCAGAGTGAATTGGTCAATACCATGATCCAGTCGGATCGAAAGCAAGGCCCCACATGGGATGATGTGGACTGGCAGGTCAGGACAAACTCAATGAATGTCAAGTTGCCTCGTGGCTTTGAGTTGGATATTACGTTCCAGGAAGACGATTTCAAGACCCTTTGGAACATTGTGAAATACACAACAAAAACCGAAGCTAGCCTTTCACCCGAAGCCGGTGAAAATATCATCTATGAAAGTACCTTGAAGGTCTTCCAATATATGGATCCTGGCACGCCAAAGGCATTCCCAGTGGAACCTATCGATCGATGCCGACTCCGCTTGTTTGAGCGCTACGTGACAGTGACCGAAGGTACTGGTACCAGAAGTGTTCACCAAGGCTTCCGACTTGCCGTTCTCACTAGTCCCAAGGTGAAGACTCTCAGCAGCGCGAATCACATTTTAGGATTCGGCACTCCTGTTGTGTTTGGCCTTCTTCGGGGTGAAGATGGCGCCCCAGCGCTTTTGCTCAAAGTCAAGGAGGATGGAAGGACCAGGTCTATGTTGATGACATTCCACGAAGTCCAGGAGCGCACCACCATGCATTCTCTACTTTTGGGAATGCTTACAAGGGAAACTGAATCGAAAACACCGGACATCGCAATGCGGGCCTATTCTATCGAACAGCCAGCAGACAAGCAAAGTGGCAGGGCTGCCGTCACCCATCTCCAGTTTCCGGCTGGAACTGTCTCGGTCATTGATCAAGAACATGCATTTGTGGACCATGGATATGGGCCAACAATTCTATCGGAGCATTTGCGAGCTTTCATAGCCACAGAGTGGGGGTCTGCGACAGATCGTATCAACCTAGGTATGGCAGATATGTGCGTTTCTTTGCCACTCAAATGACTAATGTGACTCTAGGGCCTGGTGAACTTAAACTGGGACTTGATGTCAATAACCGGACTGGACTCAGTCTGTATCGACCTGGACAAAAGGATTTGACTGTCTCCGTTGCTGAAAACCTTGTCCGCCCCGAAATGCCGGATACGTTGTCGGATTTCTTACAGACAGCCATGGTCAAGCCTATGATCCGACGGTTTGATTTTGCCTCGCTGAAAGGTATTTGTTTTGGGCCATATTGGTTTCTACAGCAACTAATTGATTTCTGCTAGATCTCCACGCTTTCGAGGCAGCCGTCACTGGCTTCAAAGTGCTATTCGATAGGTATGGTTACTTTTTTTTCCTGTTCATGCACGACACGAGCTAACAAAGCACTACAGTGTTGCTTGTTATTTTACGGTATCACGGCGTCGGATGGTGGTACCGATCTCCAAGAAATGGGAGTCGAGCCTTGCTCGAATCCAAATTGTCCAACAAGAGAAGGTCATCCAACTGTTGGCATTTTTCAACGATTTCAACCACGGAAAGTGCATGAATTTTGTTCTCAAGGGAACAGATACGCTCGAGTCATTTGGTCGATCTGGAAAGTTCTGTACTAGAATCGTGGACGCCAAATTCGCATTGCCAAAGACCGAAGATGATCCAGCTTCCGACTTTGTCTGTTTAGATATGCCAGACTACCCAATTGAGCATGATGACATTGCCATTGGGTTTGATTCCGAGTCCGGTATGATTATTTGCTTTGAGATTGCTTAAAGTTGATACTAATGGAATATTACAGACCGAGCGAATTTCCAAGCCGCTGCACCGGGGACGGTTCGTGAGCCGTCGAGAATGGGCTCTCTGCGACGATGATCCAAATCACCAGTTCTCAACGATTGAATCGATGACAATAATAATGACCAATGTATATGACTTTGACCCTTGAAAACGATATTCATTTTTCAAACTGCCCTTATTGCGCCATGGACTGTTCAAATCACGTGTCCAGCCCCTCCCCTCCCCTCTCCAAAGCGGAGCTCCACCCGATGAGTCATGACAAATCATTTAAAGTCATAACTAGGGTGGGGTGCCATGACATCTGCTCTTATTTAGACAGCTAAACCTGCTCATATCCCTTCATCACCCCAGAATCAACATACAAATAACAATGTCTCATTCCAACCCTAATATTGGAACTTCCACCAGCTCTCTACATGCAGACGATGCGTTGCATGTGGTTACAGACGTGGCTCCTCCGCTGCATCTTTCAACCACATTTAGATACCCAGAAAACCCGGAGGATCTTGTGCCTTTGGCAGACCTCATCACCGTATGCTTCGCCGGTCAACCCTTGCTCTGCAGCCTGCCATAGTGTTCTGACATGATTGCTGTAGTCTGACCCAGACCCTACCAAGCACGTTTACTCTCGGCTCTCTGCCCCTAACCCGACACGCTTCGAAGCCATTCTTTCCTCTCTGCTCAATGGCCAAGCTGTAAGCTACTCATCTGGTTTGTCCGCTCTTCATGCCGCATTGGTCCTTCTCAATCCCCGCCGCATCTCTATCGGACATGGTTATCATGGCTGTCATGGCGTCATCGAGCTGTTCAGTCGCTTGACTGGACTTCAGAAGTTGGACCTTGACTGCCCTGCCGAGCAGTTGGAAGCTGGGGATGTGATTCACCTGGAAACGCCAGTCAATCCAGCAGGTACCGCGTTCAATATCGAGGCATACGCAGAGAAGGCACATTCCCGGGGAGCATACCTCATAGTCGACGGTACATTTGCCCCTCCGGGTCTCCAGGATCCCTTCCAGTGGGGCGCGGATATTGTGATGCACTCCGGTTCAAAGTATTTTGGTGGACACAGTGACATGCTTTGTGGTGTTCTCGCAACGAATCGCAGTGATTGGGTCAAGAAATTGCGGGAGGACCGCCTATATCTTGGAAGTGTTATGGGTAATATGGAGGGGTGGCTTGGTGTTCGGAGCTTGCGTACCCTCGAAGTTCGTGTTCAGCGCCAGAGCCAGAACGCCACGAAGCTTGTGTCGTGGCTCAATGATGCTCTTCATGCACAAAGTCTACCTGGTAGTGATGAAGCTGCAGCACAGTCTGTCACTCAGGAAGTTTACCATGCAAGTCTCCAGAAGGAACCTTGGTTGCAGAAGCAGATGCCGAACGGCTTTGGGCCTGTATTTTCGATTCTCACAAAGGAGGAAGCCTTCGCTCGGAAGCTCCCCAGCAAACTCTCGTTCTTCCAACACGCGACTAGTCTAGGAGGTGTGGAGTCACTGATTGAGTGGCGGGCATTGTCAGACGCTGGTGTGGATCGCCGACTGTTGAGGATCAGCGTTGGGTTGGAGAACTGGGAAGATTTGAAGAGTGACTTGGTGGCTGCATTTCAGGCTTTGGCCAAGGGCGACTAGATTTCCGCCATTTTGATGTACATAGATAAAATAGATTAGCTACACCTTGCTTTGAGAAGGGTCTGAAATAGATGGAATAATCATTTTCTTTGAGTGTTAGATTCATTTGCGGACTGCGGGGTCTTAATTGCTCCTATCTTGAAATTCGGTTACCCCGCATCCGACGACTTCCAACTCAACACCCCGTCGCGTCTACTCACTCAATCGCCTCAACTGAACGCCATCTTCTCCCCACTACAGCGTATCCAGACCACCCCCGATTTCATCCTACAAGCATCCTAGAAGACCACCAATCCGCAAGAATGCCTAATACCTTCTCCATCCACTATTTCTCAACCGCATCCACGTACACCAACAAACACACCGAGACCCTCCCCGCGCCGCTCCCCCTCTCCAAACTCTTCGAAACCCTTGAAACGCTATACCCCGGTATCCGGGGAAAAGTGCTCGTTAGCTGCGGCGTGAGTCTTCGGGAGGAGTATGTGGATGTTGAAGAGGCAGAAAGCGAGGCAGCGAAGGGGGTTGATGGAGGGGTTATAATCGGGGCTGGGGATGAGGTTGCTATTATTCCGCCTGTGAGCTCGGGGTGATTTATTTGTGCTGGATATATAGAGGGTTTTGCTTGGATTGGGTGTTGTTGGTGTGGGTTTGAGATTTGAGGTTTGGAGGTTTGGGATACCCGGGTTGCGTTAGTTTGGGGCGTTGGTAAGTGCTGGATACGTTACATTGGTTAAAAGGGGTTGAATGCTAATAATTGATAGTTTGGGAACATAGAATAAATACACTTTAAGGCCGGTTATTAGATTGGCGCCAACCATCAGAATACAAAACAAATTGAGAAATACAATCATACACATGCATCGCTGTCGGAATAAAGAGAGAAAAACAAACAAACAAACGACAAATGGAATACATGATACATGCCGGGTCGTGGTCCTATTAATCCTGCGTCATTTTCAGAGGGTTGGGTTGAGTGGATGTGCTTCCTTCTCTTCATAACCAATATGAGTTGGATGAAGGGTTATGAGACCGGATGGTTTCAATCAACCCTCAAGCTTCTCCGCCCCAGCGCTAGCTGCCTTCTTTTGGCGCCATAAGCAGACACAGGAGATAACCGAGAAGAAGAATAGAATACTAAAACACCCTGATCAGCATTTCATCATACGCCATGAAGAACCAGGTTGAGGACTAACCACAAAGCAATACTCAACCCCCAAATCGACTTCGCCTCCAAACACACACCCCTCGACGCCCCGATCCAATTCTTATAATTCACCTTACCACCGATATGGGCAAGGTAGCTATCCAGATTTGTCGCAAACGCATACGCAGTCGAGTTTTCGCCCGTTATGTTCGCAATCACGTCGCATCTGAGGTATGATAGCGGTCTCCCGATTATCACCGCGACGACAATGACAGCGATGAGGAAGAGTCCATCCATGATTGCGCAGGCGAGAAAGGGGAGGATATCGTCTAGGAAGAGGATGAAGGAGATGGCGCAGTAGATGACCGCGATGCAGGTCTGATATGATTGCGTCAAGTCAGTTCCTGTTTCAATACACGAACCTGTCAATATACAACATACCACGCTGAGTGTCCCGATGAATACACCGGGTGGATTGGCGCTGCTGGAGACGATTTCGGCGATGAAGTTGGCCGTCATGCCGATTACAGCGATGAGGGAGCAAGCTTGGAAGATTCGGGCGACTTGGAAGGTTGCGCCTATAACGCCGTATTTGTTGGAGGGCATTATGCAATGGAATGGATGCTGTGCTGTTGATCCGAAAGAAGGGAAGAGGGAAGTTTCGTGTGCGAGGATAAAAACAGAAAGCCGCCCGATGATGTTAGAAATAAGGAGTTGCTGAAAATATTATATACTAAAAGAATGAAGCAGACAAGTGAAAGAATTTATGAAAGACAAAAAGAATGGACACTGTTTTAAACTGAATCTGATTGACATATAAACACGAGATCTGGAATCAACGGCCAGGTCCTTTAAATAGTTTAATGATGTAGACAAAGAAGACCACAACAATGACTTCAAACCAACAAGCCAACAGAATTAGCATCAATGGGTCTAGAATCCATCCCAAAATAGTGGACTTCTTTTTTCATCTCCACAGCATCTGGCTGAACCTGGGAAGCATGCGATGTCGATCTATACAAGCGCCGACAGAACCCATATAACCCTAAGATCTAGACCACGTTGAAGCTATTAACGAGGCGGCAAATGAAGAGACAGCTCATTCAGAGCTTTATTAAAAATGGATTGATCTTTGCTTGGAACTCGTTCCGTGTAAATGAAAGTAGAAGCAGGTGCCATCTAGAGGTCTCCACCGCGGCGCTTGGATGGAGGATGCTGCTCTTCCGTCGGTGCCTCTCAGCCAACAGCCACACGAGCTTAATCGAACCTGATACATATGGAAATACGGGCGATTAAAAACGGGGTTATTTGGGGCTAAAGGGTTCTCGGCTCATTTTGTTTCTTGGTACATGTTTGTCAGGGTAATTATTATCATTAAGATATTCCGACTATGCGAGGAATGTATATACTTCACTGCCTCAGGAATAAATTTGCAGTCCCAGCAGCGCTATTATGGTTGTATGTATGACCATCATCACGAAAGCCTAAACCCACCACTGGTCCGGTTCTGAAAGAATCCATCAGGATCATACTTCAACCTCGTCTGCAACGCCTGCTCCTTATTCCGGTTCCGTCCCCAATAATCCTGACCGAAGTTTGCATCGTTCATGAAAAGTGGTCGGTAGATATCTGGGAGAATCTTATCGTCGATGAAATCTTGAATGATGGTGTTGAAACCCGAGTAGAGGTTCTTGTTTGCAGCGTTGATCTTTTCGTCGTCCGACGCGGAGGCGTAGGAGAAGTCTAATTCGATGACTATATAGTCTTGATCGACAGGGAAATCAATGAGGTCCTGTTCTTGGTTAGTTGGATTCTTGGTGTTTGTGTAGAGGGTTAAGACTCACTCCACCCATTGCCTTGGCTTTGCTGGTGATGGTTCGAGGCATTGGTTGGAAAGCAATCGATCCGATCACGTTTGGCACTTCCAGAACGGTATCCGTCACGTTAAACCAATGGTCGAAGTACTTCTGCATCACTTTAGGTCCGACTTTTTTGCTTGGGAGAGGAGTCGTCTCGGTTGCAATGGTGTATCGTTGTCCACTGTGGAAGGTCAGAAATGCTGAAAGAAAGGAAGACAGTTTTTTCTTACTGGAGGATGAAGATATCGTTGTTTTTGAGCTGTGTATATTGTCAGTAAATAGACATTCCAGTGGCAAGGGCAATACAGACCAGGTCATAGTAAGAGTCAAAGGTTTTAGTAGTGTCCGTAGGCCCAATATTGGTGAAATTACTGAAAACACCGTCTGGAGGCGATGGGCCGTCGTAGAAAAGGAACATAATCCAGGTGCTGACCAAAGCAGCGTGTTCGTATGTCACGATAATAGCGGCCTTGTCATCGGGATAATACTCGACAAAATCACGAATGGCTTCGAGGACCTGGGGTGTTTGATTGGCCGTGAAGATATAGTTTCCTCCCCACACCTGGTTTTGTTAGATATAGCTACACACGTCGCGAGATGATCAAGACTAGCCTTGTGATCTTGAGGATGGGTTTGAAGCGTATACGAAGTGACGATGCCAAAGTTATTACCGCCTCCCTTGAGAGCAGCGAAGAGGTCTGTCCTTTCGTTAGCTGAGTATAATATAAATCAAGATTGACAAGCCGAACCAGTATTCTCCTTGGCGTTGGCATTCACGATGGTACTGTTGGCGAGAACGACTTCGAAGTTCATCACGTTGTTCGCTGCCCATCCATATTGCGAACTGAGGAAACTCAATCCACCTGATGACGTTAACCAAAATCCTTGATACCCAACGTGTTCAACTTGCCTCCCAACATATATCCTCCTACACCGACACCACCAAGTCTTCCACCGACGAGGGTCCGGCCGGTTCCATCTAGACTTTTCTGGGCATCCTCCCATGACAAGCCAGGTCCAATGATTGCCGTCTGATCCTCCGGGTTATATATGACCTGGTTGAGGTTCTTTGTTGATACGAGTAGACCATCCTGGATACTCGCGAAGCCATTGTTGGGCATGTGCCCTCCCGACTTCACAGCGAACATACCGTCAGTATCACGAAGCTCTTTGACAACCTGGGACATTTCCAGTGCGCTCGATGGTGCGGCAATACATGTCGGCTTGAGATCACCACATGCAGCGGACCAATACTTAGTCAGGTCGGAGTTGTAGTCCAAAGTGAGCTTATTGTCAATTTGAATATTCTCGGCATCAAGCTTGGAGCAGATGTCTGCCGTTGCGAGGGGAGCAAAAGTGGCCAGCGATAGTGCGATGGCCGAAAGCCATCCTGGTTTAGGTGTCATGATGGTTGAAATCGAATTTGCATATATGAAGGGTACGTATAGAAGGTTTGGGATGGAGTATGAAACAATTTATATAAGATTCCCAATATTGAGAAGTCCCAGATATGAACACCCAAAACATAACGAATTCTTTTCCTATATATAGAGCCTTTTGTACCAACGGTGAGCCGGTCCATGGCATGATTCTTTACCAGTTTTCGTAGGCCCCTGCCAATGCTAGCTATGAACATCATGTCCATATCAGGATTATCTCAAGACTGCGTCACTGCACTAATATGTGAAACTGACGAATATTTGTTTAGATGCGAATCGGCTAGGTCCCACGCGAAGACACCAGGGTCAACCAGAGCAATGACTCCGAGTTAGCTCGATGGTCTAGTCTGTACCGACTAGACCTGGGTCTGTTCATAGGCTTGCCTGTAAGTAATTGTTAGTATATCCTCTTACAGTAAAGTCAGAATGTTCGTAGTCAACGCTATAAACCTCGGAATCACAAGACAGAATGGAATCCGGATGGAATACATCCGAAGCAGAGCCCGACCGCTACAGGATGCATTATTATTTAGCATATCTTCATGGGTCTTTCAGAGCCTACGGTATTAGCGTGTAGACGGAAGGTAGTTAGTTGATCAACGGTACTTGACAGTATGTGGAGCGGTGCCTTGAAGTATTCTAGTGGTATTCCGATAAGTGGAAATGATAGCCTTGGCTTGTGCGATCGACAGGGTGATTTTCAAGGAACAAGACATTAGACATGGCAGGAGCTGCGAATAATGAGAACTTGTCGCCAGGCCGGTGTGGTTGCCAATTGAACTCAAGAAGCGGTTGCATGCCTTTCAGAGAAATCACAACAATATGGCACAGTCGGGCAAACTGATGCAATCCGTTCTTTATAAAGGAAACGAAAAACTGGTCGAGTTGAATAATCCAGGAATCGACGTGGGGCTTATCATGGCATGCAAAAATGCCCAATGACTCCTGAAGGATCGACAATTCCCCGAATAGCACAACCTAAATACCGAAGCGAGGCAAAGGTCTTCACAACGGCTCTGGGGAACGTGCGGGGAAAGCACCTGGGATCCTTGAATACGCGATCACGACACGGTGAGCACTAGTTATTATTGCGGACATCATGCCATGGCCATGAAGCTTAGACCCAGCCCGGCTGTATTGTACAGGAAATGATTATCGGTTGTCAAATGCCATGCCTTGATTTTCGTAGATTTTCCAGCATCGATGACCCAGTAATCAGCAAGACGTATTGCTCGTATGCAGACCATCACATGAAAAAGACACTGGTGATGCGACCGAGGACTGACAGAGAGATCGTCAGGTCTGTCAGTAGTAATGATCACTGCATCATATGGAATTGGGATCCAGAGAAGAAATGGAAATGCGGAATGGTGAGGGGTTTGAGATCAGGCAAGAAAAGCAGTGCTTCGTATCAGAGGCGTATTCACGATGATGATCGGACAGCACTATCTCAATATGGCAAGGGTACCGAGGGATATGAGACACATATCATCCATAAAGAAGTCAAGTGTGGTGATAATGAGCAACTCGATGCCCCTGAAATGATTCTGTTGCTTTTTTTGGTCAATTCGGTGGGGATTGCAGATACAAGGTGAGACATCCTATAATTTGGGAAGCTCCATTGTTGTACTTCAACCAAGCCGAGAACATGGCAAGCCGATGATTCGCTGAATATTCGCCATAGATATATGACGAACAAAGTGCACATACAGATCTAGTGTCAGATACCTTGCATCGGATATTTCGGTGGATTTTTAAGGGTCGTTGGGCGCATTCCTGCTAAACAGTGTTTCCTACCACCAGAACGGTGGCCACCTTCTGTCTATCGAGAACCCATAGCGCTTTGAATCTGCTCGTCTAGATCTCTAGCGGATGATCAATAATGGCAGAAGCAATTGGAGGTGCAATCCGTGATTCGCTTGTTTTTGATCGGACTTGATAGCCCCCGATGGGAGGCAATCCGCCCATAACATCATAGAAGAGCCTTTGAAGCTCAAGATCACCACGGAGGCCAGTCTATATTGATAGTACAGTAGCATAACATCTAGAAGATGACGATGATACTCCGTACAGCATAAGCCCTGGGATTCTTAGAGAACATGGCAAGCTGAAGCTGGAACAATGGCATCACGATAGCTCTGACCGCTTAGGCGGTGTAACACGTTTCAACGGCAGTATACTCGCAGTTTTTGCTGTGCCAAAGACACAACGCCGACAATATCGTGTCACATCTTATCTTCTTCGCTAAAAAAAGTCCCCTTTCGGCATGTATGAGGGCTCATGATGACACTGATTTTGTCAAGGATGCGATTTTCGAGGGCAGTCGCTGCGAATAAGCTAGGTGCTCGCTGCTTTCGAACACGCGCAGCTACTTCTATTGCCGGAACTGCCTCTCGCTCGCATCTGATATCTTCTCGGATTTCACAAAGGCGCAATTATACAAATGGGGCTCAAGTATTTAGTTATCAAACCGTTTGCTGGTCAACACGTCTAATGACTTTTGGTATAGAACTCTACCGGGCAGGACCCGTCGAAAGCATCCCCATCCGTCGAGGAAATTCGCCTTCAAACCGAATTTGAAGAAAATCAAGACATCCGGAAGTATTTGAGCAGATGGCAGGAAACACACTCAAACGAGCTCGATCCCGTTCGAGGACCTGGAACTTCAAACCCGTCGGAGCAGGCAAAGCCTTGGGTGGGGAACATGTTGAATGACTTTAGAGAGTCCGCAAGTGACGCTTTACGGGCGATTGATCACGAAATGTCGGAATTTTCAAGCGCCACCGATGAAGGCGAAGATATGCATGAATTTCTCGAACCTGGTGATCTGGTAGCCCTTTCGTCGTATGTCTTCCTCTCTATTAGAAGCTCCGCTCCTGCCGCTGATATCTGTTGAAATAAAGGTTGGAGGGTATCTTAGGTTTTGCCGTATACGTTAGGTCAATTGATAAGCAGCAACAATTCTACACTGGAAGAGGAAAATGGCGCATAGCTTTCAGCAAAGATCTTGATTACGTTGTGAAGGGATTCGTTCCGCGAGAACTAGTGGCCCCTCTACATCCATATTTTCCGGATACGTCAGCAGAACTTGGCACAGAAATGCAATCAGCCATCGAAGGAGGAGTCCCGAGGCATATCGGTGCTCCTATCTTACGGATGGTCGATGAGTTTTCTGAGAAGGTAGATGAGCTTTATCGAACAAACGCAAGTCGACTGGATACTATACATGATGTAGTAGCCGACGAGGAGGAAAAGTTGGAATTCACCATTGAGGAACTTGCATGCAAGGCATTGGACCTCGACCAAAGCGAATTGAATGATGCGGTATTATATGCAGTACACCAAGCAACCTGTCGAAACGCCTTCATCATGGACCACGACCGAAGCTCTCTTTTCACCAATTACTACCTTGTTCACCCAAAAAGTGTTGCCGAGGTTCTTGACACAGTTGGTACATGGGTACGCGAACACCAAGAATACTTCGTTCGGACAGTGACAGGTAGAGAGGTTCCAAATCTAAAAGACCACCCTCTTCAACTATTCATCCAAAAGGCGCAGCGTCTTATACGGCTTAGCAGAAAGATTCGATCTCCAACAACTATGTCCAGTGTTGGGCCTACATCACAAAGGTTTCAACCTGGGCAGGATGGGAAAGCCATGGTGTACCGTGAAGTTCTGACAGAAAGGTTTACCCCCTCCGATCAGAAAATCATCGAATTTCTTCAGCTATGGTGCATCCCACCGAGAAGAATGACTTCGGGGGCTTTGAGAACGGCTGGCTCACATATCATGCGCTCTACGGGAATGTATTCGTCTTTGGAACTGAGTGCAGCAACGGTGCCTCTGCTTCTCCAAGAACTTGGCGTGATTTCTCCATGGGAAAATTTGCGTCTATTCGACCATAGTCTAAGTCTCCCAGGTCATGGAGCCTCCCCTCGATCAGATCAAATGTGGGACGATGTCCAACAGGCATGCCAAAAGCCCGGTTCCGAAAAGCTTGTTGACACAATGGATGGCATGAGGACTGACTGGGGTGATTTGCCGGTTTATTGCGTTGATGATGTGGATGCCCAGGAAATTGATGATGGTGTCTCCTTAGAACCAGTTCCTGGGACCGATGATACATTCTGGATCCGTGTCCATGTCGCCAACCCTTCGGCCTTCATGGATTCTGAAGATTTAATCATGAAATATGCCGCTTTACGGAACCAGACCGTCTATGCCCCAGAGCGTACATATCCGATGCTGCCCAGTTCATTGACGCAGAACAATTTCAGTTTGTCCTCCGGTCGTCCTACCCTCACCTTCAGCGCCAAGATGAACCTGAAGGGAGATATCTTGGAAACGGATATCTCGAATGGTATTGTCCGAAACGTTATCTATATCACGCACAGCAAGTTGCGTGAGTTCTTAGAACCCAACAGCGAAGGCCCTTCGAAGACTTTGACTGTTGGAGGAGAGTCTGTTAAAGAGCGTTCTCGGGAGGCCATGCAGGAATCATTGTCAGAGAATGATAAGAGCACATTCAGCACACTGAGGCAGCTGATGCTTGCGTTCCACGATTACAGGCGTGCGAACGGTGCAATGGAATTGCCTTCTCCAATCGATAACTCCGTCTCCGTTATTGCCGGGACAGCTCCTATGAAGCCCGGCAAGATGAGAGTCAATGAAGGGCGCTATTTCTTGGGCGATCCCATCATTCAATTGCGCTCAACCCCTGCTGATCCTCACGAAGTCCCTGACCTCACAAAACGAAACCTTATCTCTACTCTCATGAATCTGGCATGTTGGGTATCAGGAAAATGGTGCGCCGAGCGCAACATCCCTGCAGTCTACGATGGAACATGGTATCACCCTGAATACCCGAAGCTGACCAACAAAAACCTTTCCGACTATGGAGGCCGTAACTGGTTGCATCTCACAGCGCCTAAGGGTATCTCCTCGTCCAGCCCGGTGCCTCATGTCTCCATGGGACTCGACGCCTACATCAAATCAACCAGTCCACTTCGTCGCTATACTGACGTGATGGCCCACTATCAAATTGAAGCCGCATTGCGGTTCGAGAAACAAAATGGCCGTTCTATCGACGCCACCAAAGACGAATCCATCTTACCATTCACAAAAGATAACGTAGACACCTACATTGCCCGCAACCGCTGGAAGCGCAACCGCATCCAAGAGATTGATAGAGCATCCAAGCAGTTCTGGGCGTGCATGCTCCTTTTCCGTGCTTTCTACTTTGCCGAGTGCGCATTACCCGAAACCTTCCCCTGCCTACTACACCAATCATACAGCAACACCTCCCTATCAGGAACTCAGCTCGGCGAAGGCTACGCAGGTGTCATCACGTCGCTTGGTGTGCGGTGCCATATCATCTTTCCACCTGACTTTGCCGAGGTTGATATTCTCACTGCTGTGGAGGCGAAGATCACGGCTGTTGATATGTCTCGCATGCTCGTTATGATGGAGGCGACTCGTGTAATCAAGCATTTTGAGCGAGTAGGTGAGTGGAGTTGATCCGCTCAAGCTTGATGGTATATATCCAGGACTGTGTCTATTTTATGGTTGTATTTTGGATGGAGTTATAGATGGCGTTGCTGAATTCTCTACTCGTGTATAAAGGATATCTGCCATATATCCTTGATTGTATCATACTGTACCATATTATGTGTCAAAAAATTGGGTGTACAAGAACTGTATATAGCCCACGGAAGCATTGGATACGATAGCTGCATCTCGAAACGAAATACGTGTTTAATATACAATATCATCACCACTATCTATCTAGAAGGCGCTTACTTTACAATATACTCCATACCATTGTACAAAAATGAGACATGCGCGTCGTTCAAGGCCCAAAAACCTCCTTAACAAGCGTCTTCTTGTTGACTAAACAACAAAAAAATAGAATCAGCACACACAAACAACAACATCAGCGAGAGAAAAAGAAGGGGAGCAAAACTCACCTTTACCCATGGCATTCCTAGGAATCGGGCCCTGGAGAATCTTCATCTCCTGCGGAATCTTATAGCTCGCTAGACGATCGTGAAGTGCGCGTCGCATATCCAGCGGACCCCAGGGTTTACCCTTGCGGCCGGTATTCGCGGCCTTTTCGGCGTTCAAGACGACGATAGCGGCGACTTTTTGGCCCCATTGTTCGGACGGGAGGCCGACGACGGCTGCTTCTTTGATTTGAGGGCTGTGGAGGAGAGGTTGATGGTTAGTGTCTGTTCTGAGTGTGAGGTGAGGTTATGGGGTTAAGGTGAGGGGACGTACAGGGAAAGTAATTCCCGCTCCACTTCTAAGGCGCTGACTTTCTCCCCGCCTGTTTTGATTATATCCACGCTGCTCCGGCCTTGGATGAAATACATGGGTCCCTGTGCCCATTCGCCGCTGGTTCCCTTGCCAGCGGTTTCGACGGGTCTTCGAGTAGCGACGTCTCCGGTCTTGAACCATTTGCCCTTACCGTCGGCGCTGTCGACAAAGGTTTCCTGTGTGGCTTTTGCATTTCCCCAGTATTCACTGAATATGGTAGGACCGCGGAGTTGAATTTCACCCTCTCGTTCACGGCCGTTAGCACCGATCTCCTTGCCTGGTTTGATCTCTTCGTTCGTGTCTGTGTCGACGAGTCTGGCTTCTACGGATGGTAGGGGCCAGCCGACGCTACCGTCCACACGATCCGCAAAGTCAAGGCCACAGCTGATAGCCATTCCAACTTCTGTCATTCCGAAGCGTTCAAGAAGAACGTTGCCCTGGCTGAGATCCTGCCATGCCTTTTTAGTTGGTGTGGGCAGGGCTGCAGAACCGGAGATGTTGAGACGAAGATTTTCAGGCGAGATACCCTCCCTGGCTGCTTCTTGGATTTCGGGCTTCAAGTCGGGAAAAGAAGAAAGAAGTCGGTTGTAGATGGTCGGAACGGCGGTGAGGAAGGTAATCTTGCTTTTGTTTGAAGCGTCGGGTAAAAAGGGAGCAGCGAGTCTGTTCCACACTGCATCTGTGTTGAAGGGGAACATAAATTCGATTGAAGAACCTGCAAGAACCGGTGCAACAATGGCGTTAACCGTTCCATGGATATGATGGAGAGGAAGAAGATGCAGTAAGCGATCTTCTGGGGCATAGTTCCAGGCCTGCAGCAGAGAAGATGCCTGAGCCGTGAGTGCTGATTGAGGAATGAGTACACCTTTCTGCATATAAATCAGCACAACCATCCATTCCAGCGCCTTCAAGAACAATCCCTCTTACCGGTCTGTTCGTAGTCCCCGAGGTGTAAAGCATCATTCCACCCGACGACTTTTGTCCCGCCAGGTCCTCCAACGTGACCTTATCTGAATAACTTGCCCCTGTCTGAATCTTCTCTGTGATATCCAGTATCGGCTCCCTATCCAGCCCCGTCTTCAAAATATCATGTGCTTTATTGGCATACTTCTCCGTCGCAACCAGCATCTTCGCCTGAGAATTGTCCATAATATACTTCAATTCACCAACAGGAAAAGCCGGGGAAAGCGGAAGGGCAATCGCGTCGCTAGCAAGGATAGAAAGAAGCGTCACTGGAATCCCATAGTTAGCATAAATAACTCAAAAGCAACTGGGCAATGGCAATCGCCATCCATGAAGCCAAAGCCATAACACGTAAAACCATAGAATTGAGGAAAAAAGAAGAACAGTACCTACGTAATCGTAGCTATTCTCCGCGAGAAACGCAATCCGTTCCCCGGGGAGAGCATCTTTCTTCCCACCCGCATTGTGGAGGAGCCGTTCCTTCGCACGAAGAACATCCCCGACTAGATTGCCATATGTAAAGGAACGGGATGACGCGCTGTGAACAACAGCAAGGCTCGACTGGTCGTGGTTCTGGAGGGCTTGGAAGAGAGGAAGGTTTGGGAGGGTCGACAGTGATCGTTTCAGAAGCGGGGATGTCAGGGATCGAGATCGATTAACGGCATTGCAGGGGAATAATAGTGCTTGTGATGGCCGGAGAGACGGGCGAGCAGAGCCCCGCGAGAGCAGCGATAACAAACTGCGTCGTTGCATGCTGAATGAAACAAATCAAATTATCATATCTTCGTAGATGAATTGGAATAAAGCGAGAAACGCCCAAAAAACTCCCTGGCAGCGAACTCAGTCGGAGTTGATGTCATGAAGCTGTCGCGAAGCTCGGCGCGGAAATTCGGGACGATCGAAAACGAACTGTCATCGGAGAAAGTTGCGCAGCAAAACAGCACCTCCGCAACCAAACCCAACCACAGAGTCGATAATTGTCAGCATCCCACCTTCACCCTCGTTTTCTATCTTGCATATTCTTCTTCTCATACCCAACAACTCACTGGGTAATCAATGTCCCTCCCTAGGAGCCTCCCAGGCCTGCTCCCCCGCCGGCTATTCTCCAACACAATCAGAATGGCCTCGACCTCAACGACCCCAATGGAGGATGCTATCCGGGAGAAGGTATGTTACCAAACCCCTCTACCTAGCACCATTATACCACTTGCACCGGGTTCGATGCTAACAATCTTCCCCCTATCCTACCAGATCACAGCAAACTTCAACCCGTCCTCCCTCATCATCCGAAACGACTCCCATCTCCACGCTCACCATGCAGCCATGCGCGGTGCTACCTCCAGGGAAACACATTTCCAGTTCGTTTTACCCTATTCATATTCTTGTCTATATACAGCGGTCTCTAATGGTTGATTTCTTAGTGTGACGGTTGTTTCGCCCTCGTTTCAATCGAAAATGCAGCCCGCGCGCCATCGTATGATCTACGCTTTGCTAAAGGAGGAGATGAGTCGGGAGGGTGGAATTCACGCATTGCAGCTGCGGACTAAGACGCCGGAGGAGGAACAGAGGGAGAAGGAGAGATCGGCGCAGTCGTCATAAGGATGAGGGGGGTTTTTTTGTGGTAGATGGTTATGGATACCCGTTGCAGATTGCAGACTTGATATTAGGTTTACGAAGATTCATGCAGAAAAGAGATCGTTTTCGAGCAATTTCTTGTTCTTGGTTGTGTATAAACAGTTGAATTGGTCCCAAGTTGACCTTATCAACTTATATGCATATGAGACTGTATTATATTGGATTCGATTAATTAATAAATTGATTATTACATAGATTCTAGCGCCAAAATTAGGAGCAAGTGAAAAGAGAATCTAATATATACATGTGCGACAGCATAAGGCGTATCCTAACCAGTCCGCAGCGACAGGGCCATCATAAAGTCGCATATGATCAAAGAAGAAACAACTATACACAAACGATCAAAGAAAAAAACTGAAAAATGAACGAGGGGGTAGGTTAGTAATTTTCTGGGGCGAGGTGCTTTTTTAAGAAAAACGAGGGAAAGACAACAGATGTAACGAGAGTGGATATAAAAGCAAAAAAACCAGCGACTCAGCCTACTCTGGCCGTGCAATTGCGAGACGGAAAACAAGCAAAAAATAAACGTTTCGATTATGACAAGGCGAACGACACAGAATCCGTTTCAACCCTATCTAACCAGGCAATTGGGAAGTAATGGACGAGAAAAAAAACAAATTCGGGATATTGAGAGCGGAAACAAATATTAACGGAACAAAAGCGTTGACCAAGATCTAGAAGAAAATAGGACGTAATCCCAAACATCGTCCAGGATGAACCCCTCGAACCAACATTAAAAAGAGCAACATTAAACCAAGCCTTATTTGCTGGTGCTCTTGTTGGCTTGTGTCACACCCACAGCAACACCGACGACGATGGCAATGATAAGGACTGTAGAATCATTGTTAGTCTAAATCCAGTCAAGGGCGCTAGGATACAGGATAAACTTACTAACGATAAGCAGAGCGTACCACTTCCACTTTCTTGCCTTGCGTGCGCTCGAGATAGCACTGTCGATCTGAGTGTTGGCGTTTGTGACGTTCTGGACGACATCTTCGGCACCCTGGTGGATTTGCTCCACGGCGGGTTCTTGCTGGTGAACAAGCTCTGCGACTTCTTGGTACAATCGGCCCAACTCCATCATATCCTGCTCAATCTTTCGAATCGCTGCGGATCGCTCCAAAGCGGCGGTCTTGGCGTCGTTCGCCTGTCTGGATCGGCCACCGGCAACCTAAGAAAACAAATATGTCAACACAAATCCTGAGCACTCAATCAAGGCTTAATCTTACCACAAAGCTCTGTTCCTGGCCCATGAGAACATTCTCAACACCTTGGTCCAGCTCCTCGGGGGTAGCCTCGGGGTTGGCAATCTCATATCGTCGGCGAACCTGCTCCCTCAATCGCTTCTGGAAATCCGACTGAGCTCTCTGGTACTGTTCAATCTCACGGCGAAGGTTTCTGCTGGTGACATCGATCTGGGTCTGAACGCGGGCGTCTCCGGAGCCGGGGGTCTGCTTGATCTTCTTCAGAAGGTCACGAAGGTAGCGGAAACCGTTGTTGATCTCATCCTCGATGTAGTCCAATGTCTGACGCGAAGCTTGGTCCTCCTTGCCGGTACTCGAATCCAACAGACCATTCTGTGCCGCCACGAGTTGGCCTTCTCTCTTGCTGCGCAAGTCTGCAATTCCATCGTTGATCTCCTTGCACTTGTTCAGGATGGGGCCCGGTCCGCCGTTCTGGGGCTGGTCATATGACGACATTTCTGCGCGATAGAAGATTAGAGCGATTCCTCAGTTTGTCAATCAACATTGGAGCGAGCTCACCATAGTTGCCATTTCCCTGCTCCATGGCATTGGCCTGGCCGTATCCATTTCCGCCATAAGGGTTGTATTGGCCGTAGCCCTGGCCAGATTCGAGATTTTGGTACTGTACACGAATCAATAAGCGATCTTTGCATCTGACATGGACATGACGCCGGAGAAAGCGGCTGCCGCTATGCAGGAACTTACACTCATTATGAACGTATATGCAAGTCCAACACTTCAAATTAAAATCTCAAAGAGTATTCCTTCCGGTCCGGTGCGTAATTCGACGGGTGAATGTTGGTGTTCAAATCGTAGGAACAACACGGGATGACGAAACGCGAGCAGCGACGAAGTCAGAAGGTTGAATGATGGAATTGAATTAAGATCAATAAAACGGACCAGGGTCCGAGATGGAACAGTCGCACGGATGATTGAGGGGGAAAGGCGACAAGAAGACGGAGTTACGCGCCTGACAGGTGAGCTGAAGTGGCGGGTGGACGAAGAAGCAGCGCTGGCTTAGGATTCCTTCGGCAAGCTAAACTTCTGGACCCGGAGACGGCGAGTGATGACGGAAAGAGGCTCTTCGGGCGGGCACAGACGACTAGGTCGCGAGGAGGGGGGAATAAAGGGTTAAAAGAGAGACGAAGAAGGTAAGTTATTAAAAGAAGGAGGGAGAGAAGAGAAAGAACGAAATCGCCTCAGATAATAATTTTTTTTTCCCTAAAAGTTTCGCTGATGTTGGTGTAAGACTGTTATTATTATTATTAGGGGGCGAGCTGGATGCACAGACCGGGCGGACGATCGTCGAGTCCCCTTTTTTTTTTTTTCTGTCTGGCGCAGTGAAACAAATCGCGAATAGCAGTAGGGAGCTAATTAGAGGTCACTGGCAATGGTTTCACCGTAAATTGTTTCCCGTTCTACAGAGCGTCCAGAAGGATTGTGTTGACAGTCAGATCCAATTGATGATGATAGATAGCAGTCAGCGGCCCATGGCTGATGTCAACGAGCGGTTTTTCTGATTCCTGCCTGGTTTCCAGGGCATCCACAATCCCACACAGCCCCGGTATGCAGTTCGGTGGATTATCACCAATTGAGGTGTCTGTATAGCTCCTGTTGATACGTCTCGAACAGGCTGCACGTCACTATCTGCAATATTGTCTACCTATCCTTCCATCTAATCGCAGATAATATGCTTAAGGTTTTATTACTAGTTATTCGATCAGTCCATTGCTGTCTGCTATTAATTATATTCTACTACTAACAATGTTCCAGATCCATCCACTCTAATTTCCCTCAACGCTGTCCCCACCTGAAGGCGCCGTCAATCGCAATATTAAATGGACCTCAATCATGCTATCCACTGGAAATGCTAAACCAATCTGTCCTCTATGGGCTACCGATTTTATCAGTGCCATTGAACCATAGATGGACGGTGCAGACAGCCTGAATTAGCAACACTGCACCGCCACGAACTGACAGATGCGCCAAGCCCAGTGTTTCATTATCTGCCATTGCCAAGCCTCCACTTTGATGAGCTTGGCTTGTGATGCTTCACAACTGCTATCTTGACTAAGTATCATCAAGCATTCATGATTATCATTTCCTGTAAGCAGAGTAAATCAGATAGAAGGATTCAATAGTCTAATATAATCCTATTTCATCCCCACAATACTCAGTGCCACTAAGCTGATATCTTCATCTGTCTGATTCAAATATCTGCATGTCAATTTATACAGCTTGAATGGCTGTGCATCAACTCATGGCTAATAGATTTTTAAATATAACCGAGACATGGACTCTACGGGTCTAATAAAAGAGAAAGAAATTCCGGCTATCTGCCTAAATCTTCGAGCAAAGAAGCCTGCGGATATAAAGGGAAGGCTTCCATAGAAGTAAATTCGAAAGGCCATCAAAGTAAATTTATCTGGATTCTAACAAGAACTGGTTTCTATGAGATGGAATTTTATCCAGCTATAAAGGTCCAAAGCTCAGGTATTCCAGAATTTCTACTGATGATTCGTTTGGCCCTCAGCCCTAAGTCTTTCCAGTTGTGGAAGAGTTGAGCCCGTCTTGGGAGTGAGTGAATGCCTGAGGACCTGACAAACACAACACCCCTCCCTTCTCTCTCCTCTCGCCTTTTCTCTTCTCATTCTCTTCCCTCTCTTCTTCTTAAGCGAAACCACCTGTGGCCGCCCTCCTTATTGCATCGACCCTCTTTTCCTTCGTTCTTATTTACAGGATAGATATTGGCACTTTTTCTGTCGGGTCTTTCACCCTTCCTCTTGCCAATATGGCGTTGGGACCGGTCGAAGACAATGCTCTTAAGCAGCTTCAGCCAGAAAAATCAGAGCTTCTAGATGTTATCGATGAGCTACGGACCCTTGGCTTTGGCCGCCTCGTGAAACCTCCCCAGCTGATCGTATGTGGAAACCGGTCTAGCGGCAAAAGCTCAGTGTTAGAAGCTATCTCACGCGTGCGTTTTCCAATCGAGAGGAATTCGTGCACTTGCTTTCCAACCGAAGTGATTCTGCGAAGGAGCCCTTCTTCTCGCGTCAAGGTCAGCATCGAGCCTAGCAAATCTCGGTCAGATGACCAAGAAATTCAGCGACTCCGCGAGTTCTCTTCAGACACGTTCTCCACCGGTGATGACCTTCCGGGTCTGACTGATAAAGCTAAAGGATGCATGGGAATTACTAGTTCTAGGCTTACTGACGACATCCTCCGAATTGAGATTTGCGGACCCGATAAGCCAGATCTGACCTTAGTCGACCTCCCTGGCTTGTGTAATGCAACTGAAAATAACCAAGAAATTTCTGTCACTCGCAATCTGACAGAGAGATACATGAATGACTACAGGAGTGTCATACTGGCCATCATCAGTGCTGGAAGCACATACGACATTCAGGAAGTTTTGAGTATCGCAGAGCACTTTGATCCAAAGCGAGAAAGAACTCTCGGGGTCATAACTCATACTGACATACCCGAGGGTAACTCTGAAGAAGAGAAAGCATACCTCCAACTTGTGAACAACGAGAAGATCCGGCTACAACTTGGGTGGCATGCGCTTAGGAACCGATCGTTTTGCACTAGGAATATTTCGGATGATGAAAGAGACGAATTGGAGAAGGAATTCTTCAGTTCTGGTGCATGGGCAGCCATTTCTAGAGAGCTTGTTGGGTTGGAAAGTCTCAGATATCGGTTGGGCAACATCTTGCAGGAGCATATCAAGCGAAATATGCCCGACCTGGTTGCCGATATAGAAGAAAAGATCTCTTGCCGTCAAAAAAGACTTGTGAAACTTGGGGAGGAGCGTGGAACAGTACAGAAAGAACGGAGTTATCTCCTTCGCATTGGCAACAACTTTGAAAGGACTGTCAGTAACGCATTGAACGGTCTCTACACTGGTGAATTCTTTGGCGGTCTTGATCCTGTATCTCTTCAACACGACCCTAGAAGACTCCGGGCGGTGGTTCGAGAGCTGAATGATCAGTTTGCGGATACGATGCACCTCAGAGGCTGTCGCCGACGCATTGTCGGGCTTGACGAGGAACTAGAGGATCAGAGTCCAACCCGCAAGAGGCAGAAATCGTACGTCCAGGGATCAGACGAGTCAGGCCCAATCCTCGTCTCAAAAACCGAGCTCGAGCAGGAAATTGAGGAAAAGATTCACGAGAACCGTGGGATTGAGCTACCGGGAAATGCGAACCAGCTTCTTGTTGGAGATCTGTTCCGCGATCAATCGAAGCCATGGGAGAAACTTGCAAAAGGACATATCATGGCGGTGTGGGAAAGTGTGAGATGCTTCGTTGGGCTTCTCCTTCACCATCTATCAGATGATCACACTTGCCCAAAGCTCATGGGTACTGTTCTAGACCCTGCCTTGGAAAAGATGAAGGACCATCTTCTGGAAAAGCTCCAAGAACTCATGGCTTACAATAAGAGAGGACACCCGCTTCTATTCTGCCAACAATACCTTGGATCGGTTGAAAAGCTGCAATCTGATCAGCAGCTCGCGCTTCTAGATGAGCGGCTTCGGACATCAACAGAAACAAGTTTTGCGGCCAACGATGTTCGGAATTTGGTTCTCGAAACGCAGCCTTCCCGCGGCCATTTTGCAGCTGCTCAGATAATACATCTGGTGCAGGCATATTACAAGGTCAGTGCCCTTTTGACGTTCTGTCCCCCCACCCCATTTACCATCTTCCAATCTCGCCTACTTTATTGCAATTTTGCCCTTGTATGATGTCGGTGTTGAATGCTAATCTTGTCTTTGTTGTAGATGGCGATGAGAAGTTTCATAGAAAACATTGCGATACTGGGAATCGAAAATTGTCTCCTACACCCCCTTGAAAGCGTCTTCACCGGCTTGACTGTCAATGACATGGATGACGCGGCCATCCAGTACCTTGCTTCTGAGCATAAATTCGTCCAGGCCGATAGAGAGCTACTGCGCAGCGAGCTAGATAAGCTTCAGGCTTGTCTACGTATCTGTAGTCGTTGCAACATCCAAAGCTTCCGTTTGCCACGTTTCGATGCTTCCGGTAAGTTGGACGTTCCAAGAGTACATCAGGTACGAATATCTACTGACAATCCAGATGCTAAAACCTCGACCATTCAAGAAAAAGGATCCAAAAAGCCAGCCCAGATAGAATCAAATGACAACTCTAGCGGCACCCAGTCTAAAGCCACTGGTTTCATCGGCTTTGCAAAATGGGCCTCAGATGGCAGCACTGGCAACTCACCAGCCAATCCGCAAGGCCATTTCAACTTTGGAAGTTCCCAACCCAGTAAATCCATCTTTGACTTACCTCAGAATTTCAATACAGCCAATTCGGAGCAGGACACGATCTTTGGAAAGCCTTCTTTTCTCGATGCTTCAGGTTCCTTGTTTGATACAAACCGCGCTCCTAAAAGCTCTCTTTTTAGCAGCCCTAGTGCTGGGAGTAATTTCGCCGGCAAACCATCATCATCTTTCATTCCACCAAGCCCCGTGAAGAAGGAGGATTCCAGTTCCAGTTCCAAGGCAGACCACACCACTAAACCGGCGCCAAGCACCAAGGGAAGCAGTACTGGGTAGGGCTTCTGCGAGTTGTCTATCAGCAATCTGGGGTAGATTTTCTCCTCTCAATTTGCCATATGTCAGCTATCTCCTGTGTTTAATCTGCAGAGATATCTAACCAAGGATTACAATATAGCCCATAAGGAATCTGTTCCGAACATAGTTTCCATTATCCGATGTGGACAATCACTTCTCTAGAGCGATCCAAAAACTTTTCTGTGGAGGTAAGTTATCAGCACGTCGCTCATTCGAATCATTCTCCTTTGATGATACAGCAATGCTAACAACTGTTTCTCCTTAGGAATTGAGACTGGGCGATTACGCCAGAGGCGACTACAAAGTAATCACTGCAAAAGCGAGTTGACATTGTCGACAGAACCAGGGTACAATTACATGTCCGAAATAAGGTCTCATAAGTCTCCGTGCATGATTTTGATCTTCTTTTTTATGTACTGTCTGAATAACATTCGATTCATCGTGGGTTTGTCCGAAGCTGCGGAATGTAACTTGGGAATACTTGAAAGACGACAACGCAATCTCATCTCAGTGATTTGACCTGTCTGTTTATTCGAAAACATGCTCCGTAGAACTTGCAAGCTTTTGGACATTATTATCAGAAAATTCCTTTTCATAAAATACTTGCTCAATGGTCCCTCTGTATCTATATCAAATGATAATCCATCTCAATATATTTCAACGACTATCACGAAATCCAATATAGTATACACCGCAGTTATGTACATAAAATAATACCCTCGGAAACTTCACCACCCACAACCCTAATCCAACCCAAACCAAACCAAACTTCACCATCCACCCAAGGTAAACCTGCAGAGTGCAGATGGCAGTAGCTCGGCAAAAAAAAATCCCATCTCCACCAGCCTAACCACACACAGTCTAGCGCGTATCTGACACAAGCAAAAAAATGGAATCAACGCCGGTAAGCTTAACCTAATCTGGTCAAGATACCGCCCGCTTTGACATTCTAGATTGGCGCTAAGATTGGGACGTACCGGAATCGATTTCGGCAGCCGGCCATGTGGTTCTAGTTTGAAATGGGAGTTTTGCACGAGAGGTGGGTTTTTGTCTCTCTTGGTTGGGAAATTTTTTGCTTGAGTCGGAGATTGCTTAATTTAGTTTATTTTGTTTGATTTTGGCGTTATTCATATTTGATTATTTACATATGTATTTCATTCGCATCAGCTCTCATCTGCTCAGCAGGCGAACCTGCGCGAGAATGCATGATAGATCATATCCATCGTCACTGCTTGGGTATGTTATGCAGCCATAGGTAGACATTATTGTACAGTAAAAAGGAAATAAACATTAGAAAAAAGAAAACAAACACCTTAGTTCTTCTCGCTGGACTGCGCAGGAGCAGAGCTGTCAGGAACAGAGGTGTCAGGATCCTCAGCGTCGAGGGCATTCATCTCATCTTCCTGGGAGTTGAGGTGGTGGTAGACGAGCCAAAATATGATACCAGCCAGGAAGGACGCAATAGCCAGACCAGCGAACATCCACATGATTGCTGGGTCGTAGGCGGCGGGAGTAAGAGCTTCGGCAATGGCGGCACCAAAGGCGTTGGTGAGGAGGTACATCGACTGTACGAAAGACTTCATAGTGGGAGGGGCCTTGGTGTACGCATACTCCAAACCGGAGACGGAGGCGAAAATCTCAGAGATACCGATGAACATGTAGGCGGGCGTTTGGACGGCAATGTGGACGTTGTTGCCCTGACTCTGGCCGTTCACCACGGAGGCATCACAACCTGGATGTTCGTAGCAAGGGCCAGCGGCGTAGATGAGATGCTGAACGATAGCGGCATACATCATGGCAAGAGAAGCAACCACGAATCCCAAGGAGATACGAGTAATGGGGCGGAATGGGATGCGCAGACGACGCATGATGGGGTAAACGACCGTTTCCAAGAAAGGAATAAAGACGATGATGGAAATAGGGTCAAAGTTCTGCATCAGATCGTTGGGGATGCCATGGCCGTCCATCTGACCAGCTTGCGTGACGAAGTTGCTCGAGAATTGACCGTAGACCACCCAGTAGATGGGGTAGAAACAGAAAACGCGGCAAGCCACAAGGGCACGCTTGAGCTCATCGATGAAGTGATCATCCCAGGGCAGGTTGGTCCGTCTGCCGCCATTGGCTGCTTGCCAGCTGGGCTTGGGACCATCCATGTTACGGTGGAGCACCATGATCCAAAGAGCCTTGAAAGCGTCGGTGATAATCGAACCCTGGGGAGGGCGAACAACGTAGAACTTGCGTCCGAAGATAAGAACCATGGTACCACACGCAAACATGCACAGGCAAAGCAGGTACCCAGACCAGAAGCCAATGTATTTTTCCATGTACGGGGTCGCCAGCAGAGAGAGGGAGCCTACGTTGATACAGCCGTAGAAAATCATGTAGATGCGCTGGATGGTCAGAGCGGGGTCGATAATGACTCGCTCGCCCTTCTTGGTGGTCGACAAGGCCATCTTCTTACGCTTGTATTGATCGGCAATCTAGACATTCATGAGTAATTTGTCAAAGTGTGGAGTTTATGGGACAGACGTACCAGAGGAGCGACGTTACTCTTGATTCCACCCGTTCCCAGACCAATGATGAGGATAGCGACAATGAAGCCTCCCAATCCAGCACCATTCTGAAGAGCCACAGGGATCGAAGTGCAGACCAGAATGAGCAAACCGACCAAGTAGACAATACAGAAAAGGACGATGGTCTTGTATTTGCCGAGGTACTGATCGGCGACGATGGCACCCAAAATGGGGGTCACTAGATCAGTCAGTGGATGTAGGCGACCGATGTAGAACGCTCGATCTTACAGTAGCACCAGAATTGGAAAAATGTGGTGAGACCAGTGGCTCCCTGGTGGCCCATACCCAAAGCACCAGGTCCACTGCTGCCGTCGAGAGGGTTGTTGATATAGTTCTGGAACAAACCCGACATTCCATAGTAGGTGAAACGCTCGCACAGCTCAACAATGGCTACCAGCCATGCTGAGACAGGCAGGTTCTCGGCGACGTGACGGATCGTTCTCTTCTCCTCCTCGTTGGGCTCCTCGCCGTCTGGCGTCATGGCCAAGGCCTTCTCATTGGCTTCGATTTCCGCCTTGTTGTCCATGGCGAAGTTACCGTCCTGTTGTTGCGGTCTTGACGAAAAGTCAGCAGTGACTCAGGGGGAAGACGAAAACAGTGATCATAGAGTGAAAATAGATTAAATTGGAAATTACTCACCGGACAGACTCGACCGCTTGATCTGAAGACATGTTGAAAGGACGGAGGGCGAGGGAATCCCACAAAAAAAAGCCGAGTGAAACTGGACACCCGTTTTTTTTTTTTTTCGACGAGGAAGGAACGCACGATGGAATCGAGATGGCCAGGCGAGGGAAATGGGGCTCACCTTATATCCATCGTGGGAGACATACTGGGTAGGTAGCCGATGCGGGACCGTCTTATCGCAGAACCAGTCTATGCGATCGGCACTCGCCCGGCAAGAAAGAAACCAAACGATAATTTGGCACCGAGGCCCAGCGCCCAATCACCTCGCGCCACCGAGTATCCACGAATGTAACCCCAGAGGCGGACGTAAAAGAAATACAAGAAATGACAAGCTCCCGACGAGAAAATTGGCCGCAGCCGTGGCGGTCGCGTGCATGGGTCCGGGGAGCTGTTCTCGAAGCCCGGCGTTGTAGACGTCGGCGTGCTCCGGTGAGGGGATATTTCCACTCTTGGGAAGGCCTTTTTCGCTGTTTGGTCGGTGAATGCTGAAATGAACAGATAGTGAATAAAGAATCCTCGGCTATCTGCCATGAGATGAGTCGATTGATGGCTGCAGTGGGAACTCGAGATCTCTGGTCCTGCCACCCCAAAACGGCGGATGGCACCGCATTCGTGCTTTTAATTAGCAGCATTAGGGTAACACCATCGCTTGGTGTATCACTATCGCGCAGGAATAGATAGTTAATTAATCTATCGGGACCCTCTCGATACGGAACCAGATAAGAATGACACGATGACACATTTCAATTGTTGCACTGCAGAGATAACCCCAAGAGTCATTTTCGCCATCGCGATTTCAGCTCAGGACTGGCATTGTGACTGACCAGCCTGACCACCATTGTCCGGGATCAACTGCCTTCGTGCAACGTCGGTTATCCCCGCAGGCTGACCAGACAATGACACGGAGAAGGCTGTAAGGCGCGCAGGAAATTGGAGTCCCTCTTTCAAAGTGGCCGGTTGTGCGGTTATGATTGACCCTTCCCCTCACACCATTGTCGGAAGTTTAGATCAATAGCGTATGTCTCAAAGACTGGTCATGATCATCATCTCCCAATCTAGGTTGAGTCCCAGTCTGTAATGTTACCCCAGAGTCTTTATTATTGCTTTTTCCCACGTCGGTTGCGGAGAAATGAGCCAGAGACCCATTCTGTGTCTGGAGTAGCAGCCAATTGACCGTACCATTGACCGTTGAAGCTTCCCCCCTCTGCACTGGTGTCCGATGAGGCCATGTTATCCCCCCTCCTTCTCGTTCCTCGTGTTATCTGCGATGGTTGAGATGGTGGAAGTGGAGTTCCACTCGGTGCTGCCGACCGGCTCAAGCCGCCAGAGAGAGACTGACCAGTATCAGAGAACGCGTAGTAATCAGAGGGTCATCTGTGATAGTCAGTATCAGAGAGCAAAAGATTTTTCTTCATGTCGAGCAATTGAAAATGTCACTTTTCCGAGCAATAAACATCAACTCAAAACCACAAAATTGAGGGGAAAGAAAAGAAAGCTCTCCAAGGCGTGATCGGAGCGCAGCGGCGGGTTTTAATTCTCAAAATCCTGGGCACGCCTTATCTTTGCTGCTCCGACTTCGCCCTCTGCCTTCTCCAACAATGCGTCATCAAATCGCTGCTAAATAGCAAGTCGACTAGTCCTCGTCGTCATCTTCATCTCCGAGTCTCTACTGGGGATGGCAATTATCACCGGCTGTCATGGCTGCATCGGATGCCAGTTCCTCGTTGGTTCTCCGGTCCGCTTTCGAGATGGCGACATCGTCAACCAATGATGACATGGCAGTTTGGACTTCATTCAATGCGAGACTTGTGTTTTTATCCAGCCGAACCAGTCTTGACTCATTCTGAAGCCAAGTGCACTGGTGATCCTGCGGGGAGTCAAGATAGCAGGACCAACACCGACATCGGTGAGATGTCGTCTTGTCTTCTCGGCTTTTGACCGAGTCACCAAACCAACAAGTCTTGAGCAGTCTGCTTAGATGTCAACCGCAGTGGACAAGGGACGGTGGACGTTAAGGAAAGCTTTTCCGGGGAGACAACACATGGCACCAGTGACCAGGTGCCAGTCAGGTCTACGAATATCATCAGGACATCTTCACGCTTGGCAGGATGATCAATGTTGATCTTCTGATAACGGTGGTGTTCCTGGATTCTGTCAGGTTTTACCCCTGTGGACCTACATGTCGATCTCTACATTAATCTTTGGCTTGATCTATCTGAGACGTAAGTACAAACATCAAGGGCAAGAATCTGATATAAAGAAGATGAAGATGTTATGAGTCATGATGGAGCGAAAGGTCAACTCTGACCTTGACATTTGAAGTTCATAGAGACGATCATGCTCATATTGAGTCATGGATCCACCCATGTCAGTGTTTATTCTCAAGTCTGCTGTTCGTCTTACACAATGTCCTTACGAAACACGAATGGTGCATGACCGGATCATCTCATTGCTGAAGTTGATGATTTGATTGAAGTTGATTGTCTTTACATGGTAAGAAACTCTTGTAACGCCATCCAGCACTGCAAATATAATGAAGATACTCTACATTATTCCTTTTGTTTGGGTATTCCCCCTGCTGTGCATCATCAGAATTGAGTTATTATAACAAGCACATGAAGAACGGTCAATTAGAATGTAGCTGTAAGAACTGATGTTTATTGTCTGCTTTCCCCTTTTAGACAAGAGAAAACTTCCCTAGTTAGGTTGTTATCCTCATCACTAGAATGAAAGTCAAGATATATATTCATCATTATTGCCAGCATCTCCATATATTATTATCTCACCCTAATCTTTCTTGCATTTCGGCTTGAAATCCAATCATATCTACTGGGAACCTAAAGTCATTCTGTCCTCCATCCATGTTAGAAAAGGGTACCTATATCCTCACACCCTTCTAATATGCTAATAGCCATACCCACATACCTTGAGCTCTATAGCACCACCTACAAACAACAACCATCTAAAGCAAGTATCAAATCAGACCCCTAAAATAAAATTACAAATCAGCATAAACATACCCCTCACCATCCAAGCAGAGCAGCCTACCAACCTCCAACCAACCAAATCACGTGACCAATACCCTACTCCTTCCCAATCAGGTAACCCAACAACGCATATCATTCACTTCCATTAAATCCCCTCAACAAACCCAGGGTGATTGTGGTTGGGTGGCTATACCACTCGACCAAGACAGAAGTCCTGGGTTCGAAACCCGCTGGGAACTGGTTGAATATACCTATCCCGACCAGCTTCAGCTGGGATCAGTGTGTAAATCCCTACGATTATGTTGGGATTGCGTAGCCCCTGAACGGTCTTCCACCTTATAGGAAGGAAGACTGGTTCGGGGGTGGTGGGCCTTTTTGTTTTGCTTCTTGGTTGGTCTGTCTGGTTTTGGGCTTGAGGAGATGGAGATAGGATGGGTGGTTTTAAGCCTTGGTGGATTTGTTGTTTTGATAGCTTTGATGTTTAGCAACCCATATGTCACATACTATCTTCTCGTAGCAATCACTGGAAATCAAAGAGAGACAAGTGCATGATGTATCAAAACCACCAGAGCTACCTTATACTTGATCATGACTCCGGTTGTCTTGACTTATTGCCATATCTACCTATGTTAGACTATCTCGATGCAAAATGTACTCGATCAAAGCCCCAGACAAGAGTTAGTTGAACAGAAGGTCCCTGAAAGCAGTGCCCTTCCTAATACTTCTTCATTCGGTATATTAAATTTCGTAGTATGTTGCCAGACATCGTGGTTTTGACTCATTCGAATACCTTCATGTTTCCTGTTTGAAATGGTATCAGATCCGCTTATCGATCGTCAAGGCTCAAGGCAGAGTACTTAAATGCCTATCAACCAATTCCGGCAGCCAAAACGAAGATCTCGACCAAAGCGTCATTATGCTACCCCGATAATCATTCAGCATAATGGGCATGGCAGAAGCTTATCCTCCATACATGAAGGAATTGCATACGTGAAGCAATTGCAAGATTTATGATTATTTTTGGTATCTATAAATTTCTCGCATTAAAATGTCCAGGAAAGGAAACAGTCATACAAATAGAACAAGGATACAAGAACGTAAAGCAGAAAAATAAAAACGAAAATAAGCAGCAACCTTGACATGTAATGGTATAAAACTCATAGGAAATGCGTTTTCGAATAAGATACATGTCGCGGATGCCTATGATCAAATCGTCACTGCTGGATGCAGAGAGTCAAGCCGGGGGTTCTTCTGTCCCCATGTCCAGTCTCTCATGCCATCAAGTCCTCGTTCGTAGTCGCCCATAATGACGCAGATTTTTTTCCATTCCACTCCCATGAACAGAAGCAAACGCCCCTTAAATAGATCATAAATGCAGGATAGCACATTATCTCATGACCGCTTAAACAGTGTACTTGGCCTTGGCCCGAGTGCTACCGCTGTGAGCACTGTCTGTGTGTCCAGAGAACTCGACAACCTCGGATTCCTTGAGGCGCAGGACCTCCTTGAATCGTCGACCGATAGATTCCAAAACTTCCTTGCCCTGGGCGGGAGTGCGGGTGCCCTTGTCTCCGGGAATGCTCTTGCCGACAGTTCGTGTCCAGAGACCGACACGGTAAAAACCCTTGCGCACGTTCACCACGACACCCATAACTTCGCTGTCGCCATCGTTCTCGAGGGTCTCGCCAATTGCGGCCAACTGGGCGTGCAGCCATAACTCATCGATCGGGACGGAGCGCTTGTCTTTGAAGGAGTAGGACCATTTTCCACCGTGCTTGTTGTGGGGATCTTCCCACTCGGGCCGAATGCCCTTCTTGAAAAGGTGATAGTCTGCCTTGAGGCCAAGTTCGGAGGTTGGTGTGATGTTGTTCTATCCGAAAAAGTTGGTCAGTTGAGCTGTGGCGAGTAAAATAGTGAAATAAGCGAGAAAAGAACATACGTAGATTCCCCAGAATTCCTCCACAGAGTTGAATGTCACGACTTCCTTGAGCAAGTCATTCCAGTTGTCGCCCTACAGGCAATCAGTCAGCGATCTGGGCAGAAATAGCAGCCCAACCAATTCCATACCTTGCCACTGGGAGGCTTGGTAAACCAAAGAGTCCAGTCGTGCATCAAAGGATGCTTAACATTGAAGTTTTCCGCGTTATGGAACACTGTAACCGAGTCGCCATTTGTCTGTTCGGTCTTCTCAGTCTGCTCGGTGGCAACGGCGGGAGCGGTGTTTTCATCAGTCACCGGTGCGTGACCGTTCTCTGTAGCGGCGGCCATGATTATCGATGGTTATCGAAATGAAGCGAAAAAAGAGAAAGGTGAGAAATATTTATAGGGCGGGGAAGTGGAGTTGATAGCGAGGACGGAAGAGTCGTCGGAGGGGCGAGAAGAGTCTCGGTGGGCGTGAAGGGAATTTTTGTGTTGAGATGTCGGAGGGAAAGAGCCAACTCAAAGAGATGGTCAAGTGAATCACAGGGTGGAGCGGTAGATGCGCGGATATTCTCGCAGGGATAATAATCGTCTGCTCCAGGCAGAATCACGGCTGACGTCGTGTTGGCGGGGGAGTCTGCGAGGAGAAAGAATAATGAAGATTTGAAGCGTTTGGAGATGCCGCAGCTCGAACGAAAAGTGCAGCCTTTCCTTTTTGGGCCACGCCGCCTTTCCAGACTTCTCATAGGCTGCAGCGGGCCGGACCCAGCCCTAACATTTACTTGAAGTGAGAGTGAGATGAATTAAGACAACCATGAGAATGAGAAAGATTTAAAATAAAAGTGAGGGTATGGTAATAATTGATTGAAAAATTAAAAGATTCTGTCAGGATAAAACCATCTGAATACATTGACTGACGATCGAGTATGATAAAACAATCTGCTTTTATTCATGAAATCTATTCTTGCGCCTAACGAACATAACGAAATAAAGACCCTCTATTATTTCAGGTGCAATCAATGACATGGCAATAAGTACCATTCGCATAAAAAAGGGGTATCTCCAATGCAGACCATAACTTGAGGTAAATTAAGCATCGCCGCTGTTGATCATGCTCAGAAGGCAGTTCCAGCCTGTTGTAAACTAGTCAGCATAAGACAATAGAATAATGTTTTCCAGACTTACCCAGGCTAACCAAGTTGACAGCCAACACACGGTATTCCAATGGCACAAAGGTAAAGTTAACAGCCTGCACCAGAGGCCAGATAGCCAAGTTTGCCTTGTAGCTGGGAACGAAACTGCTGCGCCACTTCTCGATTGGGTCGGTACCTTCCATGATAGCCATTGATGACAAGAAGCAGGTGAGGTGTATAGGGGTGAAGAAGCATTGATCGGCAGCAACTCGGGCGGCGATGGTAGTTGGAGTACTCTTGAGGACGACGTGACGCTGGAGGAAACCGAACCAGGTAGTAGCGGCAGGACCGAAGATCGCTTATTCAGTTAGAAAAAGGTCAATTGTGTTATAATCGAATGATGAATGACATACCTCCACCGTAGAGCGCCATGCGCCCGGTTCGAGCTATGTCATGTTTCTCGAATCCCCTGCGATCGACTGCCTGTTGAGCCAGGACGTCTCCACTACTAAAGAGGATCTATATTCTATTAGAAAGAATCGCAACTGATAGCGAAAAAGAGTCATACAGCACTGGTGATACTGGCGGTGAGAATGGGCTGTTTGGCCAGCTTTGCCTGGTACCTGAAAATCGAACTTTAGCTTCACCTTATCGTCAAGGTACTGGATACATACCAGCGCAACATTGTTACTAAAAGAGCGAAGGTAGTTCAATTGATATAAAAGAATAGATCAACGGGATGGCTTGTCTGCGGGTCTGAAGGAGGAGATGTCGAGATGACAAGGTGACAGAAGAAAAGCTGGGGAAGAGAGGTCATAGATGCTGCAGTCCCGATAAGAAACACGGACGTTCCCCCAAACAAGTAAAACCAGGGCCAATCTGTTGCCACGCCGCCAGCGATTGGAGAGAGCGAGGAAAAACACCCAAAGAGGAAGTCCACATGTCACGTGATGCAGATCCACGGGTTACCCAAACGGGAGTGACACTTAGGGCCTAGGGTTTGCGGCGGTAGGGTTCGCAGCCTCGCTTAGCCCACCCGCCAGCGAAATTTCGCTTGGTCCCAAAACAGTTGTGGATAGAGCGAGAAAAGCAACCCTCGACGTCGACAACCCCTCCCCATCGACACCCTCCAGGTCCGGCAACCCGGTACATTTTCAATCGCCAGATCTATACAACATGGCTGACGCTCCCCGTGGACGTGGAGGATTCGGCTCGCGCGGCGACCGTGGTGGTGACCGTGGACGTGGCCGTGGCCGCCGTGGCCGTCGTGGCGGTCCCAAGGAGGAGAAGGAATGGCAGCCCGTCACCAAGCTTGGCCGTCTCGTGAAGGCCGGCAAGATCACCAGCATGGAGCAGATCTACCTTCACTCTTTGCCCGTCAAGGAGTTCCAGATTGTGGACTTCTTCCTCCCCAAGCTGAAGGATGAGGTTATGAAGGTACGGAACGAAAATTTTCTTTGCGCGGGAACGACTGGAAAAACTACATGTACAAGATCGCAAATGTGGAAATTGAAAGAGCTTGGGACCAATGGATGCGATTTGATATGGATCGGAGTTTATGGATGATATGGAATTGGCAGTCACTAACATGACGGAATCCTACAGATCAAGCCCGTCCAGAAGCAGACCCGTGCCGGTCAGCGTACCCGTTTCAAGGCCGTTGTCCTCATCGGTGACTCCGAGGGTCACATCGGTCTCGGTATCAAGACCTCCAAGGAAGTCGCTACCGCTATCCGTGCCGCCATCACCATCGCCAAGCTCGCTGTCCTCCCCGTCCGTAGAGGTTACTGGGGTTCCAACCTTGGTGAGCCTCACTCTCTGCCCGTCAAGCAGAGTGGAAAGTGTGGTTCCGTCTCCGTCAGAGTACGTTTTCCCATGATATGCGAAAGATGCGCCTCGAAAGCAATGCTAACTGGTCCAAGCTTATCCCCGCTCCCCGTGGTACCGGCCTGGTTGCCTCCCCCGCCGTCAAGCGTCTCTTGCAGCTTGCTGGTGTCCAGGACGCCTACACCTCCTCTTCCGGTTCGACCAAGACCCTTGAGAACACCCTCAAGGCCACCTTCGTCGCTGTCGTCAACTGCTACGGCTTCCTCACCCCCAACCTGTGGAAGGAGACCAAGCTCATCCGGAGCCCTCTGGAGGAGTTCTCTGACGTTCTGCGCCAGGGTAAGAAGTACTAGATTCCGTTGTGTGTAGCGATGGGAAGAAATTTGCATGATTGTTTTTGAACCCAACCAAATAACTTTTTCTTAACAACAACCCCCGATTCCCTTTTTTTACTACCTTTTTCTTTTTGGCTGGGGAAAAACGGGATTATGCTCGAGGAGACTCGTAATACCTTACCACACACAAAAAATCACGCTCGGTTACGCTATATGGTGTCCATGGATGTCTTATTTACAGGAAGGGAAAAAAGGAAATAGCGTGGAGTCAATAAAAGCTACCCTTTCACCAGTCTATCGTGTCGTAGTGTAGTCGAATAAAAGCACTAGATCGGGTTAGCAAGTGACGTATACCTGAACGTCATGTACACCCTCATGATGCTGTACGCAATAGACCAATCGTCATTTGCTATGCTCAACCGGCTCCACCATAGAGACTTGCATATCGAAATGCCTATGTACAAATTACAACGATGTCTAATTCAACATCACCTTACGCCTAAAACATACCTCGAACATTGCCTTGGGATAACCCAACACGTCATTGAAATATATTTCCACTGCAGCACACCATAGCATAGGATCCCGATATACACGGGAAACATATATTGATACTAGTTGGTTAGCTTTCATCATATATCAACGTACTTGAGCTATGAAGACCTGATATATATATTGGCCATCATGCTATCATTGAGAGATTTGGATCGCCTAATCCAAAGTACGACTCGACTCGACTCGTGTGGCACCAAGTGAACCATATAAAATCGTGACAATATATCCTACTATAGAGGTCGATGACAACATGGCGGTACTGCCTAGCTTCCTGAGTTCTTTCAAGGGGGGTTGGTTAGATATGATGGTTGGTCTCGGCCTGTAAAGCCATCGTCAGTGTGCGGTGTATATTGATTCCATTGTGAATGGAGTAAAGAAGATAGTAAATATAGCTTGATTTCATTAAGATTAAATAAACCATGACCGCAATATGTATCTAGATCATTTACAATAAAGTATATAAGTCCTATTCTCAACGTGACCAACCAGCTGCTTTTAGCTGTCGGAGACCCCAACAGCCTAAAACTCAGCAGTCTTATTAGCCGGCGCACCAGTGTACAACTGCTGCCCATTCTTCTTAAAGCCAGTAATAGTACGCTGGCCCTCAGCACTAATAACCCACTGTGCGAACGCGTCCGCGGTCTTGAGGTTCTTCGCGTTCTTGCCGACAAGCATGTGGGCGGGGTTAAGGAGGGGGTCAGCAGCGTCGTCCGTGGCGGCCTTGTAGATGGTGGTTTGGTTTTGGAGGTCGGTGGAGATGGAGAGGTAAGTGCCGCGGTCGGTGATGGTGTATTCTTCCAGCTGGATGGCGGCGGTGAGGGCTTGGATTGGGTAGGCGATGTATTGGTGGTACCATTTGGAGTAGGCGGTTGCCCATGGGACCTGTATTGTTAGTATGAATGGATGGGGGTGAGGAGGGGGACTAACCTGTCCGATATCAATCCACAGCTGGGAGTCCTTGATGTTGGTAGCGGACTTGTCATAGCGAGTCAAGAAGCGCGTAGGAGGCTCGGTATCTTCCCCCTCAGCGGCGGCGTAGATATCCGAGAACATCTTCTTGATATCGCTACTTTTGGAGAGATTGGCCGGGTTGGCGTGGGGCCCGACGAGGAGGAAGTGGTCGCGCCAGGCGTACCAGGCGGGTGCCTTGGCGATGCCCTCGCTGATGGCGATCTGCTCTGCGGCGGGGGTGTAGGTGATGCCGACGTCGACGGTGTCGGACTTGAGGTAGTTGATGGACTCGGTGGTGTCGCTGGTATACCAGGCGACCTTGAAGGGGGAGGTGCCGTTCTTGACGCTGGCTTTGATGAAAGCGTCGGCGAGGACTGAATTGTTAGCATGATTAGATATTAGATGATGAAGGGTACATACCTCCGATCAAACCGCTCTGGCCGGCACCGCCGTTACCGATACGGAGCTGGACGGTGGAAGAGGAGGAGTTGAAGCCTCCATTGTAGATGGCAGCAGGGTCAACAGCCATGGCAGATGCAGCCAGCATCAAAGCCTGAACGGGAAGAGAAGTGAAACGCATGATGCAGCAATATGATTAAGTAGTATGCAGTGAGAAAAATCAAGAAGAACCAGTGACCAGGAACGAAAGCCTTTTAAACCCCCAATCCCAGGAACGAAAACCCGGCTCATAGTTTCCCACCCAAGCCACGAGTTCGTATAACCTCACCAACCAAATTGCCATGACCCAATTCTCCCACTATGTGCTGTACAACTAGACAGTAACCAGCAGTGATCAGCACCAGACCAGACAAAACTCTACAACAATACGAACTGCCTAGAAGGATATGGAGATCAGCACTGCCAAGGTAAATAGTCATTCACGATCCTTTGCTGGATCGAGGACAAATGCCGTGTTGGCGCGGGTTTTCAGGAGTGGATCTTTTTCCCGTGGCAGAGATTCGATCGAGTTATTGTGATCTGGATGTGATTTCCGGGGTGGGCAAAGTTCCGATTGGATATCTGGGTAGATAAACCGAACATTCCGTATAGATATTTTCAAGACAAGATAGTCAAGGTTGGTTGGTGATATTCAGGGTCCATCTGGAGAACAGCCGGGTCATAACCATGATAACACTAGTGGTGTTCAATTGATACCCATAATAACCAGCAAAGCCATGCAGTCGAGATCAGCTCAGCTAAACCAAGGAAAGCCACCAGGGTCCAAGTGGGGAGTCATTTTAGATGATCCTTCAGCCACACTCAGCTGAAGACACGATCCCTGATATTTCACAAGTCTGGTTGTCGACCACGTAGCTGATTGTTAAAATGCCAGCATGCAGCACCCACTTCAAGTTGCAGATGAATGGTGATGTTGGTGTGATGCGTTTGCATCTCGCATTTTGAATTCTAGAATGTCACGTGTGTTTTGTGGGTCACATGAGTTCTTTATTTCTTGTAGCCAATCAGGTCGGTGTAGCTTATTGGGAAATGTGGCCAATGAGCGCGTCGGATGGAGATTTGGCTTTGCCTGATTAGGACTGTACTTCCATCATAAGTTATAGATATTTAGAGGGTAAATTGGTATATTTCATACTATTACCTGCCTTAAAGCAATTAGTGATGGTTTGAAACAAATGGAGCTGAGAAGGCCGGCATCTCAGAACTTAAATTTGTAAATAATAGATAAGAATGACCTTGAAGCATAAGAATAAAATTTAATTCGATACAAGGTTATATACTGTACAATATAAGATAAAGAAAGTATATACTCAGAAAACCTCCCGCCACTCAAAAAGCTCAGTAGAGAGGAAGCTTGTAAGCATCAAAAGTGTACTGCCAAGTGTCAATCGACTTCTGATCATACACACACTCCAACGAGGTTCCATTGTTAGACCAGAGCGGACGCAAAGGCCAAGCGCAGATCTGAGCATTAGCACCCTTGTTGGCGCCAGCGAGGTGGGTAGCGTTCAAAGTGTGCGGGTTGACGCCGTTCTCCACCCAGTCGATCATGACGGCGAGGTTGGTCTGCGGGAAGGGGGCGTTGGGCTGGTAGTCGTTTGTGTTGCAGTGGGCGGCACCGGGGACGAGGTACAAACGGTACCAGTCGGCCATGGCTTCGGTACTGGCGTTGTAGGAGATGTGCGGGTACATGATGTTACGGACGGATTCGTGGTAGTGGACGGAGGAACCGGTGGGAATACTGGGGTCGGACTCGCCGTGGAAGTGGATGATTTTGCCGCCAGCTTGCTGGAAGGGAGTCAGGTCGGGCCAGGTGGTTTGGAGGACGTCTTCGTAGCGAGTCCAGCCGAGAGTCATCCAGTCGATGAGGGTATTGTAGGTGACGTTGTTGAGGGTGGAGAGGTTATCGGCTTCGACGAGCTGCAGGAAGCGAGTCACCCACTCACCACCGAGGGAGGTAATGTCCAACTCCCACGAGTCGGTGTCGGAGTTGTACTGGGTTTCGGCATCGTCAAAGGAAGAAGAAGGCTGGTACCAGATGTAACCGCGACGGCCTTCAGAATCACGGAGACCGTCGAGCATCTTGGCAGCGGCAGCAGCACCCTTGGCAGTGACGGTTCCGTTCTGTTCAGGGGTGGTGTTGGTCATGCCGACGCGCTTCTTCAGCATGGTCGAGCTGGTGGATGCATCGCAGTGGTAGTGCTCGCCGATAGTCGAGTTGACGTTGAAGTGCAACTTGCAGAGATCGGTACGGGAGACAACGCCGTCAACCTTGCCATCGAGAGAGTCGCAGGCGGCAATGGTCAAGTTCATGATCTTCTGCAATTCGCAGGGAGGGGGATAGTAGCCCATGGTCTGCTCGACGACGTCGGGATAGAGGTGATTGACCTGCTGCTGGCCGTAACGCATGGCGGGGGCGCCAATGACAGCGCCGTCCCATTCTTCAGGGAACCGTTGGACCTGACTCCATCCTTCACGGCCACCCTCGGAGCATCCTTGATAGTACGCGTAGAGCTTGTCGGAGACGTTGAAGAAGTTCTTGGTGAACGCCTTGCCGATGACACTCAGCTCGTGGTGAGACTGGTATCCAAAGTTGTAGATGGCCTCGAGGTTGGCCGTGCCATTGGCAGTGGGGAAGACCGAGTCCAGCTGGTTGCTGAAGCCTCCAAAGCCACCGTCGGTGATACCAGCAGCAGCACCGTACATGACACCGCCAGGGAGACTGTTGCTGCCACTGTTGATGGCAAAGCCACCGCCACCAGTGGACAGCCAGCGGTTCTTGAACTTGTCGGGGGATGGCAGCCAGAGCTCAAGGAGGATCTGGTCATCGCGTCCGCTGTGCGAGTAGGCCAGGGTGACGTTGCAGTAGTCAAAGGTAGCGTCGGGGAAGAAGACCTCGTTGGAGACAGAGGCGTTGTAGACGGCATTGGCAGTCACGGAAGAGCTGTCGAGCTCAATGCCCTGCGCGACATTGGTGGGGAGGACAGATTTGGCATACGAAGCTGTACAGACATCCTTGAGAGAGGCAGCCTGAGCAGAGGAGAGGGCAGCAGCCCCAGCGACGGTTCCGAGAAATCGCATTGTGTGTGATCAATTGACAAACACAAACAAAGGAAAAGGTCAGGATGATCGACTTTATAAGATGTCAATTTTTGGCTGCGTCAGCCAACCACGGAGGCTAACAGTCCATGGTCTGGAATGGAAGAATTTCGGAGATGAAAACGTTTGAGAAAATAGACTAATGGATAGTCGCGTCATCCGAAACGCAATCGAAGGAAACAGGACGATCGTTACGTATGGTTACTTGATCAAATGATTAACTTATCTGAAATGACTGTTCTCATTATCATTTATTGACTAGAATCTATACGACACTCAGTATAATCTCTAGACTATACTCAGACAAGACGTATGAATATGAACGTATACTGTACTTGACAGTACCTGCATCTGCATACCCCTGAATGCAGAATAGAACATCTATATTATCCATATTATTCGATAGCTTCAATCAACGGTTCAAGTGTGGAAAACCTTACTGGCAACCCCTGGTTTGATATTCGGACGAAGATGAAGTTACAAGCAATGATCGACAGTGTAAGGCCGTGGTGGATAAGACTTATCCCGACTCCTCAGTCCTCACTCTACTTTTTCTTCTCAATGGGTATGATGATAATATTATATGATATGGATTGGCTATTCTATCTGTATTGTATATCTATCTTAATTCTCTTGCTTCTATCCCATCTACATGCATATAATCAGTATATACTACTATACTACATACTGTATATCAAGGTGAAGACTGACACCGAGCTTGACCCACTTAACCTTAACCCCGAGCAACAAGAAAAGCATCAAAATTCAACCTCCACCCCGTCTCTTCTTGCCTCGATGGATTCAAGATTCCAGAGAGTCGAGTTTTGCCGAGATTAATCCGCTGTACACGTAGATCTGCAGCATTTATGATATTTTAATCTCATTATCTGATCGAATTCCGACACGTGGGGGAGTGCAGAATATGGCCTGACCACTTGGATTTATAGCCGATGCGCTAGAATGGTTATATGGCTATAGACTGCAGGTTTAATATGAAGTATTCTAGGCAGCAGATGAGGCATTTTATGTACTGGAGTTGTGCATAGCGGTGCATTGAGAGAACTGTTGAATATACTAGAGCAGTTCTTCGTACTTGGTCCTGTTCTACGAGGTAGACTAGTATTCTAATTAGGCAGTATCTTAAATATTGATATGGAAGTCCTCGAAACCAAAGGCAGAACAAGTTTAGGTGTTGAATATAACTGTTGTGTTTTATTTCTACACATAAACCAGGCAGAGTCATTGTGCTGACAGATTAGATCACTGTTAAGCATATTTAGTGGATATGATCTACCAGTTAAGCATTCCAACAAAAGGCAAATACTACCTTACATTCTGTACTATACAGCAGTCAATATTATTGGAGCGTGGCAAAACATGCAGATAAGACTGCATGAATACGAGAATCTGACACGAGATAACAGATACATCACATCTAACCTGGAAGCTGTCATATATAGATACTAGGTACCTAAGTAGTGGCTCTCATCTTGGATATGAATCAAAATGGCAAATATCGATACATTAAACACCCTCGACATCGAAGGCTGGCCTTCGTCTCTCTTCCCCAATGACCTCGGATGGGATCAACTACTCAAAGACATACCCATTGAAACCGACCTGACAACTCCATCTAAGCCCTGCAAATGCTTCCCCCTCGCCATCCAGATCATCGAACAGCTAGATCACTACGAAAAAGATCATACCACGAAAACCGGCGATACCGCGCTTGGCATCGCGAGAGAAGCAGTCCAATCATGCGGCCACTTCGCCGGCTGTGCCTCTTCTATATGTCACCGTCGAAACGGGATGCTGTTTATTGCTATTTTCCAACAACTGGATGCGCATTACACAGGCGTGAGTAGACGGTTACTCTCGAAAGGGGGAGATGGAGACGTTGAAGTCGAGGTGGAAGTCGGGATTGGGTCATTCCATGTGAAAACGGGGTTATCGTCAGCGATTGGGAAAGCGATCGTCACGACGGAGATGATGAGCGCGGCGAGTTGTGCGTTGCAATTGTCGAGGATGTTTTCATCTGATGAGGAGGGGGTCAAGTGTCAGCGGGAATTACTCGTTTCGGTATCGACGAGTCTATATCAGTGTGCGATGGAGTTTTGTAATTCGACTTTTGCTATTCATTTATGATGTGATGATATGATGTTATCTAGTGAATTGGGTTTTGATGTGATTTATCAATGCTTTTAATCCGCCATTTTCAGGTGTATTTATCAGAGACTCGCATACGCGCTGTGCTCGCTTCGTCTCGCAATCGAGAACAGCTTGGAGAATGCCCGGTCCGCATGATTCTTCGTGGAATTCGAGACTTCCGATTCTGATACTCACTGAGGAGGATATATTTGTATCGGTTATTTTTGATATACTCTCGTAGCATGCAAGTATGCGCTGTAGAATGGTGACGCAGAGCATTGACAGGACTGAGCTTGAGCACGAAGGGCATTTCGTGGCTGTTTCGCAGAATGCCAGACTGCTGTGTGTGCTGGAAAGGAGTAGATCGAAGTCGAAGTGTGTTTGTAAGTTTTCCAATTGGGATAGAGTTGATAGAGCGGTGTTGAGGCAGGGGCATGATTGATTCTGATTCTGATTCTGCGATGTTGTTTCATACACAAATCCACTCTGTGAATCAGGAATTGGAGACCACGAAATGTCTGTATCGAGGATATCCTGCGAGAGAAAGTCATCAATCGAGAGCGATGTTTCTTCTGGTACAGTATCGATTGAAGAGACGGTATTCCGTCGAACAGGCGAATCATCTATTGAATCAGCTCTATATCATGGTATATGGATGGATAACTCACCTGGAGAAACATTCGAAAGTCTTCGTTTACGAGGAGTATCCTGAAACGACAGACTGAACGTACAGACATTGTTATTGCCCAGACATCGCTGGCATCGATCTCCATCGCGGACGCATTTCACTTTGAACCGATAACATTGATCGCATGCAGAAACTGCCAATCCACGTTTTGTCCGACAGGAGAGAGCAGGCGATGGGAGGACATTGCTAGTGTCGATTTCTGTCTCATCAACACTGTCCATGAACCAGATGAATATAACTCACGTCCTTCATTCTCATTCTGATTCTGATTCTCTACTCTCCTCTCCTCAGTCTGACTCTGACTCTGACTCTGCTTCCTCCTCAACCTCTTCTTCGGCCTCCCCATAAATTTCCCAAAACTGTACGTACACGGCGTCGACGATTTCACACACCGCTGGCACTGAGGGAGATGCTTTGTGCAGCTTTGCTTTGTGCGGTGGCATTGGTCGCAGGCGTTGGTTTCGAATTCGGTCATTGTATAGTATTTACTATGGATGTACAAGTACATACAAGTACAATATGCTTATATATTGTCTAGGATTATAGATGATGATGATGATGTTACCCCTCATCTACTCTGCATGTACCGTAATGGGATGAGCTAGTGAGGTTACAGTGCAGGAGGATTGCTTACTATACTGTATACAATAGTATTATAGATAGACGATAAAGATAGATAGTAGATAGAGATAGACATTTACCCCGCCATCTCACCCTCAATCAAGCTCTAATAAATGAGTCCAACTAAAACAGACAAGTAAATCCCTCCCAATCGGAGTCTCCCCATATTGGGGGCCAAAGATAAGCCTCACAATACCCAATCCTCTTCTTCATGAAGGATTCACGCTGCATTAGTATCTCATCAACTTCAGCTTTTACCCAAGTAGGTAGTCACTCATCACCGCTTTTTCAAACCACCACCTATCATCAACGATACAATCCGCCACAAATGCGAGGTATATTGCAAGTACCTAAGTGCTTATGGCCGTGGTGTTATCAGCTGCATATCGCCACGGCATCTGAACCCCGCGCGGGGTGATTGGACAGGATTCCTATCCCATGTTGAAGGATTTGCGCTGGCATCGGTGCCGAGGTTGTCGATCATTTCTATGTGTGATGCGGCGTATATGGCCGGATGTAATGGATGAGATGGGCGGGGGGCCTGATATGTGTGAGGATGGTGGTGATAGGATTTAGATGGGTGAGAAGGTGATTATGATGGCTACAAGGGAAAGGAAGATGGCGTTTGATGGTGTCAGTCAGGCCTTGACTGGAGTTGGATTTGGTGATGGGGAATTCTGAGTAGAGATGGCTAGGGGACTTTTGATATAGCGATCGATCTACGGAGGTTGAGGATGAAATCCAAACCCACCGAAAGTGAATATCATACTGCTGGAAGTCATTCATACTGTACCAGATACCGAAAATGTATAGTATCAGACCGAAAATAACTCTCGGAGATGCTCACTTTCGGCAATGAACACCATCCCTCATCACCATCACAAATCCACAGCTCCGATTCTACAATAATCGGGAGTATTATCATCTATATATTGCTCATATACCACCATATCCACTGTCACCATCACATCACAGTCCGTCTATCATCTGCAATCAAACTTACAACCAATCCTCCAACAACAGCAAGATGAAGCTCATCTCCCTCACCACATTCGTGGCCATGGTGGCCATGGTGGCTGCTATTCCGATTGCAGTTCCGGGTAAGCTAATAACTATATCGCTAGCTAATGTATCCAAGCTGATGTGGGTAGACGAGACTGCTCTTGCGGAGAGAGACCGCAGGGAGGCGATGGCGTATACGCCGCTTGTTGGTCTTGATGCTAGAGATACGACTAAGGAGAAGGTTGATAAGCGTGACACTACGAAGGAAAAGGTGGATAAGAGGGATACCAGCAAGGAGAAGGTTGAGAAGAGAGATACTACCAAGGAAAAGGTGGACAAGCGTGACACGACCAAAGAGAAAGTCGATAAGAGGGACACAACCAAGGAAAAGGTGGATAAGAGAGATACCACGAAAGAAAAGGTCGACAAGAGAGATACGACTAAGGAGAAAGTTGATAAAAGAGACACCACGAAGGAAAAGGTAGACAAGCGCGACACGACCAAAGAGAAAGTCGACAAGCGTGATACCACCAAGGAAAAGGTGGATAAGAGAGATACCACGAAAGAAAAGGTCGACAAGAGAGAGACTACCAAGGAAAAGGTTGACTAGATGTCGAATATCTGAAGCTCCTGGTATTTCGTGTACCGTTTAGGAAGACAATCTATCTTGTCGGATGGCAGTTTTAGTTGCGTTGCAGTATTAGCTAGGATGGAGATTTATGAGAATTGAATGTGGTTTGGAGAGTATATTTCATCTGTACAGAAGTAGAAAACGTGCTACAACCAGAAGTGATATCATCTATTCAGTAGTTTTCTTTAATTCAGCACTAATACTGATTAGCATAAGAATGAACATTTCCGAATGAATCCGAGAATAGAAGAATAAACGACCGGTTTTGTTACCAAGTATTGCTCTGATATCCAAGTAAAATGCAAGTATCAACCGTAATACACACACTCTATCTAAGCTCTGCTCTCCCTCACCAAAAAATAATGCACCATAGCCTCCTCCCCCCCAAACTCCGAATAATCCGTTTTCACCGTATCCACAACCTCAAATCCGTGATTCAGATACACCTTCAGCCCAGCTGGCTCCGACATGACATATGTTTTCAGGTTGTATGCATCGGCGATCTTCAGTCCGCTTTGCACGAGCATACTCCCGATTCCGCGTCGCCAGAAACTGGGCGATGTTGTTAGGTAGTCGATGGCTGTTTATTAGATAGTTGTTTATAAAGGATAAGAGGGGGCAGGGTACTTAGAAACGGCCCATCTTGCGTGATCCTCGCATCGGCTTCTTCTAGCGGCGCACTGCGATAGTCCATCATAGCCGAGTCTTTCATCCCAATCCAGCGGCCGTTTTCCGTCGTCGAGTTGAATTTCTCTTTATACATAGACTTTTCTTCAAGGCTAGGCTCGCCAATCTGCGCTTCAACCCATACTGTCTTCTCACACTCAGCTAGAAAAGCAGGCAACGTCCACCGTGCATACCCAACCACCTCGCCCGTCTCAACACAGACGACCTTTTCGTGCCGTCTACTCTGTCTGTCTGTGATTAAGTTCCAGGGAACGCGCTCAGTAGCTCTGGTTATGAGAGTGGTTGGATCTGGATCCTCCCAGAGAAAAGCCCAGTGGGGGTCTGTCAGACGGGCGCCCATCATGGTGGCTGCTAGGCCGGGGGCGTCGGTTGGGTGACAGGGTTTGATTGTGAATTTCATTTTCAAGATTACCTAGTAGGCAGATGGGAGTGTTGGAAGGGTGAATCGAGAATCGATGGTGTTGAGAGGGAAGGCCGATACTTATCGGCGGGGTCAGAATCGGAGTTCTTTGTTCGGTTGATTGGGGTATAAGTTGTATGAGCAGACTGGATTCAATCAATCAACAAACAAAATGGCAATGGCACAGAATAAGAGAATTCACAGCTGTATGTATTCTTCAAATATCTAAAGTGTATACTAATGAACAGGGTTCAACCGCGAAATGCCTCGTCTCGACGAACTCCCCGACGAAGAAGCCGAAAAGCCCTTTATCACACCCACCAGTTCTGAATCCGACGATGAAGTCTTCCACCCTAAGCAGAAACCATGGTATAGACACATCATCCCCATAGCCGGAATAGCAGTCGCCCTCTTCCTCGGCATGATCGCCTTCTCCATCCTCATCAACGACAGCAAATCCGGCTCTGTCCCCGACGCCCCCCAACCACAAGTGCAAGGCGGATCAGTCGTAACAGCACACTGCGGGACAACACCGGAGGAAGCCCAAGAACGCGGCTGTTTCTGGGACATTATGAGTTTCGGCTGGATGCACCCTTCGTGTCTCGATCAGGCCGAGTCGGCGAAATGGGCTGAGAAATACGGGCCGTGGAAGTGGTATACCGAACGGCCGGATAATACTACGTCAGAAGAAGATCTTATACCTCTTACTCAAGAGGAGCTACCGTATACGCCTGTTGTCTGGACGACGCAGGGCTACCATGTTCAGCATTGTCTGTATGTGTTGAAAATGATCCATCTGGCGGCGATGAAGGAGGGGCCGGTTTCGAATGAGGGGATTGAGTTGGGACATACGGATCATTGTGCGATGTTGATTGGGAATCCGGAGTTGGTGGATTATGAAGAGGTGAATACGAGGGTGCATTTGTTGTTTGTGCAGTGTGTGACTTTGACTTGATCGTATAAGAATCGGAGGTAGATTCGGAGGTATCAATCTAAGATTATATATTATATCAAGTACAGTCCTTCCATTCTATTCAATCAAGTAACTGAAGAATGGACTCCAAATACGCCCATCTCAACTCCTCCGAGGACACTCTCCCTCCTCCATCTCGTTCTCGATCCACCCCCCTCATCCTCCAAACAACAACCCTCCTCGCCTCTCTCACCACAATCTTCCTCCTCCTCTTCCTCCCTCACTCCCAATCAACCATACCCATACCATCGCCCACCATCCCCCTCGGCATGAACCGCATCAACCCCTCCAACACAACACACCTCCAACCCTGCGGCACCGACGCCGCCTCAGCCCGCGCCGCAGGCTGCACCTTCGACCTCCTCACCCTCGCCTGGCTTCCCCCGTCTTGCATCGACGCCACCCTGTCACAGGAATTCCTCGAAGTCGCCTCGGAACCATTCTACTACGACTCCGACGCAACACAACTCATACCCAACTATGACGCTCTCTCCGAAAGACCCGTCGGAGAGGTCAGCTGGACCACGCGCAAATATCACATCTACCATTGTGCGTTTGGGTGGAGGCTTATGCATAAGATGCTTGAGAGGGGTGGGATGCTGGAGAGTGGACTGAGTGGGTTCCATCATACGGAGCATTGTACGGATACGTTGATAAATACGACGGTGGCGATGGAGAGGGTGGTTACAAGAGCGGAGATTTCGTTTCCGGATTGTTGATAGAGCATATTTATGAGGATGGGGGGTAATGATGTTTACTTGGATGGACTGGTCTGTTTATGTACACATCACACTCTGATCATAAGGAATTATATCCAACAACTTAAGCTCACCACCCATGTCTATTCTGGATGGATATGAAACAATGGCTCTAGAACCTCAACATTGACAGCCCCGAATCCATTCCCAGGCAGCGAGGTAGGGACAATACGACCATTTGCCCGCATACGAGGAATCTCCGCGATAAGCGGGTTCGTCCACTCCGCGAAGCAGTCAACAGCACGCAGTCTGTCCGGCCTTGTCGAAGCAGCCAACTGCAGATTCTGCGCGGTCGTCAGCGCACAACCCCAGGTATCATCGACAGTAACCATCATTTCCAGACCGACAGCAGCGTCACGCAGAATGCGCGCCTTGGTGAGACCTCCCACGCGGGAAAGCTTGATATTCACCCCTGTGATTCCTGCTGCGTGAGCGGTTGTGATATCCGCCATTGTGAAGACGCATTCGTCCAGGATGATGGGTAGGCCGGTGCGACGGCCTACTTCTGCGCAGTCGGAAAGAGACCGGCAGGGCTGTTCTAATGCGATGGTGATGTCCTGTCCTAAAGCGCGGGCGAAGATAAGCGCCTGCTCGAGGTTCCAGCTGCCGTTGGCATCGGCCCATACTTCGACGCTTTCCGGGAGAACCTCGCGGATGGCTCGAACCCTGCTCGCATCGACAAGAGGATCATCGCCGACTTTGAGTTGCAGAGCAGTCACGCCCTTGTCCAGTTCATCCTTTGTCTTCTGGATAGCGGTGGGGATCTCTGCAAACCCAACGACTGCAAACGCAGGTAGTTCCTGACTGAGACAGCCACCAAGTAGAACATGCGTCGGCAAGCCTACAGATTTCCCCAAGATATCCCAGCAAGCCAGATCGATGACCGACTTGGCCGCCATCCCCGACATCATCGCCCGGTCCATCACGGCCCCAATCGCTGCTGGCGCCCGAGGATCGAGCCCGATGATCTTCGGGCCGAGTTCCTTCAGCGCTGCGATTTCGCCGGTATACGAGCTGGGCAGGTAATCGCTGCCCAGCGGGGCATTCTCGGCCCAGCCTGAGATGCCGCTGTCTGTGCGGATTTGGATAACGAGAGATGGCTGACCGTCGCTGGTGCGACCGCCGGACATGGTGTAGACGCCATGGTTGTATTTGGCTTTGTAGCTGAAGGCTGTGATTGAGGTGATACGCATTTTCTGTGCTAGCATAAGCATTTTGATAGCAAACAACGGAACATCTGTGGTCTAACCTATCAAAAGTAGTCAAGCTGACCGACAGTGACTTTGAAAACACCCCAGACGTGAGAAGTGAATGTGTTATATACGAGGCAACGGGAGTGCATCCGACCCTAATGCCAACCGGATACCAAAACCGACATATTCACCCGACGTCTCTTAGGGATATCTTGCAGTTACCCCGCGCGTATTTCACTTGATCGGACTCGTTCCCGTAGATCACTGGTCTCAAGGATTGATTCCCTTATATAGTGGTATTTATGAGTATGAATGATGTTATATACAGTTAATCGACATATCTAGTAAACCACCCCGCACAACCAGCAGCAACAACACTCAGTCGCAACACCCATGCCATCGCGTCTGTTTCTCCAATATGCAGTACACCAGAGACAGCAAAAATACAACTACTCAACACGGCTGCGATCATCTGCGGCATGGAGACGGCAATGTTATGAACGCCCATAGTCGTGGCCGTCATGGCTTGGATGTGGCTTTGGTTTGGGGTGTGTTTTTCCATATCCACGTCTAAATCTCGGGATTGCGTGAGAGGCGAGTCTGCTCTAGAGGATGAAGGAGAAGGGGGCGCATCATCCATACTAGCAGCAATTTCGGACCCGATAATCGCAAACGGAGCCCACTGCGTCAGGCCCCAGGATACACCGACGAGGGCGACACAGACAGATGCTATGATGAAGTTATTCACCGTGGTTAGTGCAAACATGCATATGGATGTCAGGATGTGCGATCCCATCCACACCCGCGATAGACTTAGAAACCTAGCCTTCTGGATGAGATAGGGCAGGCTGATGTTGGTGATCAGCGCGACGGAGGAGAAAGGCATCACGCCGAGGGTTCCGTGGCGGAGGGATTCTTCGTGGAGGGCGTTGTAGAAGCGGGTTGATGGGGGGCCCATTTTGGTGTAGAGGACGGTGGATTCGTCTGTCTTATTAGTGGGTGTACCTAGAATGTCAGGATGGGACGTACAGAGTTTGCTCAGATATCTGCATCGTTAGTATAACTTCATTTCAAAAAGGGAAAAGGGACATACGTAGCAGCATAATAAAGAAACGCAAACCAAGCCAACCACGCAAAGCCCTGCACCAGACAAACCATCTTGATTCGTCTCGGCAAGATCCTCGCCGTCTTGTATATCTCGCCATAAACAGCCTTTACTCCCCTCCTCCGCTGCATATCCTCCATCGGAGGGCGATCACCCATAACAGCACACGTAGCAGCCACCGTCACCCCCAACACCGTCGAAGCAATCACGCAAAGACCCTTGAAATGGGCGTTATGAATCCACCCAGCGCTCTCGGGAACGGGCATTTTCAGAAATCCACACGCGTATCCTGCCACGCCACCTATCAGCGTCATACAGCTCGCCATCCGACTCGTTTTCACCTGCTGCGACGCAGGACACGAGTCTACAGCCAGCGAGCGCAGCCCGCACTGGACAGGCTGAAGCGAGGCATTAATCGTCCACACCCATATAATCGCAGCAATCTTCGTCAGGATTTTAGGAATGGTGCCCTCTGAGTCAACGCCCAAGATGTAGTACACAGCTCTGGTACACTCGCTCGTCCACGCGAGCAGATTCATCCCCGCAATCGCTGCGACAGCACCGTAGATAATGAATGGTTTGCGTCGGCCCCATCTGTGCGTGCATGCGTCGCTTTTATACCCGATGAACGGCTGCAGAAAGGCGCCGCAGATTGGACCGGCTAGCCAGACGAGGGATACGAGTGATGGTGGCAGGCCGAGGGAGAGGAGAAAGGGCTGTTTTGTTAGAGTGAGATAGATAAGATGAAGTGGTGACTTACGGATCCGCCTGCCATGACTGTCACCCAGGTTATTTGCAGTCTAAGGTCCACATATTCAGTATTTGATGTTAACATCCAGTGATAATACTTACCCTCCCATGCTGACAGTCAAACAGAACAACTTCCACCTCCCCAGTTCCTCCTGGAGCACTTCATCATCACGATGCGAACGAACCGGTCTGTACAAATGCGCCATAATACCACACGACAATGGATTCTAGATGATAGAAAATAGATAGATTCAAAAACACAAAATAAATCTCTTCAGCTTTCAGCTCAAACCGACCCCGCCGTCCGATTGTCATTCTGTTTCCTCTTTCGGACAAACCAAAGTCGGAAAAACAAAATCGGAGCTGAGAGCTGAATTGCTTCCGACCCCTCTTTCTTTGGGTTTATGGCATATGTATGGACGATGTCAAGTGAAGAGAGGAAAGGTAAAGAATGCAATATTTGGGTCATTCAGGAGCTGTGACATGAGTGTGACATGTGTTGGCCCCCCGATTTCTGAGTGATGTTCTGAAAATGAGGATGATAAGATGGTCAGATATGACATCAGGTATATGACATTGTTTATCTTCTAATCAATATCGCTCAAATATACTCTCTCTAGCTACTGTTTGACTTGATCAATTCTACTACAAACATAGTATCTTGGTGGTAGCTTTTTTATCTGCTTTTTCAGAGTATTCGCGATAGAGATCTAGAGATCATGCCACTTTATGCCCATGAGTTTTCGAAGTTATCTCGAATAGAATAAGAGAGAATAAGAGAGAATAGACTTCAAAATTCACTAGAATACTGTGACAGACAAGTTATTGGTTGAACCAAAAGCATAAGAAATTTAAGCATAAAATCCAACAGTCGGGGCATGGTTGATCGACTCCGGAAATACTTGGGGGTATATCCGGGGTACCTTGGACCAAACTGAGACTGATTTTATCTACCTGGATTATGCATTTCTAGTTTAATAGTATTTGTTTTATAGAATTCGATTCAAGTGGACAGTATTATAATATATATGAATTATAGTATAAAACTGGGGGTATACAGTCACTATACCGAGAATTTTAGCCAATGTCTGCCGGTTAATAATGCATAGATCAACAGTGGATAAAGGCACATGATAAAATGCATGATACTTAGATAGACTGGATTATAGATAGATGAGACATTATATCACTGCTAGTGTCTCAGTGAGGGGAACACCCTGTGACCTTCGGCGACTCCGGATATCCACAGATCCCATACCTTGTGGCACGGGATACCGACAACAGCAGTTATCTACAGTCACAGACTCTATGCAGTTGATATTTTTGTACAACTAGTCTGTGTAATATAAGACAATAGCAGCATAGACAGCAACTGGTAAAGTAGAATCAAATGATGTAGAGTAGGCTGGAGATAAGCCTACCTTAACTCCGAACATAAACAGCCCCCAAACAGCGCCGCGAATGACCGTTGAGCACTCTAAATAGAACGCAGTTGGCGTCATCGCAGCTGACTCACAAGTCCAAAAAAGCAGGGCTTCGATGCTGAAATCTTTTCTCACTCAAACATCTCTATCCGACCGTTATCCAAGATGAGTGCACCGCAGGCCGAGCAGAAGAAACTGTCTGGCTTTAACCTCTACTCGCGATTCGCCTTTGCTGGTGCTGTTTGTTGCTCCGTTACCCATGGAGGTCTGACTCCTGTTGATGTGTAAGTCGCGTGAAGCAACGAGGTGGACATGAAAGAGCTAGAATACAGCTCGACGAAGCAAGAAATACTAACACTAGTCAAAGCGTCAAAACCCGCATCCAACTCGACCCAGTCACCTACAACCGCGGTCTGGTCGGTGGCTTCCGCCAGGTCATCCAGAATGAAGGCGCCGGCGCCCTTCTAACCGGTGCCGGTCCTACATTTGCCGGATACTTCCTGCAGGGCGCGTTGAAGTTTGGCGGATACGAGTTCTTCAAGCAGCAATCCATCAACACGATCGGGTACGAGAATGCCAGGAACAACCGTATCGCAGTCTACAGTGTTTCGGCTGGTTTTGCAGAGTTCTTTGCGGATATTGCGCTGTGTCCGCTTGAGGCGACTCGGATTCGATTGGTGTCGGAGCCTGGGTTCGCCAGTGGCCTTGTTTCTGGATTTAGCAGGATTGCTCGCCAGGAGGGTATTGGGGCTTTTTACTCTGGGTTTGGTCCTATCCTTTTTAAGCAGTATGTACAGTCACCCGAGAATAGTTTCTATGCTTACAATGCAGGGTCCCATACACCATCTCCAAGTTCGTCGTGTATGAAAAGGTCGCCGAGCTCGCCTACGACAAGTTCTTCGACAAGGAAAAGACCAGCGACGGCATGCAAACCGCCATCAACCTTGGTTCTGGTCTGATTGCCGGTTTCGCCGCCGCGCTCGTCTCCCAGCCAGCCGATACCATGCTGTCCAAGATCAACAAGTCCAAGGGTCTTCCGGGTGAAGGCACGACCAGCAGACTGATCAAGATTGGTAAAGAGCTTGGATTCCGTGGCTCGTATAGCGGTATTGGTGCTCGTTTGTTCATGGTTGGTGCTTTGACGGCTGGTCAATTTGCCATTTATGGTGATCTGAAGAAGGCCATGGGAGCTGTAAGTTGTGTGCCCTGTAGATTCAAGGCAAGTGCTAACTGCTCTAGACTGGGGGTGTTGAGATTGCGAAATAGTCGCCAGAGTAGATGTGTATTCAAGAATAGACGTATAACACGTGCAAGTATTTATTTTTCTGATCGATATGTTTAATAAACCGAATCTTAAAATCGGAGCATGCAATTCCCCACAATCACTGCATGAATGACGATCTTTCTGCCTGAATCAGGTGTCCATGTCAGCTTATCGGTTGCTGACCGAATCTGCGTCAACTCCCCGCCCGGTTACTTTTATTTATCCTTTTATCCCCAGATTCCATCCATCTCTAATGTCTTAAACAATATCATATATAATAATAATAATAAAATGGCATGGCCATACCACATCCTCACCCTCACTGAGGAACAATCCCACCACCGTCGGACCCTCCTTGACCGATACGGGATTTACGCGCAATTCTCGGTATTAATCCCGATCCTTTGTTATCGGCTATATAGATTGGGGATATGGGTTTACCGCAAGACAAGATCGAGCTCGTACTCTGCTCTCCCGAATCCGTCTGAAAAGGGGGCTTTGAGGAGAGTGACTCGATGGAATGCCCTTGTTTGGTGGTTGGAGGGTGAAGTCGTCCCTGGGTGGGGGTTGAGAAAGCAATGGGTTTTGGGGTGTTTTTGGATGTGTTGGATGGTGGTTCTTTGTTTTTTGGAGACTGGGGATGGTATATCATCTTTCCTTTTTTTTCTTTTTATGTTGGCTATACTAATGATATGTAGATTATCTCCACGTCGCAAAACGCTTCGGCATCATCGCAGCAGCAAACTTCCCCCTGCACTTCATGCTAGGCATGAAATCAGGCTACTCGCCTCTGGCATTCGTCTTCAACGCTTCCCATGAGCAGATCATCCCCTTTCATCGCATGTCAGGAAGGATACTTTACTGTCTGCTCCTCACTCATGCAATCTGGTACATCAACTACTTCTACCAATCTAATCGTCTGGATCATCTTACGTCGCGACATTCGCTGACGGGGATTGTTTCATTCACGCTCATGACTATCCTGACGGCTGCAAGTCTGGAAAGAGTTCGAAACTGGAGTTTTCGCGTTTTCTATAATATCCACTTAATACTTGGGCTGTCTATGTTCCCAATTCTATTCTTCCATGCCAAGGCCCTTCGTGTTTATGCCGTCGAGTCGATACTTATATTCATCGTCGACCGTGTCCTCAGAAAAATCGACACTGTTACTGTCAAATCCGCAACGATATCGAAAATCCCACATACCGACCTCGTGAAACTGCACATCCCAGTGTCAGGGTCGAAACTAGCACAGTTCCAGAAACTGCCCGCTCAGCATGTTTATCTTTCTCTACCGCGGGGCGTCAAGTCGTCAGCTCCGTTTATTAACTCTCTAATCTCGAATCCGTTCACCGTCGCCAATGTGGAAGAACACGCAGTTACTCTTGTTCTACGGGCGAGAAACGGCCCAACAACAAAAGCGCTATCCACCCTATCCGACTCCCTAAAAGCAAACACCCCCATTTCCATCGAAGGTCCATACGGGAGCTCATCTCGCTTCACCACCCTCGCAACACAATTCGACCGCATCCTCCTAATAGCAGGCGGAGTTGGCGGAACATTCATTCTTCCCATCTACCACGCCCTACGCGACCAATTCGAAACCGAAGGCAGAAGCCCCCATCGCCTCAATCTAACCTGGTCGATACGCACGCCCGCAGAGGTAGGCTGGGCCATCGACCCCGAAGACGGGAAGTCATTTATCCAGAACCAGAATGCGAATGTGCACGTTACGCGGGATCGTTCATCGGATGACCTATCCACGCTTGCGGGGGATGAGCTTGAGATGGACGAATTACAGCCGTTTAATGGTGGGGAGGAGTTGATAGGCGCGAAGAAGGGACGGCCAGATTTGAGGGCCATTGTGGAGGAGACGTTTAGTGATGGGGATGAGTCTGTTGCTGTTGTGTTTTGTGGGCCGAAGGATATGGGGAGGGACGTGAGAGGGTATATAGGGAAGTGGGTGAAGAGGGGACGGTATGTGTGGTGGCATGAGGAGAGTTTTGGGTGGTGATAGATGCTCTATATAATTCGATCAGTCTTCATTTGCAGTACAGGAGTAAGGATCCACCCTCTATATCCAAGAGATAAATCTCGAAGCAGGGCGAGCGAGAAGATGTTTCTAGTCAAATCATGGATGCATCGGAAGGAATACCCAAAGAGACTGGTTGTTTAATTCGGTTACTCTCGAGCCCTAGATCAGATCAGAATGTTGCTCAGCCTCAAATAAACCATCCTGAATATCAATCGGATAAGCCATCGCGGATCTTTTCGAGAAAGGTCCTGCGGAAAAAAACAGCTGCTATGTAAGATAATGCGCCAGTGATCGGCGATGTGATGGCTCAGTTGGAGACTAACGGTTTCAAGGAAATGAATGGAATGCATGGCGTGAACAGGGTGAATGGAGAATTGGTTTACTGATTTTGTATATATGGTTTTGGAACTTGGGATGGCAACATTAATGACCATCTACCCGTCTTCACACGGAGTTATATGATACTTGATAAATAGATTCGCATGGGTAACTGGCTTAATGCCACTAATCAGTAACGACACTAGACAGGGCTCTTCCATGGAATGGCACACTCTCTTCTATTCCACTCGGTGGTCTTCGATGTCAATGGCGCTGGGCTCGGAACCAGCAGCAAGATTGGCTCTTTAACCATGGAACGTGAGGGACATATTGTCTCCCATTCTGAAATGCTAATTGCCAAGATACCGGGAAATAAATTATCTGCTACTACTTTATCGACAGGATATCTCGGGTATCGCTATGTTGCACATGTTTTTCGAGTTCTTCCGATCCAAATGACCAGATGCTCCCTCGCTCCAGCAAACCTCCAGCTCTCCTTGCTGGGAGCAACAGTGGAAGTCTGCCTGTGGTGGTGACCGTGGCTGTGTTTCTCTCGATCGCTCTATACAATTCAATCGAGCTGCTCATTATGATTTCCTTGAGCTTCAACAAACATCGTGGTGTATATTTCTGGTCCCTTCTACTATCCACTGCAGCTGGTGTCATCCCATTCACCATCAGCAATCTATTTGACTTCTTTAATGTGCCTCCTTTATGGCTGACTCTCCTCCTCTCATCGATTGGCTTTTCCTTCATGATCCCCGGCCAGTCGGTCGTCTTGTACTCTCGTCTACATCTCGTTTCGAATAACTACACAATCCTCCGCGCTCTTCGCTACCTCATCATCATCGATACAGTCATCCTCGTCACGCCCACCATCGTCCTGTATTGGGGCTCGGTGTATATCAGCACAAAACACTGGACGCAGGCATTCCACATCCACGAACAGATCCAAATAGCCTGGTTCTCCGCGCAAGAATTCCTAATATCCAGTTTCTACATTCTAGAAACCGTCAAGTTGATTCGCGCTCACCCGGGCAGGGGCCGGCGTCTAACTATCATCCTGTATGAGCTGTTAGCTATCAACCTCGTAGCTATTTTGCTCGATATTGCGCTTCTCGCGTTGCAGTATTCGCGGTTGTATTATTTTCAGGTGATTTTCAAGGCGTTGGTGTATAGTGTTAAGTTAAAGTTGGAGTTTGCGGTTCTGGGGAGGCTGGTTTCGTTTGTGGGGTTGTGTCACGCTACAACGGTGGTTCGGGAGTATCCAAGTTTTATCACGACGGTGGATGTGTCGTCTGTTGGTAATGATTAGAATTGGTTCAAGTGATATCATAAATATTCTTAATATGCTCAGTGCGATGCTGCAGATGCGGTTAGCCTCGAATAATGTGGTCATCGATTCCAATGCGCCACACGGATTGGTTCACCAGCACTTTAAAGTATTTGCGTGGGAGCTCGTGACCTGCACATTCCCCAGTAACTTGGAATTTCTTTCTGGACATGGCTTTACTCTCCTTTCCAAATCAACCTTCCATATCGACGTGGAAAGAAGAAAACAACGACCGTGATGCTTCGCTGCTACCGCTTAACGCACGCTTTTAGAGATGTATAGATTCTTTTCCAGGGTTCTTGATATCTATTCTTATGATATTCATAGAGCTGCAAGGCCCTGAAGCAACAAGTCCGAAATCTGACCCTGCTCGAGCACCATTCCCACAAGATTCTCCATCAGGTGAGGCAAGCTTTCTTATACTAATTTCTCATTGAATACTCACCTTCTTAGTATGGCATTCCAGTACCTGATGGACGGGTAATCGACAGCCCGCTGGATGCCAAAGCTGTGGTATCAGCTATAGGTGAGACAGCTACCAGAGCAGGAATCATGACGAGAAACATCAACTGAGTCAAGCTACAGGCGCGCCATCCATGATGAAGGCCCAGATTCTCGCCGGAGGCCGGGGGAAAGGAACGTTCAACACGGATGGAAAGGGTGGTGTGCGATTTGTATCGACGTGAGTCTACCATTGGTTCATGTAACATCTGACAATGAGTCCACAGGCCAAACGAAGCCCTCGAAAACGCTGCCAATATGCTCGGTCATTATCTAAAAACAACACAAACACCACCTAGTGGGCTCCTTGTGAAGAACCTCTATATATACAAAGCAGTCAACGTCGCACACGAGTACTACTTTTCCATCACCTTCGACCGCAAGCGATACAGTCCCGTCATCCTTATATCCGACGAAGGCGGCGTCAACATCGAAGCCAACGCGGATAGCCTTCATAAATTCCCGTTTTCCCTCGATACAGGCATCACGCCCGATATCATATCGCGAATTCATGGCGCGATGCTCTTTTCCACCACCGAAATGCGAGTCATAGAGCATGTCATCCGGCGGATGGCAGATCTGTTTCGCGAACGAGACGCCATTCTCCTCGAGCTGAACCCGCTCGCACTGACGACGGAAGAACAATTCATCTGTCTTGATGCAAAGTTTGAGTTTGATAATTGTGCTGCGTTTCGCCAGGAAGATATTTTCAACCTTGAAGAACGCGAACACATGCCGGACTCGCGGGTCGAGTACGAAGCTGCTCAGCTTGGTCTTTCCTACGTTCGTCTAGATGGGAATATCGGGAATATCGTCAACGGCGCGGGCCTGGCGATGGCGACGAACGATTTGATCACCATCCATGGAGGAAAAAGTGCTAACTTTCTTGACATTGGGGGCAAAGCGAGCACTGCGACATTGCTCAAGTCGTTTGAGATTTTGAATCGGGATCCCCGCGTCAAGGGTATCCTGATTAATATTTTTGGTGGTATGTACTACTACCTCATGACAGGCTAACGACTATCCTCACGCATTGCTAGGTATTGTCCGCTGTGATATGATCGCCCAATGTATCCTTCAAGCAGCATCCATCCTAGGAGGCTTCCGAGTTCCCGTTGTAGTGCGGTTGCAGGGAACGAACAGCGATGAAGCGCTGAAACTAGTAGGCCACTGTACAGCCCCGTTGAGACAGTGTTCTAACTCCATCTCACAGCTCGAGGATTCGGGGTTGGATCTGTGCACGGAGACGGATTTCGACTCGGCAGCTGCAAAAATAGTTGAACTGACATCTGGCCATAACTAGGATGATCTGGGATTATATATCCTATTTTTATCGATGGGAGTTTGAGGTTCTTCACTAAGGCTCATGTATAAATAATAACTACGTATAGCATTTGTAGATATTGAGGGAATTGATTTACTAGCAGCATTGATGATGATCTACCTATTCTGAAACCAACAGAATTATTCTAGACTGTTGCTCAATACATTCAATATAATTGGTTTATATGACTTGGGGCCATACAGGAAGATCAGCCTCGCACCGTGGCTGCCTCAGCGGCGGAGTCCGCGGGATCCGCCAAGCAGCCCTGATATAAACCGAGCACCCTCAATAATATTTCTCTAGACAAAACGAACAACCATGAATTGGCTCACATTCGCCCTATCTCTCCTGGGTCTACTCACCCTCCACTATGTCATCAGTTTCCTCAAAAACCTCCGCCTCGTCCGACAAACAGGTCTACCCTATACAATCTTCCCCATCTCCGAATTCAATCTCCCCTTCCTCGCTCTCTTCGCTACAAAATGGGTCCCGTATATCGTCAACAACTATCTTCCCGCCCAACTAGCTGATAGAATCAACGACAACAACATCAATTACCGGTGGACAGTCAAGGACCGGCAGGTTGAGAAACTTGGCGGCGTGTATATGGTTGCCTCGCCTGAGACGATTTCCTGTAATGTTTCCGATGCGTCGGTTGTGTCGCAGGTTTATGGTATGAGGGGAAGCTTTCCGAAGCCGATTTGGCAGTATGGTGAGTATTTCGTGCTTGGTTGAGAGTGGTGGAGCTGGTGCTGACGGATGGTGAAGAATCGTTGGATTTGTATGGTCCGAATGTGCTTACGGTGAGAAGTTTGAGTCCGCCTGGTTTTTATTCTCTGGCTAAGTCATGCAGTGTGAGGATACGAAATGGTCTCATCACCGTCGCCATACAGCACCGTCTTTCAATGAAAAGAACAACGCACTCGTCTGGCAAGAGACAATTCGCCAAACCACCGAGATGATCGAGTACTGGGTCGAAACGAACCCGGCGGAGCAGTTCACCGTGGAGAATGTCAAAATAGATATCCTCAAACTGACATTAAACGTCATCTGCGGTGCAGGCTTCGGCGTGCAAATGCCATTCAAGCCAGTCTCCCAAACCCCAGTGGACGACGGAGAGAGAAGTATTTTCAGGGACTCCAGCACGCCTCCGAGCGGATTTAAGTACACGTTTCGGTCTGTTATGGGCTATATGAGTGAGAATCTTTTTTCGGTTGTTGGGGCGAATATGTTGGCCCCGAAATGGATTCCCAGGTTTTTGATGCCGTTTTTCAACAATGATTTTGCGGCGCATCGCGATTTGGGTGTTTATCTGCAGCGATTGATGACGACGGCGAAACAGAAGCCGGATACTGGTGTTGCGAATTTACTTCAGGGGATGGTGTCTTCCAAGGCTGAGGGTTCGAGTTCTAGTGCAAAAGGAGGAAGTCTTTCTGATTTGGAGATCCTGGGAAATATGCATGTCTTGACGGTGGCTGGACATGAGACGACGGCTACTACTATGAGATTTGCGTTAGTCCTTTTGGCTCTTCATCAGGATGTACAGGATTGGGTTTACCGATCCGTGAAAGAGGTGGTTGGAGAGTCCCCAGCGGAGTGGGATTACGCGACTCTCTATCCCAAGCTCATTGCTCCATTATGTGTCATGGTATGCAGATTGAGCCACCATTCTCGCAGAACTGACTGACCTTCCAGCTCGAAACATTGCGCCTCTACCCCCCCGTCGTGACAACCCCCAAATGGACAGCCAACACAAGCTGCACCATCACCTATCTCGACCAGCAATACACCCTCCCCCCAAAGGTCAACATAAACCTCAACGCAAATGGCTTGCACTACTCCAAAGAATACTGGGGCCCAGACGCCCACCTCTTCAACCCTCAACGATGGGACAAGACCAACCAGGCCAGCTATCTCGCACAGAACGATTCTCTATCTGGCCTCTCAGGCCCAGGTCTCGAGTATCCCACCATCCATAGACCCGTTCGAGGGGCGTATATTCCCTTCAGCGATGGTTTCCGGGCTTGTGTGGGGAAGAAGTTTGCACAGGTTGAGTTTGTGGCTGCGTTGGCGGTGCTGGTGATGGGATATAAGATTGGACTGGCGGGGGATGATGAGAAGAAGACGAGAAGAAATGCAAAGAGGGTTCTGGAGGAGAGTGCTACTGTTTTGACGTTGATGATGGGGGAGGACGTGCCATTGTCGTTTTGTAAGAGGTAATATGATATCGTACATTGGTCTGCTTTGAAATAAAATTGATATGATCAAAGTGAGAAGTGTTTGCTGTAGGAAGAAAACAGAAGTGCTTCGCTTGGTTTTCAGTCTGGAGAAATTCACTGGGGGGGAGATATTTTTATCTGGACAGACAGTGAATGACACCCAGCCTGGGCTCTGTTTACCTCTTCTCTCCCTCTCCTCTTCCTTCTCCCACCCTGATATCAGAAGAAGAGAGCGTCACAAACCCCTCTCTTTCTAATACTGTCTTATGTTCTTTGATGCTCTGCTATAATAACTGAGAGTTACTAGATCTCTAAAACTATTCCTGGTCTCACAACCCTAAGCCTCCCTTAAGCTTCCTTTCAACCCCGTGAGTCCAATTAAACAAGCAATACCCCCGATCGATCCCAAGTTCTTTAACTCACAGCGCCGAGACTGGCTCGCATCATCTAGTCAGTGACGAATGGAGAAGAGAATGGACAAAATCAAGATGGACGACTTTCCATCCCACTGGAAAGCCACGCTTCTGGGTGAGGATTTCTGGAAAGACGCAGAGCAGTACAACAGACCTGTCAACGACAGTATTGAGGCTGGTGAGTCTTTCCTTTTCTCTATCCTTCTGGCCTCGTCTCTCGAGGACCGTCTCTTGATTTGGTGAAGCTCACCGTCTCATGGCCCAGATCACAGCTTGACGCTTCACACGCGCTTCCCTTTCAACCTGGGACCAGAAGCGGGCCCTCGCGCAGCCAAAACCGAGGAAATACCCCAGAAGCGTCGTCGTCGGTTTAGCATGAGCGATGCCCTTGGTTTGAGCACCAACAGTACCAACCCAGCGAGCTCTCTCCCCCCAGCTCGTTTCTTTGATATCGGGCGTGGAAGGTCTCGCTCGCGCTCGCGCTCGCCCAGTGTCGCCTCCGAGCGCCACACGAGCTCTGTTTGTCGTACGCCGTTCAATATGGCTAGTAGCAGGAAGAATGATAGTATCGAGTGTATCTTGGCGACGCCTGTTCCGCATGAATTGGGGACGCCGTCTAAGCCGCTGATGTTTTTCCGTGGCGGGGTGTCGTGGACTTGTCTTGATAAGAGTATGACGACTTTGGGTCTTGATTTGTTTTGGCCTGTGGAGAAGGATAAACAGGATGACGATGATGAGAAGGATGTGCTTCCTATTGAGGAGCTGATGCCTCTTTGTCAGTTCCGTCGTCTGCGCGTCCTCAAGATCACGGGTATGATGCAGTCGTACCAAAAGTACATTTGGCAGGCTGTCTGGCTTAATACGAACCTCGAGGAGCTCGAGCTTGGAATGGCTCTCGAGCCTCGCATTCGTCAGGGCTATGCGGAGAACTGGCCGTTGATCAAGGGTGGTTGGAAGCTGAACAAGATTCACTACGGGGAGCCGGTTTACTTGTACTTTCCTATCTCCAAGGCCCTCATATAAAGATTATAATGCTAATATACCTCTGATAGTGGCAACATGGGCGACGGAAACCTCGACCGCAAGATCGGCATCGGCGAATACCTCGACAAAACCGCGATGGAGAAAGCCAAGATCCGCGCGATGGCCATGGGCCGCACCCTCAATCGCTTCTCGATCAGGAAGCTCACGCTCACCGGCTTCGTCGTTGACGCTGACCCCTTCCTGCACTGGTTCGACCCGAAGCGGATGCGCTGTATCAACTTCAAGAACGACTGCGTCGATGCCGGCTTCTACCTCTGCTTTCCCATGAAGAAGGTTACGATTCTTTACCCGCGTGAGGTTCTCGAGCGGCCTTTGCCGGTTCGCCGTGTCAATCTGTTCAAGGAGCTCAAGGTGGTTGAGTTGAAGGGTGGTAAGAAGGTCGGCGAGATACCGTACCGTGGACCGGAGAGTCTTCAGCAGGAGATTGTCCCCAAGGGCAAGGAGAACCAGTCTGTGAATACGGTTTCGGGGGATGATATCCATGCTGGGATGGCGCGGTTCTCGTTCGAATCGGGCAGCGACTCTCCTCGAAAGATGGCCGGCAACACAACCAGTTCCAAAAAGGACAACGTCAAGAAAGACGAAGCTGAATATGAGACCGTCGGTGAAAGCAGTACCAACAATGAGTCTGGTATCAACGAATGGGAGGCTATTATCGGACAGGCTTTTTGAGGTCTCGTGCTAGTATATCACTAACCTATCCCCAATGAAGATGCTATCTTTAACTGACATTCGCAACCTGCTCATACGCCATTGACCCTTCAGCCTTATATACCAACTAACCATGTTGACTCGGACAAACCTTTTGTCACATTTGGTGTAGTTGGCCAGCTTTTGGGTCTTACTCTTTGGGTCTTGCTTGACAGGTGACACGTCTATGGGAAGCACGGACCAGCCGGATAATTGTGGTGATCATTTGCTTTCATCAAGCATCTTTCAAAAGCTTTTAGCCAATTCTAATAAAAAAGGGGGCAAAAAAAAAAAAAAAAAAAAACCAGGAAAAGAAG